>NW_027224336.1:1200000-1568742 GCF_023699985.2 Odocoileus virginianus | reverse complement strand
GCCCCACCCAGGACCTCTTACCCCTTTCTGAGTCACACTGCTATTGCTTCAGTTCTGAGTCTCAGGGAATCTGACCCCTATCATCTGACTTGCTTCTTCAGTGTCTCTTTAGGGCCACCTGGTCCTTTCCTCTGCGTCATAAATCCACATTAGGACCGAACAGGTTTTTAGAGAGAAACCTCTTTGTGAAACAGAAGCTTTCAATCTGTGTAGCTTTCATAAAATTCCTTGGTCTGGAAAAAAACCCTCCCTAAGTCCACACTTGAGGCCCCACTTTTCTGCCATGTGACACGCAGCGTGGTGGTGAGAGATTAGTGAGCCGGAGGAGGGTCCCAGCCCTCTGACGGGGCTGCAGATCCAAGCACTCCTCTGGAACTCACACATCCTTCATCTCCGCTCCTGGTGCCATTCCGGGGGCGTGCCCTCACTGGGGGTGGTGCTGGGTCAGCCTGGTGATGCAGGAACCTCCTGGTTCATCAACGTTCATTTGTAACCATCAGCCTGATGTGTCTCTCAGTGTTGCCGAACACTGGGACACCTTCCTGGGCTTGGGGCCCCTCCTCCCGTCCCCCTCCTGTTTCTCTCCAGAAGCTGAAACACTTGAGGACAGGGGTGCACGGAGCAGGGGAGACGACTGCCCAGCTCTTTCCGTGCGGAACCCCGGAACCCCCGGGCGCCTTCTCTGGGTTCCGTGTGCTGGGTGCAGGCCCTTCCCGATCTGGCCTGGCGTGGATTTCAAGGCTCCTTCCTGCCACTGTCTGCTCCTCAATCCCCTCTGAAACACATCCCCCCAGAAACCATGCCACCTCCCGGGACCTCCCAGGTCATTCTCAGAGGACCTGTTCTCTGACATCACTGGGAAGACCCGCATCTAAAATGCTGTTTCCCTCTGCATCTGGCTGAAGGAAGAGCTTTAACACTTGTGACTAAGGAGGTAAGAATATACAATGAAGAAAAGACAACCTCTTTAACACAGGGTGCTTGGAAATCTGGCCAAGCATGTGTAAAAGAATGAAACAAGAACACTTTCTAACACCATACACAAAAATAAATTCAAAATGGATTAGAGATGTAAATGCAAGACCAGAAACTATAAAACTCCTAAAGGAAAACATAGGTAAAACTCTCTGACATAAATCACAGCAGGATCCTCTATGACCCACCTCCCAGAGCAATGGAAATAAAAGCAAAAATAAACAAATGGGACCTAATTAAACTTAAAAGGTTTTGCACAACAAAGGAAACTGTAAGCAAGGTGAAAAGACAGACTTCAGAATGGGAGAAAATAATAGCAAACGAAGCAACTGATAAGAATTAATCTCAAAAATATACAAGCAGTTCCTGCAGCTCAGTACGAGAAAAATAAACAACCCAATCAAAAAAGGGGCCAAAGAAGTAAACAGACATTTCTCCTAAGAAGACACACAGATGGATGACAAACACATGAAAAGATACTCAACATCACTCATCATCAGAAAAATGCAAATCAAAACCACAATGAGGTACCATCTCACACTGGTCAGAATGGCTGCTATCAAAAAGTCTACAAACAATAAATGCTGGAGAGGGTGTGGAGAAAAGGGAACCCTCTTACACTGTTGGTGGGAATGCAAACTAGTACAGCCACTATGGAGAACAGTGTGGAGACTCCTTAAAAACTGGAAATAGAACTGCCATACGACCCAGCAATCCCGTTTCTGGGCACACACATCTAGGAAGCCAGATCTGAAAGAGACACGTGCACCCCAGTGTTCATCGCAGCACTGTTTGTAATAGCCAGGACATGGAAGCAACCTAGATGCCCATCAGCAGACGAATGGATGAGGAAGCTGTGGTACATTTACACAATGAATATTACCTATTAAAAATAATGCATTTAAATCAGTTCTAACGAGGTGGATGAAACTGGAGACTATCATACAGAGTGAAGTAAGTCAGAAAGAAAAACACCAATACAGTATGTTAATGCATATATTTGGAATTTAGAAAGACGGTAACGATGACCCTATATGCAAGACAGCAAAAGAGACACAGATGTAAAGAACAGACTTTTGGACTCTGTGGGAGAAGGCGAGGGTGGGATGATTTGAGAGAATAGCATTGAAACATGTATATTACCATATGTGAAACAGATCGCCAGTCCAGGTTCGATGCATGAGACAGGGTGCTCGGGGCTGGTGCACTGGGACAACCCAGAGGGATGGGATGGGGAGGGAGGTGGGAGGGGGGTTCAGGATGGGGGACACATGTACACCCATGACTGATTCATGTCAATGTATGGCAAAAACCACCACAATATTGTAAAGTAATTAGCCTCCAATTAAAATAAATAAATTAATTAGAAAAATATTTGTGCATAATCACATCCCCCAGGAAGCATCACCATCCCTTTAGAAATCGGTCCAGACACTGTGGTTGATGGTACAGACACAAAATCAAGTCAAGGAGAATGAGGCTGTCCTAAGGCCGGTCACCTAGTGGGAACCATACAGAATACAGAAGCTCCTACATAAAGGCCGAGTGGACGGAAGTGTCTGCCGGGGACTTTCTTGGGGAATGTGTGTGGCTGCCACCATTTAGATGTTTTCTCATGACATCTGGGAAGGACCTCTGAGCACTTCTGGTCTCTCGTCACCTGGGAGGCACGTCAGCTCGGAGGTCGTGTCCTCAGCCAGGCGCCCAGCGCCCAGCCCAGGGCCACGCTCGTGGGAGACGCCGAGACGTCCCTGCTGTTTGAGTTGACAGTCTTCAATATGCAAGGATGCAGCACTCATGGAGAAAACAAGTTTAGAGGGAGAAAGGTCTTCAAAGTTATGGAAGAAAATAGTTTAGAGGGAGGAAGGTCTTGAAAGTTATGGAAGAAAATAGTTTAGAGGGACAAAGTTCCTCAGAGTTCTGAAACCTTGCAGAACAGGGCCATGCTCAGCATTGCTCTTTGAAGGCTGCTGAGAAAAGGCATCTGAGAGCCCGCAGGCAGAGCTGCAGGCACGGCCGTTTGCTAACAATACCCGTAGAGGACTCACTGGGCTGAGAGTCAGGAGGCCAAGAGGGACCGACCTTGCTGGTGCTGGGAGATGGTTCTGTGATGGGTTATCCAGACCTGTTGGGGTGTGCTTGCCAGAGACCAACTCTGTTTCCCTCTAGAGCTGAAAGTCAGATCATGAAATAAAGACTTTGAAAAACACGGAAACCTCCTCCCTTCTGGACTTTGTTGGAAAACTGAAAATGCTTCCTTCTAGCAGCCTGATTTTCCTTTTGTTTTGGCAGAATCCCTCAGATTCAGCCACGTAGGGAAATATCTTTCACATACAATGTTACTTTCTTAAAAATAATCACATAGGGAAATTTAAGATGGAAAAGATAACATATAAAAATCTCTTGATTTTTAATTGATTGTTACAAGGATTTGACATCCCTTATGTATCTTTTCGGGACTTCACTGGTAGCTCAGACGGTAAATTATCGTCTGAACATGCTGCAGACCCATGTTGAATCCCTGGGTTGGGAAGATCCCCTGGAGAAGGGAAAGACCACCCACTCCAGTATTCTTGCCTGGAGAATCCCATGGACCGAGGAGCCTGGCGGGATAAAGTCATGCATCTACTGTTGGGAGAAGAGGGAGAAAAAATGAAAAGCACTTTCTCATTTCGAGCTCACTTTTTTCATCCTTGGTAAACCCATCTTCAACCACAGGGATACAGAGGGAGGGAGGGAAGTCCCTCAAGCCTCGGCACACGGAGGCTGCCCGCGTCCGTGGTAGAGGAGATGCCCTCTTCTCAGGAGCACGAAGGCCCAGAGCTGAGGACGAGCGGGCGCAGGGCCCTGGATCCCCGCACAGCGGGGAGAGCGTCCTGCTGGCTCCCGGAGGAAGCGCCCTCAGTGAGGCCTGCAACGCCTGGGCCCTGAAGCAGCGTCTCTGAGAGCAGGCAGAGGGCAGGGCGTCGCGTGGCAGGCCTGCGGGCTGCCTGCCTCTCCTCCTGGGTCAGAGTTGTTCCCCAGGCGTCTGCCCTGATGGCTGCGCACATCAGGGGAGGCTGGGGCTGGAGCTGCATCCAGGCGGCCGCCCCTGGATCAGGGCTCACCTGGACTCCCCGTGGAGAGAGACCCGCGGCAGGACGAAGCCTCTGCCTCCTGTCCTTCCTTGCGGACACTTCGAACGAGGCCTGGCTCCCAGAGAGCGGGACGCTAACTCCTGGGCAGGAGGACAGCTGGTGTGTGGCCCAAGGATGGCCAGAGCTGCGAGCCTCTCTGGGAAGAAGCACCCCATTCAGGGGGCTGCGGGGACCCGACACCCTTCTCTTGCACTTCGGAGTGCTGAGCCGGGACCTCTGCCCCTCCTCTGACACACCAGGTTCTGACTCGGAGAAGCGGGCATGACACGAACAAATAAATGCCCTGAACCCACACCTGGCTAGGAGCATGCTGAAAAATCACAGTAAATGAGTTCAGGGCACATCGTTCTTCACAAATCTCTGCTTGCTCTGGGTGTTCTCTGTCTTACCCTTGAGTTCACAGGGCAGGAACACCCGAGACTCTGGGACGGGTCCTGCAGTGTTTCTGCAAAGAAAACAGTCTGTGGATCATCCTGAAGCAGAGCCCACCACGCACATGCTCTGAGGTGTGGGGGTGAGGAGCTGGGGCGGGGGATGATAAGACAGGTATGCAGGTCAGAGGAAATCTTCTGGATTTAGGATCTGAGCAGTTTTCCATGTGGAAAAGCCACTTACATGTGAGAGGTTTGAGCTAGGAGAAATCCGGGGAACTGAAGTCATGCTCAGGAGGTGCACGGACCCGGACAGCCGACTGCCCAGCACTTTATGTGTGGGACCCTGGAATCCCCAGGCGCCCTGCTCTGCATTCCGTGTGCTGGGTACAGGCCCTTCCCGATCTGGCCTGGCGTGGATTTCAAGGCTCCTTCCTGCCACTGTCTTCTCTTCAATCCCTTCCGGGACACATCCCCCCGGCTCCCACCAGCACCTCCCGGGACTTCTAGGTCATTCTCAGAGGACCTGTACTCTGACATCTCTGGGAAGACCCGCATCTAAAATGCTGTTTCCCCCTGCGTCTGGCTGAAGAGCTTTAACATTTGTGAATAATTGCATCCCCCAGGAAACCTCACCAGTCCTTTAGAAATCTGTCCAGAAACTGCCTACAGTTGATGCTACGGAAACAAAATCAAGTAAAAAGAATGAGGCTGTCCTAAGGCCAGTCACCTAGTGGAGAAGGAAATTGTAACGCACTCCAGTATTCTTGCCTGGAGAATCCCAGGGCCGGCGGAGCCTGGTGGGCTGCTGTCTATGGAGCCGCAGAGTCGGACACGACTGGAGCAACTTAGCGGCAGCAGCAAGGAGGGTCACCTAGTGGGAACCATGCAGAGCACGGAGGCTCCTCTATAAAGGCCGTCCGGAGTGAAGTGTCTGCTGGGACTTTCTTGGGGAATTGTGTGTGGCTGCCACCATCTAGATGTTTTCTCATAACATCTAGGAAGGACCTCTGAGCACTTCTGGTCTCCTCATCACCTGTGAGGCACCTCAGCTCAGAGGTCGTGTCCTCAGCCAGGCGCCCAGCGCCCAGCCCAGGGCCACGCTCGTGGGAGACGCCGAGACGTCGCTGCTGTTTGAGTTGACAGTCTTCATTATGCAAGGATGCAGCACTCACGGAGGAAACACATTTAGAGGGAGAAAGGCCTTCAGAGTTCTGAACCCTTGCAGAACAGGGCCATGCTCAGCGTTGCTCTTTGAAGGCTGCTGAGAAAAGGCATCTGAGAGCCCGCAGGCAGAGCTGCAGGCACCGTCTGTTGCTAACAATACCCAGACATGACTCACTGGGCTGAGAGTCAGGAGGCCAAGAGGGACAGACCTTGGTGGTGGTGGGAGATGGTGCTCTGACGGGTGACCCAGACCTGTTGGGGTGTCCTTGCCAGAAACCAACTCTGTTTCTTCTCTAGAGCTGAAAGTCAGATCATGAAATAAAGACTTTGAAAAAAGTCCGCATCCTGGAGGCCTGGGTCCGCCCACCCTGACCCCCACCCCCATTCCTGAGTCCTGGGCCCGCCCACCCTGACCCCCTCGTTCTGGAGACCTGGGTTCCCCCAGACCTGGAGCTCCCGGGGCGGTGGGCGGAACCTGGAAGTTGTGGGCGGGGCGGGGTTGGAGGCGGCCCCGCCCTTCGGGCCATGTTCCCGGGCCCTCCGGACCGAGGCCGCTCCGTGTCCGGGGCTGTGAGCTTCTGGAGCTGAGGAGGCAGGTGAGCCCCTCCCGCGCGCGAGAGAGAGCTGAAGGGGAGCGCCGGCGGGACTCGGGCTCAGCGCGCCTCTAGAAGGTGGGGACCCAGAAGCCGCTGCGCTGCCACCTGGAGGCAGAAGGGTGACTGCCTGGTTGAAGGATGGGGAGCTGGGTAAGCAGAGCTTTCAGAGGTCACAGGGCCTCGGAGGGGCTGAAGGGGCTCTCCGGTCTGGCAGGAGGATGAGCCCTGTTGGTCAAGTGTGTTTGAGCCCCAGGGCTGGGCCAGGCAAGAGCCCGAGTGAAGGGTCAGGACCGCCTCTGTCTGCTGCAGTGGCGGGAACAGGTGGGGAGTGGGGACACTCCTGTTCTCAGGCTCCGAGCGGCAGCAGGGAGAATGTGGGCCAGACCAGACGCAGGGTCAGGGCCAGCCTGGCTGGACAGCTTTAAGGAGACGGGAGGCGAGGCTTGGTGGTGGCTGTGGGAGGCTGGAGCGGGCCGGGAGGACACGGGGTCCTCAGGGCCTGAGGCCAGCCGTGGTGTGAGTGAGGGTCTCGCTACCAAGGAAGGATGGCAACAGGTGGGCTGGGGGCTGATGGCCGTGCCATGCCCGGCGTCAGGTGGGCTGGGAGCACCCCGCCCGCCTGCCTGACCCCCTCTGACCACCCCTGCCTCTCCCAGGGCCTCAGTGCTCGCCCAGGCTGCACCCCGTCACCCTGACTGTCCTCTCCCGAACCCCTGTCTTTAGTCCTTTCCTCTCCTGTGTCCCTCAGAACGTGGCTTCCAGTGTCAGGCTCGGTCTCCGCTGGAGGATGTTGATGGAAGACAGGAGGGAAGCTTCAAATCCTGGTTCTGGTGAGAAAACGAACTGCAAAATAAAAGCACAGTGTCTGGGCCCGACGCGCCGTGTCCGCGGTTCCCTGGGCGCCGGGGAGCGGAGGGCAGGTGCCCTGAGCCGGGTCGGACGGAGCAGCCACTGTGGGTGGAAATTCCTCGCTTCACAGCCCAGTTCCTCCCGGATTCCAGCCTCTCTGGCTTCAGTTCAGCTTCTCAAACACTTCTCAGCTATCAGCTGGAAAATGGGGAGACCTGGGCTGGTTCATAACTGAACATCTCCCAGGGATTCCTCAGGAGTATGTGCAAGAATACACGGGGCCTTGTGGGGACCTGGCAGAGCGCCGATAAGGCTCTCATGTGGGGTCTCTCCCCTCCTCCTGTCTGGCCCTGTCCTCCCCCTTCTCAGTGGGAAAGGACTGGACTTCACTGCTCCCAGGAGCCCAGCAGTGTGTGTGTACGTTTGCTTGTGTGTGCGCGTGGCCCCATTAGCCATTGCTGTTCATTCCCCGAGGCGCTCAGCCGCTTGACCTGCTGCCGGGACCACACGTAGTTAGTGCCCTTAACCTTGGACTTCCTATTAGGATGGAAAGCAGCCGTACACGGATGCTCCGTAGACTGTTTTGCGTTCCACCCTGAAAGGACAGTGTCCTGTGCCAGGGGGATGGGAGTCGCGGTTACTGAGGGCCTTTTCTCTCCAGTCTCAGACTCCAGGCCCGGTCTCATGGACGCGCTCTGTGAAGCAAATGGCACCTTCGCCCTCCGCCTCTTAAAGGCCCTGTGTGAAGACGACCCTTCAGACAACGTGTTTTTTTCTCCCGTGAGCCTCTCCTCGGTCCTGGCCATGGTCCTCCTGGGAGTCAAAGGGGACACCGCTGCCCAGGTGGCCCAGGTGAGCCGGGAGAGGGGCCTCTTTCCCGTGTCCTGTCCGCTCACCCTGCTGTAGACCCCCTTCTCCAGGCCTGCCCGTGGGAGGGTGGGGTGGACGCGGGTGCAGACGCCTGCTGCCTCGGGAGCGACTGGGGCTGCCCAGACGCAGAGGGTGGAGCTGAGGTCTCCTTCACCGAGGTGTTTCTTGTGTGATCCTTCTCCAGTTCATATCCTGGACGTGACCATTAAACTTCTGTCTTAATAGTTTTATGTTTGCTTAGGAAATGGTAATGATTGCTTGAGATCTCAGCAGCCGAGCGCTATCTCAGTTTGAGAGCACTGATGTTTGTACTAAAACTTACAGCTGTTCGTTGGTGAGAAGGGTAGGTTAATAGGTATTTCAAGTCAATGATACACCACCGTGCTTTCCAGCTGAGTCAGGGGATAAGCGGAAATGTGCAAAGAGGGTGCAAAGGCGTGGGCTTTTTACCTGCAGCGATGCTTAGGTGCGAGTTAGCCTAGATGAGCAGTGACTCAGGAACATACACTCGAGTCTGTCCGGTCCCCAGGGACGTTTCTAGAGCAGACAGAGGAACGTGTGCAGGAGTCACCCAGAAGGTGGTGAGGTCCTGCCGTGCACACGGGGCCTCCTCACTGCCGGGCGCCTTTGTGTTTCACTCTGCCTCTCCATTCCTCTGAGAACCCTTGACGGTAGCGATTACTCATCATAATAATTTCCCAGCTCATGTGTGAGGGGGTGAAGGTTGAGGTGTCGAGAGTGGTTCTTTATTCCTGATGAACGTTACTGTGTATTAGGCCGGCCCACGAGCCCTAGAGGAGCCTCGTGGGGGAGCCTCAGGTTGTCTGCTGTGACGTGGAGTGGTCCTGGCCTTCCTGTGCTGAGGTCACAAGCCCTCAGGGTGCGAACTCCGCCTGGCTGCCTGGCACATCTCGGGAAGGGCTCCTGGCCTGCGGGCTGCGGGCTCTGGTCACCAGCAAACTCTGGAAGCACGGTCTCTCCCACTGTCGTTGTTCCTACTCATTTCTCCTCGGATTTTAACACCTTTATATGAGTCTTTCTATTTACTTATTTATTTTTTTTGGTAAACTTTAGAGTTAAATTTTCCTCCATTTAGGCACACTTACGGTTTCCTTAGAATGCAAGATTTTAAAGCAGCTCCTTCTCTGAATTGTCCCAGTCCTTTCATTCCTACCTTGTTACTCATCTTTAAACAAGGGAGATCAACTGAGACAGAAAAGGCAACTCTTTTACCCATTTCTGTTCTCCTTTCTCCTGTATCTTCCCCCTCCCCCGTGTCATCTTGCTTCTATGCTGCTGGTAAGTCACTTCAGTCATGTGTGACTCTGTGGGACCCCATCCCTGGGATTCTCCAGGCAAGAAACTGGAGTGGGTTGCCATTTCCTTCCCCAATGCATAAAAGTGAAAAGTGAAAGTGAAGTCGCTCAGTCATGTCTGACTCTTCGAGACCCCATGGACTGCAGCCCACCAGGCTCCTCCGTCCATGGGATTTTCCAGGCAAGAGCACTGGAGTGGGGTGCCATTGCCTTTTCCATCTTGCTTCTCTAGTATGTACTAAATCCACACTTAAAAGTAGTGTCTTTTAGGAATATTTTGTGAAGTATTTGAGAAAAAATGTTGGTCACAAAACTTTTAGAAACTGAAGGGCAATATTGTTTATTTTAAATTACTTATCTCGATAGGCGCTTTCCTTAAACACAGAGAAAGACTTTCACCAGGATTTCCAGCAGCTTCTTGCTGAGCTGAACAAGCCTGACGCTCAGTACTTGCTCACGACGGCCAACAGGATCTTTGGGGAGAAGACCTATGAATTTCTCTCTGTAAGTTCAATCAACAGAACAGTACAAGTTGTGATCAAAATGTGGAGTGTGAGAGAAAGACCCCAGAGAACTGACACTTATGAACATGATTTCTAAAACTTGTAATTCCCTAACTGTCCTTTGAGTTAGTTGAAATTTGACTATTTCTAAAGTGCATTTATCCATTATAACGATTCATAGCTGAGTTCTTACCTGTTTATAAACGCTGATCTTTTCATATCTAGCGGACTAGATGACCACCTTCAGGGGATTAATGGTTACTTTAATGTAATATACACATTGTTCAGCATTTTGGAAACCCGCTGACCACTCTCCTCTCCAAAGACCTTTAAGGAATCGTGTCTTCGCTTCTACTGCGCTGAGCTGGAGCAGCTCTCCTTCGCCGAGGCTGCAGAGCCGTCCAGGAAGCAGATCAACGCTTGGGTCTCGAAGAAGACTGAAGGTCAGCGCTCCCTGGTGCCTCCCCACTGCCACACCTCCTGCTCCCCGCTCCCTGCTCCTCTGTCGTCCCTGGTCTTTCTGATGGTCAGCGCCGTGCTGTCTGGGCCTCGTGGACTATCTGAACCTTAATGGACTCGCAGAGGTTTTGATCGGATGCTCGGGTGTTCAACAGCAGAGACTTCATTGTGTCCATTCTCCCCGGAGCAGAGTGGCCGGCAGGAGCTGAAGCCCACAGGCCAGGCTCCCAGGTTAACAGCTGACAGAGAAGCATCGTCTCCCTCGGGCGTGTGTTCACGCGTCAGTGAATGCCGCACCTCTGTAGGAAGGAGCCCGGGGCCTCCTCTGAGCACAGTCTCTGTGGCCCTCCATCACAGCGGACTGACCCCCCTCCTGCCCCTTTCCTGTCTCCCACCTCCACTCCTGTCCTCAGATGTGAGGAACCTAGACCTGGCAGGCCCACTGCAGACCCGCTCTCAGGCTGATGGTTCTGCAGACTGAAATCACTGCACGGGGGTGGGTGGAGCCTCATTCGCTCCTGTTCCCCAGGGTGTCCTGCTGTGGCCTCAGCCCCATGATGGCCGTGTGATGTTGGACCCATGTAGGCCCCTCTGTACCAATTACATATGGTACCACTAAGAGCAATGCTGTTTCTGCTAATACATGAGACAGCAGAGAGCAGGAGGTTGTCTTTCCTTTGAGACTTAGCCTTCCTTGCCCAGTTTCTTCTTTGCCCTCTGGAGGTGTGAATTAGCAGGGGTGCTCTTAGTTCACTGAACAGGCTTGACTTGATCTCCAGGGGACACGGGAGTACCTTTCACGTGCTACCTGACCTTCTCTGAGAATGTCTGGAGGATCAAATAGTGAAACCTTTGCTAGCAGCTTCCAGAAGTTTGTCCTTTCGCTGATGGTGTGCCCTCTGAGCCATTCATGGTGGCCTCCTGTGACAAGTCCCCACACAGTCCTGGAAGGTCGGCTCTGGATGTGGCTTCTCCAGCCATAGCCTCTCCAGCCCACCCTTTGTTTCCTGTCTTTCTCCTCCCACCTGGAGCAGACTTCTCCCTGAGTGATGAAGTGGTTCATGTCACCCACTTTGCAGAGGTCCTGAAGCACCGTGATCATAAACGCCACCTGTGTGTGTGGGTTCCGTGCAGAACAACCCAAACTGGGCGAATCTGAACGAGGACTGCTAATCTGGATTTTCCAATGAGCCTGATCAAGGGTTTTGTTTTTTTTTTAAATCGTGCTTTGTATTCTCTACTTCTCCCTAAGGTAAGATTCGAGAGTTGTTGCCTGCTAACTCCATCAATGCAGAGACCAGGCTGATTCTGGTTAACGCGGTCTACTTCAAAGGGAGATGGAGTGAGAAATTCAACAAGGAGTACACCAGGGAGATGCCTTTTAGAATAAACCAGGTGGGGGAAACTTTCGAACATCCTGAGAATTTGGTGAAAAAATTGAATGGAAAAATTTAACTTTGTAAGAGCATAAATCATTGGTTAATAATAATTTGAAACTTCACACATTTCTGAATGAAATTCTAAACTCAGTGGTGAAGAACTGAAGGTATGAAAAACACTTGTTGCCTTCGGTCTTTTGCACTTTTTATTGTTCCTAGAGCCTTGATAATTTCTCACAAAGTCACTCCTGTATGAGTGTATTCATCCTACATTCAGCCTGAAAGCTTAAGGTTTTCTTTTAAGTCCAAATTGCTCAGACAGAAAGTAAAAAAAAAAAAAAGAGAGAGAGAGAGAGAGAAGAAATCCAAATTTAAACCCCCCACAGGTGTTAGGAAAGTGTGATCTGGGTATTACTATGATGGGGGTGGGGCGTGGGGTGTGGTCTGCAGAGCAAAAGAATAAGAAAATTTATTTCTTTAATCAGTTATTTTAAAAATGAGAATAAATACAGACTTGATTTGCTATTAATTAATCATCATTAATTCAGTAATCATAGCTTTCTAATAATAAAACTGACTTAGTCTTGACATTGAGGTATAATTTCAATTCAGATAGGCATTGAAATAGTTTGTTAACCACTCCCCCACCGCCAGCCCTTATAAAAACAACATTTTAATGCAATTCAGAAATTTATAGGCATAAAACCCTTTTCTTCGAATACAGTATATACTGTAAATAATCAGCCTTCTAGTTGCAGAGCGGGAGGGGAGCACAACTAGTCACCCACAACTGGCATGGATTTTAGAAGTTTGTTTTAATCTTTTTAATAGATGACTTGTGTCAACTTATAAAACTGAATTTAGTAAGGGTAGTATTTCAGTTAACTTATGTGTGCGTATAGCACTTCTGTATTTTAAAAAGTTATTTCCTCCAATTAAAGTTTCAGAATTGGTACAGTTGGATTTAAATGCATGAAGACCCAGACGGTTCTTTATTTTTTTAAGCGTGCAGCACAGCATGTGGGATCTTAGCTTCCTGAGCAGGAATTAAACCTGCCACCCCTGCAGTTTAACCTCTGGGCCCCCAGTGAGGCGCCCGTGCGGCCCCTTACACCTGCTGTCACACTCGTTCTGAGCCTGTCTACATTCTGGACTGCACTGCTGTGAAACTCTAAGGTTTCCTGAAACTTTTTTCTAATTAAATAGCAGTAATTTTCATTGGATCCTGTTGTTTCATCAGATATACTTACTGGGCATCTTTTAGCTCTGAAAATCTGACTTCCTTTTCTGAGAACAGCAGAGTACCTCGTTTATTTTGCTGAATGAACCATCTTTCCCAGGCCAGCACCAGTATGCTGACAACAGGTGCCTTGCGATGGGAACAGGGAGAAGCTGGTGGACAGTTTGTAGCGCTAACCAGGGCACAGATAGCGTTTCCATCAGGGGTTCTGCACACCCCGCCGTCCACCGCTTCTCCTGGAGACGGTGCTGCCTCCTCCGATGATCTGTGTCTGATTCCCGGTCATCTGTTTACTCCTGCAGAAGGAGCAGAGGCCGGTGCAGATGATGTTTCAGGATGGTGAGTTCAGACTCGCCCGCATCCAGGAGGTGCAGGCCCAGGTGCTAGAGCTGCCGTACGCGGGCGAGGAGCTCAGCATGCTGGTGCTGCTGCCCAACGACCACGTGCCTCTGAGCTCAGTGAGTGTCCTGCGAGTCCCTCCCGCCCGGCTGGCCCTCGAGCCCCTCCTCCTGCTCTGGGGCGCGCTAGCTCGGGTACCAGAGCACGAGATGGCACACCTGTCTGCCAGGTGACTCGGGGGAGGTGGGGGGGGCGGGGGCCCGGCGGTGGCACCATCCCTCCGGGAGAGGAGACTCAGGGCTGCCTGACATTGCTGAATCCCAAAGTCGAATTCCGGCCTTTCAGGTAGAGAAACATCTCACTTGGGAGAAGTTCCTCGCCTGGACCCAGCCTGACTCCATGAAGAAGACCCAGGTGGAAGTCTTCCTCCCAAAGTTTAAGCTGGAGAAGACCTACGACATGGTGTCGGTGCTCCAGGGCCTAGGGGTGGTTGAGGCCTTCCTGTCAGGCCGGGCTGACTTCTCGGCCATGTCTCCCAGCGAAGGCCTGTGTCTGTCCGCCTTAGCCCACAAGAGCGTGGTGGAGGTGGACGAGGAGGGCACGGAGGCCGCGGCCGCCTCCGCAGAAGTGGAGGTCGACTGCTGCTTGGTGAACCAGCCCCGGTTCTGTGCCGACCACCCCTTCCTGTTCTTCATCAGACACAACGGCTCCGGCAGCACTCTCTTCTGCGGCAGGTTCTCCTCCCCGTAGGAGCGTGCGCGCCGCGCCTGCCCGCCCTGCCCTCGCTGGGTCCCCCGGGGCCTGGGCAGCTCCGGGCCTCAATGACCCGCCAGCACACCCTTGCTTCTCCCCCAGGCTGACCCCTGGACGGGGATTGAGGGCCAGTAGACCTCAGTGATTGTATTTGAGACGCAGCCTGAATCCCGTAGGATGGGATCCCGCTCCATGGGCCGCAGACTCCCTTCCCCCTCGCTCCTGCGTGCGTTTCTTTCCGGTGGCACTGGGTTCTCTTCCGGGTCACCTGCTTGCCTTAGCCCGTTTCAGTGTTCAGCCAGGCCGTTAGCTGTCACTGCCGTTTGATAGATCTCGTGGTGCTTGCGCTTTTTAGGGACGTTCCTTAGTGCGTGTTTATATTTTTGGCTGTGTAGCACGTGGGATGCCAGTTTCCCGACCAGGAGGGAACCCATGGCCCCTGCGGTGGAAGCTTGGCTTCCTTTCCGTTGACCTGCCTGGGAATGCCCTCTTTAATGCACATCTTATCTTTCTTTGACATTCACTGCTCACCGTGGATGTTGCCAACCCTGCATCAGGCCCTGGGGAAGGAAGTGGGAGGGTGTGCACCTCTGAGTCCTGCCCCCGTGGCAGAGGTAGGCAGCTTTGAGGACTACCAGGCTGGACTAGGTCCTGCCTCTAGGTGATCATGTGACCTCTGGAAGGATCGCATGTTTCCACATGTTACTGTATTTCTCCACCTCCAACTCTAACAGGAAAAATCACATTCAACCCTTAAAGCTCATTTCCAATGTCATCTTCTCTGAGAGTTGTTTCCTTTCCTGCATAACCAGAGGTACGTCTTTGTACCCTCACTGCCCCCTGGGAGATGGCACATCTCTGACGGTAGTTGTTTGTATATTGCCTGTCTGTGTTTTCTGGCTTTAAGGCCCTTGGGGATGGGACTGTGTTTTACGCATCAGGGTGACACTTAGGTTGCATGGATAAGCAATTTGATGATGTGCTCTGTGACTTAAAAAAAAAAAAGGTTAGAAATCAGTTTTTCTAATTGATAAATAATAAAAATGATTTAAAAAACAATTTATTGGTTTTTTAAAATAATTTTTTTATTGAGGTGAAATTTATAAAACCTAAAATTACCTTTTTAAAGTGAATGACACACTAGTGTATAGTCTGTTGACACTGTGGTTCAACCGCCACACCGATCTAGCTCCAATATTTCTCATCACCCTGCATCCACTAAGCAGTTACTCCCCATTCCCTGCTTCTCCCAACCAATGGCAACCACCAGCCTGCTTTCTATCTCCATGGATTTACCCGTGCTGGCAATTTCACGTAAGCTGAATCATGCATGACCCTTTTTGTGCCTGGACTCTTTCATCTCACATAATGTGTATTAAAAATCAGGGGCATCACTTTGCCAACAAAGGTCCGTATAGTCAAATCTATGGTTTTTCCAGTGGTCATGTGCAGATGTGAGAGTTGGACCATAAAGACTGGGTGCCAAAGAACTGATGCTCTTGACCTGTGGTGCTGGAGAAGGCTCTTCCGAGTCCCTTGGACCGCAAGGAGATCCAAACAGTCCATCCTAAAGAAAATCAGTCCTGAATATTCATTGGAAGGACTGATGCTGAAGCTGAAGCTCCAATACTTTGGCCACCTGATCTGAAGAGCTGACTCATTGATAAAGACCCTGATGCTGGGAGAGATTGAGAGCAGGAGGAGAAGGGGATGACAGAGGATGAGATGGCTGGTTGGCATCACCAATTTGACGGACATGAGTTTGAGCAAGCTCCGGGAGTTGGTGAAGGACAGGGAAGCCTGGTGTGCTGCAGTCCATGGGGTCGCAGAGTCAGACACAACTGAGCGACTGAACAACAACAAAATATGCTCAAGGTTCATCTGTGTTACAGCAGATGTCAGCATCTGACCATTTGTATATGTCTTCTTTGGAGAAAAGTGTGTTCAAGTTCTTTGTTCATTTTTTCATTGGGCTGTTGGTCTTTTTTGTGATTGAATAATATTCTGTTGTATGCAAAGAACACATTTTGTTCGTCCAACCATCCATTGATGGACATTTGGTTTTGTTTCCACTCTTGGTTCATTGTGAGCAATCCTACTATGAACATGCATATATATATATATATATATATATATATTTGAGTATTTGCTCTTCGTTCTTTTGGGTACATTCCTAGGAGAAATTGCTGGGTCAGATGGTGATTTCATGTTTAACTCTTTGAGGAACTACCAGACTGCTTTGCACAGTGGCTGCTCTCCACTCCTGTATGAGGGCTCCAGATTCTTCACAGTCTTAGCAAATGTCTGTTATTTCCTTTCTTTTAAACATATCATGGCCATCTCAGTGGGTGAGAAGTGATACCTCACTGTGGTTTTCATCTGCATTTCCCTAACGTCTAATAATGTTGAGTGCCTTTTTTTTTCCAACTTTCACATTTTTATAATTACAAAAACTAATAATACAATGATCATTTCCACACACAAAGATATGTGCTCTTCCTGTTGTGTAAACAAGATGCCTCAGTCTCCAACCCCAGGGCCGGCTGATGGAGTTAACTGAAGGCTGTTCAGTCATGGAAGCAATTTGCCCAAAGCCAAACACATCCTCCCGGCCAGACCATGCCAGGGCTGTGTCTCTTAACAGACAGTTCCCACCCCGTTGGGAAGAAACTCACCAAACTGTTCTTTAAACAGCACAGCTGGGTGGAATCCTCATCCATTTAAATAAAACATTTTAAAACATCCTTTCACTATAATGTACAGATACAGAGCCCAAATAAATGATTTAAGAAAAATGTAATTCCTTCATGAGTAAATAAGACGTCATCTAGTTCAGTTCAGTTCAGTCACTCAGTCGTGTCTGACTCTTTGTGACCTCATGGACTGCAGCACACCAGACTTCCCTGTCCATCACCAACTCCTGGAGTTTACTCAAACTCAAGTCCATCGACTTGGTGATACCATCCCACCATTTCATCCTCTCGTCCCCTTCTCCTCCTGCTGTTGAGTGCCTTTTAACGTTTGTATATGTCTTCTTTGGAGAAAAGTGTGTTCAAGTCCTTTCTTTGTTTTTTCATTGGGCTGTTGGTCTTTTTGTTGTCAAGTTGTGAAAGTTCTTTGTGTATTCTGGATGTTAGGCCTTTATCAGATTTGTGATTTGCAAGTATTCTCTCCCATTCTGTAGGGTATATTTTCCCTTTCTTGATCTATCCACAGAAGTTTTTATTCAATGAAGTTCAATTTATCTATTGTTTTCCTTTTGTTGCTTATATTTTTGGTGTCACAGCTAAGAATCCAAAGTCATGAAGATTTACAGCTGTTTTTTTTTTCCTAAGCCTTTTATGGTTTTAAGTTTTATATTTAGATTGTTAACCTATTTGATATCTGTGATATGAGGTAGGGGTTCAACTTAATATCTTTGCATATTTCTTTGTGATGTTTTATTGGTGAACAGTATTTTCCCTGTAATAAAACCTAGGTTTTCCCCTAGTGATTTCTACCCTGCTTTCTGCTTTCAGTCTTGGAATTACCTTCCCACTGAGAAACCAATTAGCCACCTAGTTTTTCTTCAATATTTCTACTTTTTAAACCAATTAACTGTTTAACCTGTCACTATTTTGTGTGTGTGTGTTGTTGACATTGAGGAGAAAATATAACTTGGTTTATTTACGAATAGCCAAGTTCTCAATATTATTTGTGAAACAATCTGCTTTCCCCCAGCCATCTGTTTTTTTCATCTTTATTCTTCCGTGTTGTCGACTGAAAAGACAGCAGCCTAAAGAATTGAGTTACGTTTCATTTGGTGGAACTGTTTAGGCCGTGGGCCCTGGAAGCTGCATCTCCAGTGGCCCCGAGAGCATCGCGCTGAAGTCAGAGCCGAGCTGCGAGAAGCTTTGCCAGAAAGGGCCACAGTCTTCAATGTCGAAAGCTTTTTGTAAATTAAAGAAAACCAGATAACCCAAGTTAAGGGACTTGCATTTAGTGCTTTCCATGTATGGGGAGATGCAAGAGTCTGGCTCGACGACGTCGCTCCTGTGCCGTGCGCCTCAGCTCTCTGGGACCAGGATCCTGTGTTTCCACATCCTGAGTCGCTCAGGGCTCACCGTGGGCAGCGGCTGTGGTCTGCTGGCTGCTAGATGGCAGCTATTCTTTCCTTCCCAAGTTCCCGTGGGGCTCACCAGGCGACGTTGGAGGCCCGCAATCACTGATGACTGCGACATCATTGTTTACTGATACGGCAGGAAGCATTCTGTATCTCGGTTGAAACACCAACATAACAGTCACTGAAGACTCAAAACATATAAATATTCACCTATATTTTTCTTTAGCTTTTTGGTCATTTTATTCTTTGTTGTTAACCCACTTTGGAATTTATTTCAAAGTAACATGAGAAACCAATTTTTTTAAAACTGTATTTATTCTTAATTGAAGGATAATTGCTTTACAAAATTGTTTATGAAGAAACCAAATTTTTAAGGTAATAAATTTTTTGTGTTTATTAAAAATAGTGGACTCCCAGAGTCCACCCAAACCCATGTCCATCGAGTTGGTGATGCCATCCAACCATCTCATCCTCTGTCGTCCCCTTCTCCTCCTGCCCCCAATCCCTCCCAGCATCAGGGTCTTTTCTAATGAGTCAACTCTTTGCATCAGGTGGCCAAAGTATTGGAGTTTCAGCTTCAGCATCAGTCCTTCCAATGAACACCCAGGACTGAACTCCTTTAGGATGGACTAGTTGGATCTCCTTGCAGTCTAAGGGACTCTCAAGAGTCTTCTCCAACACCACAGTTCAAAAGCATCAATTCTTGCTCGATCAGCTTTCTTCACAGTCCAACTCTCACATCCATACATGACCACTGGAAAAAGCAAAGGATAATAGGTGCTAAATGCAGCTCTTGCAGGGTTGCGGGGGAGTGGCAGAAAAGCAAACTTAGTTACAGACATGCAGAGTTAGGAGCAGTTAAAGCAAAAAAAAAGAAAAACAAAACGTAGGAATGTTCAGGCCTGCTCACTCTTCTCTTTATCTTCTTTGTTCTCAGGAAACGGAAAGAGAAAAACTCATTCCTCTTCTTCCTTTTCTCTGAGACAGGAGGTAGGTGTACAGTCACTTGAGAAATTCTTTCTCATACCAACAGTTCTCCAATACTAATGGGGTGTCCAGAATTCCGCTCAGCGTGTAGTCCCTGCCCGCAGTTAGGGCATTCGTACAAGTCAAGGGCTCAGAAGGGGGGACTCCAGTGCCAGTGGGGAGGCGAGGACACTGCACTCTTAGCAGCTTACCGCAGCTCCGGCCTTCCCACAGCCCACCCTTTCCTGCTTTGATAATTGGCAAGAATGACTCACGGATCTCAGGAAGGCACTTCCCATACCACCAGGAGGTTTGCCATGAGGAACAGAGCTGCCGAGGCCAGGTGTGGGGAGGGCCGCACGGCTTCCAGGCCATCCCTGGGCACCACCCTCCGTGCATTCACCACCTGGGAGTCCCCCTGGGACCCCTCATTTAGGGGTTTCCTGTGAGCCTGACAGCTTCATCATCAGCCACATGTCTGGCTCAGTCTCCAGCCCCTCTCCCTTCCAAGGAGGTCGGGGGTGGAGCTGAAGATTCCAACTCTCGGATCACCTGGGTTTTAGGAGCTCCGTGCCAGGAACAGGGGACAAGGACCAAGTGTGCGCTTTATTATATCCCAACCTCAGTGAAAACCACCTCTTCAGGAGCCTGGAAAAGGACCGGGTGGCTAGTGACGGGTCAAGGGCTAAATGAGAACATGCCGGATGTCCCACTTTGAAGGACCACGAGTCCCGCCTCCCGACAGAAGGGACCACAGCTGCCGCATTTCGTTGGCGTAGTGCCGGGCACGTGGCGGCCTCCATTGTCCTTACAGCTGGTCCTGCGCGTACGACAGTCTGGGACGCTTAGAAGCTGACTGGCTTCTAGCGTGGTTTTTAGGTTCCTCACGTCTCAGAAAAAGCTATCAACTCTCTAGGGATTGAAAGTGAAAGTGGCTCAGTCCTGTCCGACTCTTTGTGACCCCACGGACAGTCCGTGCAATTCTCCAGGCCAGAGTCCTGGCGTGGGTGGCCGTTCCCTTCTCCAGGGGGTCTTCCCTTCTCCAGGGGGTCTTCCCAACCCAGGGATCAAACCCAGGTCTCCTGTGCTGCAGGCGGATTCTTTACCAGCTGAGCTACCAGGGAAGCCCCTCTTCTAGGGATTAGAAAAAGTGAAAAGCGAAGTCGCTCAGTTGTGTCTGACTCTTTGCGACCCTGTGGACTGTGTCCATGGGATTTTCCAGGCAACATTCCTGGAGTGGGTAGCCATTTCCTCCTCTAGAGGAGCTTCTGGACCCAGGGATCGGACCTGGGTCTCCCACATTGTAGGCAGATGCTTTACCAGCTGGGCTACCAGGGAGGCCTGGGAGTAGAGGGATTGTTTTCATACTGGTCTCTCCCCCAGGCCTTGAGAGTCTTGCCTTTATTATCAGAAGGAGCCAGAGGCATCCAAGCAACACAGACATGCCTGGGAGGCAGAAAGGGCTGAGGGGAGAGATTCAATTTTCCTGTTGTCACTAGCAGTTCCCTGAATGCTTCTGCCACACATAAAATGGTGAGATTATGACATAAGGGAAAGCGTTCTATTTTTAATTATTCTGGAAGACATAAACATAAGTTTTACAGCAATAAAACAGCAAATGAGTTTCCGTTCAGTAATCAGCAAAGCAGTGACATGCCTCGTTGTTCAGTGATGTGCTCATGGGAGCCAAAATCCGCCTAGTATCTGAAGCCATTTCCTCCTTTTTTATTGAAGTGTAGTGGATTTACAATACTGTGTTAGCTTCTTATGTACAGCAAAGTGACTCAGTTATACACATATATTCCTTTTCATAATAGGTTATTACAAGATATTGAATATAGTTCCTTGTGCTACACAGTAGTACACTGCTATTCATCTAGTTGATAAATAGTAGCATTTACATATATATATAGTGAATTTATTAAAACTTCCCTGGTGGTTCAGACGGTAAAGCATCTGCCTACAATGCAGGAGACCCGGGTTCAATCCCTGGGTCGGGAAGATCTTCTGGAGAAGGAAATGGCAACCCACTCCAGTATTCTTGCCTGGGAAATTCCATGGACGGAGGAGCCTGGTGGGCTACAGTCCATGGGGTCGCAAAGAGGTGGACATGACTGAGCAACTTCACTCAGTGTATTTATTATCCCTTTTTGTAAAAGCTTAGTTTAACAAATACACTGAATGTTCACTTCTGAGCTAGATGCTGAGATATAAAAATGAAAAAGAAAAAAAAAAGAGTATGATCGCTGACTTCTGCGGTGCAGGAGACGCAGGAGACAGTGGTTCAATCCTAGGGTCAGGAGGATCCCCTGGAGAAGGAAATGGTGACCCACTCCAGTACTCGTGCCTGGAAAATCCCCATGGACAGAGCGGCCTGGTGGGTAGTCCACGGGGTTGCAAAGAGTCAGACACGACTGAAGCAACTGAGTGTGTGTGAGCGCGCACGCGTGCGCACACACACACACACACACACACACACACACACACACGCGCGCGATTGTTGACTGACATCATGGGTGGGAGGGACTCCTGCATCCGTCACTCAAGCCCGCCTTCCACTGGGAGCTGCCTCCTCACCTGATCCTCGGGGGTCCAGGACCCTCCTCCCGGGGGTTGGGCAGGAAGGACTCACTACTCCAGTGTCCCCCAGCCCTGGGCGCAATGCCTGGGACACGGCAGGTCCTGGGGAGTCATGGGTCCGAGCGCAGACGCCCGCCTTCTGCCGGATCCTCGCCGCCACTCCCGTCCTGCACAGCGCCTTCTCCCCCTCCACTGGATCCCACCACACCTGCGGAGGCAGGGTTCTCTCATCCTGCTGGCCCCTAGGTCCCCAAAAGCTCCGCTGGTGAACCCAGAGGCAGCTACAGCCTCACCGCTCCCAACCTGCCCATTTCTTGGACAGATATTTCCCTGTTTCATGAACTACTTAATATTGTTCTTCTGTTCATTCCCAACTTCTTTTTGAAAAGATTGCAGTTTGCATTCTTGCAGAGACAACAGCTGGAACTCTCCAAACTCCTACTCGTTAATACTTTCAAACACTCTGAAAACCCAGGGGTCACGGTTTGATGGCAACAGCGAATATATGTGAATTTGGCTCTTAGGCATGAGGACCACAGCAGTTTGAGGAGGTGGCGCTCAGCTCCCAGTGTGTTCTTGCGTGTGCTATCCCAGCGTCTGTGGTTTGATATTACTGAGACCCATTCCCTTTCTTTCCTTGTTCTTTTCTTTTTAAAGACAAAACTGTAGAGGTATTACCTCTCAATTCAGTTGATTTATTGACAGCACTGGGCCCCCTTAATGCTATATACTTCAAAGGAAGCTGTCTAAGGAGTTTGATTTAAAAAAAAAGCATATTGGAGAAAAGCTTTTTAAATTAGCAAGACAAGGCTGTGTCTGCTTGTGCAGAAATTGTCTAGAAACATTGGGATCCTGTTACGGGCCAATCTGTGTCCCCTCCAAGCCGTTTGTTGGAGTCCCAACCCCCAGGACCTCAGAATGTGAAAGTGGGATTTGGAGGTAGTTAAGGCACAATGAGGTCACATGGCTGGGCCCTGAGCCAATATGACTGCTGTCCTTTTAAGAAGAGGAAACTGGGCACAGATGCCCAGAGAGAAGATAACAGAGACACGTGGAGAAGACACTGTCTACAAGCCAAGAACAGCGCTCAGAAGGATCCAGCCTTCCTGGTGCCTTGATCTTACACCTCCAGCCTCCTGAGCTGAGACGATAAATTTCTGTTGTTTAAGCCTCGGAGCCTGTGGTACTTTGTTACGGCTGTCACAAGAAAACGATTTCACATTTCAAGAATCACAATGGTTTCTTTTGGGTTTCTCCATGCAAATAAGCACCTAAGCACAGAAATGATTCTGCTAATCTGCATCATATGAGTGTTCTCAGTCAAGTTTATATTTTTAAGATTTTTTGTTTTCTCTTTCAATCAGCTGGTGGCAATTATCTGGTTTCAGTTTTGCCTGCTTTCTTTAGAATGTGAACAGAGACAGGAGATGTGTCATTTCCTGAGTGGGGGAGATGCAGGCAGGGGTCCTAGGGGTACCCCCTGGGGTTGAGGAGCTGAGCGAGGTCATTCCTCACTTGATGACCACGTGGATCCAGATGTCTGAGTCATCCCTTGGTGGTGTGGTCTGTACACCCACATCTAAAATACACCCTCTGAGCACTGGACGTTGGGGTTAGAGATGGTCTGAAAATTAAATGTGACTTCAGTCGTGGCAGAGAATGGCCAACCCATTTTGTGAGGTGCTGGGATCCTGTCCCGGGGGAGGGTGGGCGGCGTCCAGCTCTGGTGGTGCTATTCACGTCGAGTGGGATGCACGCGAGCTCCGGGAGCTGGGTGACCGTGCCCTTCCCGTCTGGTTCAGACCTGACACCTGGCTGGGACCTGCCACGGTGGTGAGAGACAGCGTCCTGTTCCTCAAGGCGCTCACGACTTACAAAAGGAAAACAAACCCACCTTCAACACGAGAGAGAACTTGGTGAGAAAACATTTGTGTGGAGCTCTCTGCAGCTTAGGAAGCACTGTTAATCAACATTTATGTAAATGTTTATATTTACATTTTATTTTCATAATAACTCCTGGACGCGGGTAAAGTAGGAACCCCTTACCTTCCTCGTACAAATAAGGAATTGAGGACAAAGAGCTTAGTAACTTGTCTGAGATGGCACAGGTAGGAAGTGGCAAAAATGGGACACAGCTCGAGGTGTTCGATTACAGAGAGAATAAGACAGGAGGACGGAGGTTAAAGACAAACATGAAGAAGCCGGCTGATGGGCTGAGCCTCGGGTGGGGCAGAGGTGGGGAGGGAGACGACCCAGACAGGGGTCTGGGAAGAGGGAAGGACAGAAAGGGGGCTGGAAAGGGGGCTGGACAGACGGAGGAGCTGAGAGGCCAGAGCTGCGTTCGTCCGTACCCGCTTCCAGGTCTTCATTGTTCACGCTTAGTGGTGTAAGGTGGCTGCCAAGGCTAGAACACTGTTACAATCATCTTCCCAGAACCTGACCTGATTCCTGGCACTTTAATAAAAATGCTCTGCTAAGGATGTTGTAAACACAGCTGACCTCGCGGCTGGAGGATGGCTGGGCTTGGGGAGGGGGCAGGGAGGGCCCGTGGGACAGGGCGAGTCCCGTCTCCCCTGGTGGGAACTTGACCCGCGGTTTGCTCAAGGAGACATCACGTGTTCTGCCGTCACTGAAGATGCTGCTGCCGCCGCTTCGTCACTTCAGTTGTCCTGAAGCTCTTTGTGGCCCCATCGACATGGCCCACCAGGCTCCTCTGTCCACGGGATTCCCCAGGCAACATCCGGAGTGGGCGGCCTTCCCCTTCTCCAGGGGATCTCCCCGACCCAGGGTTTGAACGCAGGTCTCCCCCATTGCTGACCGGTTCTTTACCCTTTGAACCACCAGGGAAGCCCCAGCTGAAGATAAAATGAGGCCCACCTGTTTTTGCAGACCTTGAGTCAGAACCTCTCTCATAAGGAAAGGAAAAGAATGGGGCGGAGGGTGGGTGGAAGACCTCACAGATGTCACCCCTGTTCTTGACCTGCTGACCATCAGCACAGCTGGACCCGCGAAAGGGGGTTTCATGTCCCCTAACCTTCCCCTCTTCTCCCACGCTGGGGCCTGGATTCTGGGCTATTTTCACTCCACCCCTTATGGAAACAGGAAACAGCTTCAGAATAGCTTGTTTATGTGAGCTGTTACAGGTTCAGCTTAAACATTGTTTCCTCCAGAAGGCCCAGCCCATCCCCTGGCTGGACACCCCCTGACCTCTGGTCCCCGCTCTGCCCGCCAGCTGCACTTCCTCCCAGCCAAGGTTCCTTTAGACCCCTGCCCCTTCCCTGCCTACCCTCCGAGGCAGCAGCAATCTGCCTTATCTGAAGGCAGCAGGAAGGGCTTGGCGCCGGGGCTTTCATCGGTGGCTGGAAATTCACGCGCTTCCCCTTGACGCTGGCTTCTTCATCTTCCATCTTCTACCTCTTTTTATATAAGGGAAGGGGGCTTTCCTATCTACGGGCTTATTTCTAGGAACCAGGCCACAAAATTTCCTGCCACAAAGCATGGTGGAGAGTCCACGCTCAGTGGCCACAGTCGCTCCTGCTGTAACCCAAGCAGGCGGCCTTGCAGATGACCTGGGGTGGGGGGGGGGGCTCCTGTGGCCCAGGCCGCCCGCCTCCCACCCCAGACAGCGCTCACCGGGGAGGCAGGACAGGCAGGCCACAGACAGCGTGCTGAGGGCAGGTCCTGGGAACACTCTGATATAAGTAGAATCTTTTTTAAAGAGAATTTTTTTAAGTTTTTATTGTGATAAAATACACAGAACATCCAGGTTACCACCTGATCCATTCTGAAGTGCAGACTTCAGGGTCATTAAGTGCGGTGACTCTGCACGCCTCCATCCATCCCCCGACTCCCTCATTTTCCCCGAGTGAGACTGCCCCGTGAAACAACAGCGACTCCCCGCTCACCCGGCTCCTGGCAACCGCTTTCTACTCTGCGTCTCTGAGAATCTGACTCCGCTGGGGCCCTCTTAGAAGTGGAGTCAGGTAGCATCTGTCTTTCTGGTCTGGCCACCCTCACTGAGTTAAGTCTTTGGGTTCATCAGTGCTGTGGCCTGCATCAGGGCGTCCTTCCCCGCAAGCGTGAGCGAGACCCCATTTCCGCCCAGGCCGTGCTCCGGTTTTCTGCCATCTGTGGACGGAGCAGCTGCTGCCGCTGCCGTGGACCCGGGCGCGCAGATGTCTTCCGGGCTCTCTGCTCGGTGGCTCGGGGATCATACCCGCAGGTGGACTTGCTGGAGTGGACACTCCTCCTCCTGTGAGTGTGAGGCGCCGCCACGCTGCTTCCTGGGGGCTGCACGCTCTCCGCTCCTGCACAGCGCAGCGGCTCCAGTCCCCACATCCTCGCTTGGGGACCCCTTTAAAAAGGGTATTTGCACTTCCACTCAAAGAGGAAGCAGAACAGCCTCTATCTGGAAAGCAGGACTCCATCTTGGGCCGAACTGTGGACTTGGAGCTCTATGCCAAGGATCTATGGAAACTACAAACCAACTGGAAAACCAGGCCCCCAGAAGGAGGAGCCCCAGGAGTCTCCATCGCCTAAAAGAATACCCTAATTATCTGTGTAACCGAATAGAATCATACATTCTATTATGCTTATTGGGGTATGACCACAGGCCTATTGATAATTGTCCACTGTTAACTACCTAGGCTTAAGGCATATGAATCATGGGTTAACTTTGATTGTATCTTTCTTTTTCCTTTGTTCAGACTAGTTTCAGGGAATTTTCGGGAGGTGGGTTTGGGCACGTACGCTTAGGGTATATAAGGTTTTCACAAAAACTGGTCGGGGTCCTTGGCTAAGAGGAGACTCTGCCTTGGGCCCACCGGTGTAATAAACTGCACTCCACTATCTGCATTGTCCTTCTGAGTGAGTTTGTTTCCCGGAATGCGTGGTTACAACACTGCTTTGCCCGCTTTTCAGTGATGGGGTCTGCCCCCCGGCCTGGGCCCATCAGCGGACTCCCCCCGCCCCCCCGCCTGCCCTCTGCTCTCTCTCTGCTGCTGCCCGCACGCAGCCCAGGCCTGCGGCCCCCTCCCCTGGCCAGACGCAGCCCCGCCAGCCTGCCCGGTGTTTTATTTGCAGGACAGTTGAGGCCCTGCCTGGCTCTTCCTCAGCATCTGTCTGTTGGGATCCAGAGAGGGGCCTCTGAGCTCCAAGCGTGCTTCTTGTTCTGAGACACAGGCCACTGGACGCAGCTCAAACACGTCTCTCTGTTTTTTCCCTGTAAATAAAGTCAGAATAGTTTTTCTTACCCTGCCTTCCAGGCAGATACCTCAAGGGCTTAATTCTCTGTCAAGTTAGTGACTCTTTTTCTGACAATCCAATAGCACACCGTTTGTAAACTGTTTGGCTGCTTTACCCCGACCCATAATTTTGGGCCAAGTTTGACTTTCATTTTGAAATGAGAGAGAGCACACCAGGAGCCCATCCTCTCCGGTTTCCGTAACTACTCAACGTCAGAGGCAAAGCTGCCTACGGGCCCAGAGGCGCAGCAACACTCTCTGCCAAGAAGGTGAAAATCCACATATTGTCAGCTGTAGAGTGTCTGTTCAGGGGTAGAGTCAGACAGCCAGTAATATGCAAAAAGGTAATCCGCTGCTCATTACTTGCTTGAAATCACTTGCTAATCAATTATTAGAAATCTGCTTGAGTCTTTTTTTTTTTTTTCCTGCTTGAGTCTTAAACTAGCCATGGGGAGCAGGAAACTGGAACATTCCTGAACTTCAACTCCCCTTTGACCTGAGGCTTTCAACTAGATAAACCCCTCCGGGCGGGACCCAGCCTGTAGGAGTTAACGCCGGGTCCTTGGGCCTGGCATAGTTTCTAGGCCTCTAGATACCGGGCCACAGGGTTTGTGGCTGGGGCTCACTTCCCTTGGGCCTCAAAGTTAAACTATTAAAAATTTCACAATGAGATTATACAAAGAATCACACTGGAAAGGTGGACCAAAAATACTTCAATTGTAAAACTTTAGCTCATGTCCCAGAAAAGAAGCTATCTGACAGTGTTTCACAAATCCTGTACTACCGTGAGGATAACACAGCTATGCAGCATTGCATTTTTATTTCTTTTCACTTTTTCGGTCTTGCCACAAGGCTTGTGGCATCTTGGCTCCCTGACCAGGGATTGAACACCTGGCCGCAGCAGAGACAGCATGGAGTCCTAACCACCAGACCGCCGGGGAGCTCCCTGCGTTGCACTTTTAAAAGCATCCATGTATTAAATATGACATTTTAAAGTATACCAAAATGATTCCTGGGGCTTCCCTGGTGGCTCAGTCGGTGAAGAATTTGCCTGCAGTGCAGGAGTTCAATTCTTGGGTTGGGAAGACCCCCTGGAGAAGGAAATGACAACCCACTCTGGTATTCTTGCCTGGGAAATCCCATGGACAGAGGAGCCTGGCAGGCTAGAGTTTATGAAGTTGCAAGAGTTGGACACGACTGAATGACTAAACCACCACCAAAATGCTTACAAAATGCATACTAAATTTTCTTCTTTTTTTTTTTTTTTTATTAAAGCAGGGGACTCAGAAAGTAAAACTGGTCTAGCTTGTCTGGTCCTATGCGAGGCGGAGCCTGAGGAAAAGGACTTGGCTGCCGAATCCAGGGCCATCACAGGGGGCGGCAGGCAGTTCTGGTGGCCGGGCCATGGGACCCGGGGGCTCTCTTCTTTCTTCCGGGTGGAAAACCAGCTTCTGAGTGAAAAGCTCAGAGACGGACAGAGCCAGGCTCAAGGGGCCACGAGGAAAACTGCCACCAGGGGTCTGTTCTTGGCAGTCTGGGAATTAAGAGCCAAGGCAGGCTTTTCTGGAATGCCGTTCAGGAGAGAGCTGCCCTGTCCGGTTATAGCACAGGCGGGCAGGAAGGCGCCTGCGGGTGGAATGCAGGGCCTCCGAGGGTGGACCGCAGACCAGCCCCGGGCCTCTGTATCTCTTCCTGCGGAGCAGACGGCACCCTGGCCCCTCCCTGGCCTCCAGCTCTCCCCTGCCAGCTGTGTGCGCCTGGTCCCAGCCCCCAACACACCCGCTCACGTGGAAGGCTGAGTTCAGATCGTAAATGACCTGTGTGCTTGGCCTTCACGTGGCGAGCTGCCGTCACATCTGGGGTGCGCGGGGGTACCCTGGAAAGGGGAACAGGAGAGAGCTGTGACTGGGGCTTAGAAAGCAAATGCCAGTCCTCGGAGGTGCAAACCTCTGCCCTCACACCTGCTCTCCATGGACGCGTCTTGGCCCCCGGGGGCCCTCAGTCGGTACTCACACCTCGACTCTCATGAGCTCCTCCAGGGCTTCATCTCCGAGGAGACCACTGCTTCCTGTCCTCGCCTCTCGGGACAAAGGCCCCAGAGAAAGGTGCTCCTGTGTCAACCCTTCTAACAGCTTGAAAATGCATTTGGAACAGTTTGGCCGTGGAAGGAACAGAGGGAGTTCTTGGTCAAGACTTCTGCTTGGCGCTGTTACCGGATCTGGTTCCTCTTAAGGCACAGGGTCTTCACACAGCCTCACACAGTGAGACTCAACGAGGTTGGGCTGTGTGCATTCTTGCATAAACACGGCAGGCCACAGGTTATAGAAAGGAGTTGCAAAGCCGTTTTACACAGCGAGGGGACAGTTTGGTTTCTACAGAGTAAGAATCAGATTCACTTTTTAGAACTGAACAGGAAATTGTATGGTTTTTTTAGGGGGGAACTCCCCCCAGAATTGAATGTTGGCATCTTACAGGAACTTTCCAAGTCCAGCATTCACTGCAAGGTGGACGCTCACTCCCCAGGTCACTAAGTGGCCTTCGTAATCGGATGGGCTGAAGACACGGAAATGAAACTTGAACGTTTAGTAGGGGTTCACCTGAGGAACCGTGAAAATAAAACTTGTCTGGCCTAGTATCGTACCAAGCAGTCTGGGGAACTCTGCTGCCCTCTCTTGATGATAAGTGATGTTACCAAGTGGACAAGATAAGGCCGTCACTAGCCCTCAAGTCAGAGGACCCGACAGCACCATTCGTGACACACAGCTCATCAGCTGGAGGTTGGAGGGACCCTCTGGGTCAGCTACCTGGCTTCATCTGCGGGAAAATAAATGCGTCCTTATGGCAGGAGGTAGCTTTGCAACTGCTGACGTGGGGCTCCCGCAGAAACTGGCCGGGGGCGTGGGGAGGGGGCTGCAGGCGGGGGCAGAGGACACCCCCCAACACCCAGAGCCCCGTCTTATCCCCTTGACTTCCCAGCGGAAGTGTTTTTGTTTTTTCTTCTCTTCTCTGGCCAGGGCCAGCCTCCTAACTCCTCTTCTCCCTCCTATATTCTCTGGGTGGAGGCGGGGCGGGGTTCCCTTCCGACCCGAGTCCCTGCTGTGTGTTACTCAGGATAATTCACCTACCTTGACACCCACGCGCTCCCCCAGCACCTGCAGGGTCGGTCCCCAGGCCGCCTCCTCTGAAAGCACCCTTGTTTTTCGACACTACCCTTTGGGATTCCTCCCCACTCCCCTCCTCACCCCAAGCCAGTCCACAGAGAGTCTCCCTTGCACCTCCCATGTCTTGAGGAGCCTCTTTGGGGACGTACGAAGGCTCCCAGGACCCTGTGGACACAGGGGTTGGGGGTGGGCAGGGGAAGCCCCCCCTGCTAAGGCAGGCTCCTGGGAAGAACCGTCAGGGCGGTTTCACTCAGGCAGTAAACAGGTCACTGCCTCGTGACGGAGGGGGACCTCCCCTCGGGAAGGTGGTCTGTGCGGGGATGACACGGTGGCAGGGCTGGGAAAGCCCGGCCCAAGGCGCAGAGAGCTCGTGCCTCACGGATCCACAGCTTCGGGCCGCAGTCTCTGAACCCCCACTCACCCGCTGTCTGCCGTCAAGGGTACGGTGGACGTGGGCGGAAGCACCTCTGCGGGTCTAAGTCTGCTTCCAAGTGACGCTGCCCTGCGCTCTCAGTCCCCCCCGCCAGGAGCACTGTCTGACCGGGGTGGTCGGAGCCTGTGAGGGCTGGGAGACCGGTAGGTTTGGCTTCAATGTCACGAAAACACATTTATTCTCTGCCCCCTGTTCCTGGAACAGAGCTTCCGAAGCCTGTGGAATTTCCAGAGCGATCAGAGTGTTTCGATCATTCACAAGGTGCTCTCTCAAGCACACTTGAGTTTACACTAACAAAGTGATTAGTTTCAGGGGAGAGGCTGAGAAAGCTGGGACTTGCAGGCCCCACTGCCAACCTCTGGGGAGGGCAGGGGCTGGAGAGTGAGTTCAATCACATGGCCGATGATTTAGTCAATTGTCTCTTGATTTAAGAAAAAAAAAACACGTTAAGTGATAGATTCGGAGCATCTCTGGGCTGGGGAACACACCAGGGCTCTGGGAGGACGTGTGCCCCCAAGCTTCGCCCCCACCCCCATCCCCGTCCCTCTTCCACCTGGCCGGTCTTGAGCTGCATCCTTCACAGTAAGCCAGGCATCGTGAGCAGCACGGCTTCCCTCGTGGCTCAGTCGGTAAAGAATCCGCCTGCAGTGCCGGAGGCCAGGGCTCCATCCCCAGGTTGGGAAGATCCCCTGGAGGAGGGCGTGGCAACCCACTCCAGTATTCTTGCCTGGAGAATCCCATGGACAGAGGAGCCTGGCGGGCTACAGTCCATGGGGTCACAAAGAGTCGGACACCACTGAGGGAACCCCCCGCCCCCGCCCCCCACACACAGAGGGTGAGCAGAGCGCCTTCCTGGGTTCTGAGAGTCTCCTGGAGACTCGTGGGGCTGAGGGGGGCCGTGAGAACTCCTGAGCTTGTAGCCCGTTGGCTGGAAGCAGAGGTGGCCCCTGGCACTCGAGACTGGCGTCTGCAAAGGGGCCATCGCACTGGGCTGAGCCCAGCCTGGGGGCCCGACGCTCGCCCAGGGAGCTGGTGTCAGAACAAGCTGAGTGGCAGGACACCCAGTTGGAGGTGGAGGTATCAGGTGGCAAGGTGCCTTCCCAGTGAAGATAAGCTGTGGCTGTGAAAAGCTTTAACAGGACATCGTCCTGAGCATGGTGGGAAATACGGAAAGAAGGGGCTACATATTTTGTCCCAGGTTTCCCATGCAGGAGGCCTGGGAGCAGGGAGTGAGCCCTGGGGTTGGGCTGGGGCCCAGGCCGCCCCGCCGGGCAACCACACAGCCCCCCAGGCCCCTCCCCCAGGAGACCGAGGCCCACGGCTCTGGCTGGTGGGCCCGGCTCCCCAGCGCCGCGCGGATGGGCTGTGAGCTGGTGCTCCTGGGACGGGAGCGCACCTGTTTCCTGTGACCTCTCTGCTCCTCCGTCCCTGTTCTAAGCCTCAAGGACAACATCCGGTCCCTGCGCTGATGTGACCCCTCCTGCACCTGCTCTGTATAGGTGCCAGCATTTGGGGACATTTCACGGAATCCACCCCAGACCTCAGAGGCTGCCGCTGTTGCCCTCGGCTTACAGACCGTGCAGCTGGGACCCCGAGGGTGTGAGGACTCCGCCCGGAAGAGGCAGCGCGGGGCTCAAAGCCAGGCATCACGGGGCTGCCTCATGAGCCGCCGCATTGACGTGGGCCCATCGGCCTCCTCCCTGCCCGATTCAGCCTTCCTTTCTTTAACTGAGGCAGCCAGTTCCTTCCCAAGTCCCTTGCAGAGCGTTGCCTTCGTCCCCTCTGAGATCTGTGGCCCCTACAGCTGAAAGCCATTCTCTAAAACGATCAGGCTAGGACGTGGGCCCACAAACTACCCCCTCTTTGAAGGTGGACCATCTGCTTCTACTAATACTCAGATCTTCAGAACCCTATCGATGAATATTGAGTTTGTGGTCAGTTAAAATTACAGGTGTTTTTTTTTTCCCCATGTGAACTGCTCCTCCATAGGTCTCTCACCTATGATATTTGCAGAACTGATTCCTTAACATCTAAATTTAAAAGGTCACTCTCTTTATGGCATTCTTCATGTTGGCTTGAGATGACCTTTCAGCCGGTGGAGCTCTTCTGAATCTCGATGCTCTCATCTCCTGCAGCCGAGTTGTGTTTGGCAAGTTGATTGTCTGTGTCCTTCTAAGCCTCCCTTTCAGCTGTCTGTGAGAGGGTGAGACAGAGCCTCACCACGGGCAGAGCCCCACAGCACACCCCGAGAGGCCTCTGCCTGAGTGAGCCACACGTGAGGTGGCTTTCTATCCCCCTGCCCTCCGCGCGACGACGAGGCTTCTCAGCCGCCCACTCGAATCCTCACGGCAGCCTCTGCAGCGCGTCTGCCGTGGGCCATATTTTCTCTCTTGTATAATAGTTGTTCGTACTAGGACTGGAACTTGTCTTCTCTGGGCTCCACTCCTATTGATTTTTTTAATTGCTCCTTTAAAAAACTGATTTCTTCTTTATTAAAGTATAGTTGATTTACAGTGTTAATTTCAGGTATGCAGCAAAATGATTCAGTTATTATATATAATTTTTCAAATTATTTTCCCTTGTCGAGTTGTTTAGTTACTGAATCGTCTCCGACTCTTTGTGACCCCGTGGACTGCAGCCCGCCAGGCTCCTCTGTCCATGGGATTTCCTAGGCAAGAATACTGGAGTGGGTTGCCATTTCCTTCTTCAGGGGATCTTCCCAATCCAAGGATTGAACCCAGGTCTCCTGCATTGACAGGCATTGGCAGACCGATTCTTTACCTTCTGAGCCAACAAGGAAGCCCTGCGTTTTCCCTTAAATGTTATCACAAAGCATTGAATATAGTTCTCTGTGCCACACAGTAGGTACTTGCTGTTCATCCATTTTTACAGCATAGTGTGTATATATTAATCCCAAATTCCTAATTTATCCATCCCCTCCCTTCCCCTTTGGGGCTCCTCTAGTAGCTCAGATGGTGGAGCATCTGCCTGTAATAAGGGAGACCTGGGTTTGATCCCTGAGTTGGGAAGATCCCTGGAGAAGGGAATGGCAATCCACTCCAGTGTTCTTGCCTGGAGAATTCCATGGACAGAGGAGCCTGATGGGCTACAGTCCATGGGGTCGTGAAGAGTTGGACCCGACTGAGTGACTGACGCACATGCACACTCCCTTCCCCCTTGGTGCCCAGAAGTTCATTTTTCTGTGTCTGTGAGTCTGTTGCTATTCAGCAGACACGGTCATTCGTATCTCCTTTTTGGACCCCACATACGAGCAATATCGTGTGATGCTCGTCTTTGCCTGCCTCAGGCTGCTTAGTACGATCGTCCGCAGGCCCACCCATGTTGCTACAAAGGCTCCACTTCCATTTAAACTAATGTCATTCTACCCTTTCCATTTGATAAGCCTTTGGTCCCACTTAGCACCGACTGAGGAACTTTACAAGTCAGCGTCACATCACCTGCCCACCCAGCCCGCTTCGTTCTGGGGTAGAACCTCCGTTCACTTGTTCATGCATCTACCCAGCAACACTTCCGGAGCATCTACTGCAATCCAGGTGCTGTCCTGGACCCTGGTTGGAGCTCTGTTCCCTTGGTACGCCTCTCTGCTCCTAGGCAGGACCATTTCTGATGGCAACAGATGTGGACGCGAAAGAAAGTAACCTGGAACAAGAGGAGGCACTGGGAACTACCTTGGGGAAGAGGTGGTGAGAAGAGACCAGATCTGGGAGTCGTTGTCACTCCAGGAAGAGGTTAGAGCAGGACAAAGACCCTGGAGAAACAGGCTTCTAATCGGAGACCCAGAAGGAAGGTCGATGCGATGAGAAGAAGGTGAGGTCAGAGGAAAACCTTGACTGAGCTATTTCATGGGCACAGTTAACTTTATGGATATTGCAGCTACCCTCGGGGAAGGAAACAGCAACCCACTCCAGCACTGTTGCCTGGAAAATCCCATGGATGGAGGAGCCTGGTGGGCTACAGTTCATGGGGCCACAAAGAGTCGGACACGACTGAGCGACTTCATTTTCTTTCACTAGTAATTAGAACTGAGCTGGATAGCAGCAGAAAGACTATTAACACTTGTGTGTTCCTGGTGTTTGGACATCTCAGTGGTCAGCGGCGGGTGTGTTGTGATGAAATTCCGCTCCCTGGAGGACAAAGCTGAGAGTTTACCCCTACGTTTGTTTTGCACCATTATCTAACAGAAAAGAAAAGGACCAACAGAAATTCTACAGGGGTTATTTTATCTGTTCCTATGGCCTTAGTCACTTAAGTTTCTCAAGAAACTTGAGCACGAGAATGTAACTGATTAAGAATTTCCTGGGAGGGTCCAGTCACCTGCACCCATACCTCAGTCTCCAAAATTATTCATCTTTGTGCAATTACTGTCTCACTTAAAATTCTTAGACTATTTATAAGAAAACAGTACTTATAAAGTGATTTTGACTCATTTTCTTGTTGTTTTAACAAGTTAAGAATAAATTATTACACACACATATTAAGCAATTATTTAAATACGTATCAAGTTATTTTCACGTTTCTCTTTTAACTGTAGTAAGCAGTTTTGTACTTGGTTTAAAAATTATTTAAGTTTCAAATGTTTGCATGCTCATGGACTATTGTAAATTTTGTTTATATTTAGAGAATAATTATCTAAACTAAAATAGCTTATTGTCTAGAGAGCACTCTAACATGGAGATACTGTGCTCATAGTGATCCCAGTCACCATATTCATAAAACACTGCCGTGAGATCTCTAACACCCCCAGGCTTCAGGCTGATCAAGGGTATAATGATTCTTATTTAGTTTCTTGAACTGAATCAGAAAACAGGTGAATGAAAAATTACTTTTGAAGATGAAAAGAAAATCTAGATTTCTGTGGGGTTTCTGGATGGCCGACTTATTTGAAGGTGGAGACAAGTCTAAGAGGAACCCACTTCCCCTTTCAGGCTGTGTGAGCAGGAGGAATAATCCGGTCAGGAGGAAACCCCTTAGAGGATGGACGGCCCCCTTAGTCTTGTACGATGAGCTGGCCAGGATGACTTGGACGGAGTCAGTTTCAGTGGCGCCCACACGTGCCCGAGAGGAGAGGGTGACGAGGATGCGCTTCAGTGACCTCAGGTTGGAAGAAACAGGTGCACCCCGTGTGTTCACTGGCTGATGCTCTCCCTTCAGCACAAGACTGGCCGCTGATGACGGACGCGTGGGCGCGCTCGCTGTCCCGGGTGCCTGTCTAGAATCCGAGTCGTCTTCAACGACCGTGTCCTTCAAGCGCCTTCTGTCATCAGTTTCCCTTGAACATCTGATTTCTGCTTTTCCCAGCTCCTTTCCTAGAGAGTCTATTTCTCTGGAGCTCAGAGCTGGGTGTGCTCAGCTTTCCATACGGCCACTTGGTACTTCAGATGACTGTGAGTCAAGGCTGGCGTTTTTGCAAGGTTATAGTGAAATGAAAATGAAAATTAAGGAGTAATAGAGGACTTTAAAAGAAAATAAGAGAAAAAAATAAAACAGGAAAAAAATTTTTTTCCTAATTAAAAAAATAGTAAAAATATATGAAAATGAAAGTTAAGGAGTAATGGGGGAGTAATAGGGAATTTTAAAAGAAAATAAAAGAGAAAAAATAAAAAAGAAAAGAAAAGAAAAAAAATTTTTTTAATTAAAAAAAAAGCAAAAGTAATCTAGGAATTTCTCTGGAGCTGTTGCGGTCCGTGTGGGTTCGGTTCAGTTTCAGATAGCTCCTCGTTCCAGCTTACACTTCTCGACATCTACAGGCCCCTTCCGGCGTGGTCGGTGTCACCTACAGGGATTTTAATCTGTTGCACCGGTCCCCTCTGGAGCGGGTCCCGCTGTTTATTGGCTTCTGTTTGCCGGCTCTTCGGTGTCTGATCTCCGCCCTGACACAGCGGGCGGAGGCGGCCTCTTGCTCAGGTTCGCTGGTTCGGTCCTGCTGCGGGGAGGGCGGGCGCTGCAGGCAGATGTCGCTGTGTTGGGGGCGCTCACCGTGTCCGGCCACCCTGGGCCTGCCCCGCTCACGGGTGAGCGCTCTCCCCGCCTACGGGGCTCGGGCTCCCGGCTGCTCTATATGGAGCGGGCCCCGCATTGCCTGCGGTTCCAGTTTTCGGGTACCATACCAAAGCGCGGACTCGGTTGCGCCTGCGTTTTGTAAGGCTGGCGTTTTTAAAGACGAGTCTAGATATATACACGCTTAAAACAACACTAAATTCATTCGTTTGTACCCTCGATGAACGCCTAAAGTGCGCGGCGAGCGTGTTGCGGCCCCGCCCCCACCTGTTTACCCAACTAGAACCTTCGGATCGAAAGCGAGAGAACTGTCCTTTCGGCCGCCGTGCGCAGCGCCCCCTGGTGGCCGCTCGGAGGACAGGCCCTGCGCTCTCGCCTTCAGGCCGCCCAGCCTCACCCTCGCCTCCCGCTCCTCGCTGACGGTCCTCTCCCCGCCCTCTGTGGTCGCGGCTGCATCGGTCACGCAGCATTCCCGCTGTGCGCCCAGCATCACGGAGGTCCCGGGGGCCTGGAGAGGACGCGACCGCAGGTTGGCCGCTGAGCTGGACCCGGGCAGCGGGAGGGTTTTCACTCCCCTCCTCCGTCCTGGGAATGCATGTCTGTCCACTGCTCTTGCATGAGAAGGTTCTTCAAGGGCTTTTCAAGTCAACTGTGAAATTATCGTGAAAGCAGCTTGTCACGTATTTTGAGTTGTGTTGATCTGTTGGATCACTTGACGTTACTTCATTTGCTTTTTTTTTCGTGACATATAACCCGCAGATTATGAGGATAATGGACAGTTATACCACATGCACCCCAGTGGCGCAGGTCAAACTGGCCGCGCTATGCACCAGGCCCGGCCCTGCCTCTCCTGTCCCCGCAGGTAGCTGCTCTTGTGATCTGGGGAGAGCGTCTTTGCTTGTCTGTGTTGTTTTACCCCTTCCAGATTATTCCAGCTTTCTTTAGGCTGGTTCTGAGATTTATATAAATGAAATCATGTTGAAATGTAGTCTTTTGAATTTGGCTTCTTTTCCTCAACTTATGTTGTGGCGTTTCATGCATGTCGTGAATGCAGCAACAATTTGTCCATCTCTGTTGCTGTGTAGTATTCCACTGAATGGGTTCCCATTCTGCTGTTGCTGATTTTTGGGGTTCACCAGTAAGGCCACCTCCAACCTTCTTGTAAATGTCACCATGTGAATGTGAATACATTTCTCTAGGAGAATTGCTGGGTCAACACTCCTAAAAATTGAACTTGAATAATAATTGAATTATTTTCCAAAGTAGTTTTCCCAGTTTATAATCCACCCCGCACAGAAGTGAGAGAATTCCAGTGGCTCATCTGAAATTGTCAGAAATTTTTATTTTTGGCAATGTGGATGTAAGATATCTCATTTTGATTAAAGTTTGTACTTAACATGTTTTACACATTTATAAGCCATTTGGATTTCCTCTTTTAAAGTGTGTGCTCATTTTTAAAAAGGTACTTTTTATGTGATTTGTACAAGTTAAACACACACATGTGTGCACACATACATTTTCTTTGAAATAGTTATTGGGATTGGGATTGATTTAAAAAATCAGTCAGAGAAAAATGACTATCTTTACAATACTGAGCTCTACTCAATGAATGTGATATATTTCTTCATTTAGTTATATTTTTAGAAATTTTTCTTAATACTAAAATAATTTTGTACAGCGGTTTTACATATGTTTTATTAGAAATATGTCCAGGGACTTGACTTTTTGATGCTATTTTAAATGGTATTTTTCTTTTAATTTCATTTTATTTGTTGCTAGTTGATAGAAATACTGATATTTAGTCATTCTCTTGCTAAACATGTTTAGTAAACCCAAGTACAGAGTTGGATAACATGATTAGTCCACTTGTCCTAATGGCCATACTATCGTGAATACTGCCCCTAACAGACTTAGGGCGGATCTGAAGATGGGGATTTACAAAACTGGACCATTCAGTTCAGTGGCTCAGTCATGTCCGACTCTTTGCGACCCCATCAAGTCGATGATGCCGTCCAGTCATCTCTTCCTCTGTTGTCCCCTTCTCCTCCTGCTCCCAATCCCTCCCAGCATCAGGGTCTTTTCCAATGAGTCAACTCTTCGCATGAGGTGGCCAAAGTATTGGGAGTTTCAGCTTCAGCATCAGTCCTTCCAATGAACACCCAGGACTGATCTCCTTTAGGATTGGACCATGTACTGGGTCAATTAAGCAGGTCCCAAAACATTCCTCCATACCGAAATAATATAGGAGTCATGTTCCCCAACCAGAATACAGTTAACCCAGAGGTCAGTAATGTAAGGACAGCTGGTTCTCAGATGAACGCCGCAGACTTGAGCCAGTTTGGGATGTTCCCCTTACCATGAGTCTTGGGAACATAGCTGTGCGTCTTTGAAAAATCGACCCTCGCCTTTTCGTTTGAAACTTGAACTTAAGATTGACGTGTCCCCACATCAGAGAGTGGATGGGAAACCTCTGCCCTGGATTTGGGGTCTGTGTGTGGCTGGGCATGGGAGAACAGGAAGGCTGTGGGGTCACCAGCTCCTCAGTGCAGTTAAGGGGGTGGACGTGCTGGGGGGCAAAGGGGCTCCGACTAGCTTCAAGCTGATTAATCCTGGTTGAGCGCAGTGGGGAGCAAAGGCAGAAATAATTGCCAACATTTAATATGCTTCGCTGCTACTCAGTAATTTCTGCTCAAGTACAACATACATACAGAAAAGTACACAATGTATGCGTACAACTCAATACGTTATCACAAAATCAACACACCCGTGTAACCACCGGAGTGAAGCAAGGGTAGGCTGCCAGCTTCCCAGAAGCCCGCACCCGACCCATGCTGCTCCCGCCCACCCCGCTTGTGCTGAGAGTGAACGGGGTTTGTTCTCACCGGCAGCAGAAGCTGAGGTGGACCGGAGCGCCACGCGGGAGGTGTGTAGGCACAGGGCCCTCGGTGCAGGAGGCAAGGGGTGCCACACCGCGTCCCGGGGCCCTGGGGAGCACCCAGGTGCGCGGGGTGCAGAGGAGGAGTGGGCACAGGCGGCGGCTCCCAGCCCTTAGCCGGGCTCTCGCAGGAAGGGATGGGTCGGACACGGTGGGGGCACTTAAGTGAGCTTGGGTTGGAGAGTTTCCGTCGTTAGGCTCGGGCCCTCCGGGGATCTGAAGAGGGGTCCTTACAACTCTCTCTAGCTGCCTGGGGCTGGGGCGCGTTAGGGCCAGTGCCGGTTTGATAAACGAGAGAGTCGACAGGGTGGTCCCCGAACTCCCGGGTCCGTGTGCCCTTACGGGAGGGTCGTTCCCCGCCTCCGGGAACCCGCCTGCCCTGGGCGTGCACGCTCTCCAGGATCCAGGCCCCAAATGCCAGGGCGTCAAGGAGACAGAAAAATAGGAGAACGTTGTCAGAGCATCCACCTTCCTCTGCGAGGGTCCCCGCCCCTGCGGACCTCTGACGCCACAGGCCGCTTCCGCAGGCTTCGGAGCGCGGGGAAACCAGGGGCATAGCCCGCACCGCCGCGCGCCGCGACCCTGCGCGTCGCCGGTCTGTTCAGCTCCGCTCTCACGCGGTTCTGTTGTAGGGCTTCTCCATCCTTCTGCTTGGGCCTGACTCAGATCCTGCTGCTGCTGAACACACGGGCGCGCGTCTCCAGGCCTTCACGCTCACAGGCACTTCATCGGGTCTGTCCTGGGGACGAGATCACTGCTCCAGCAAGGGTACCGCACCTCAGAGCTGAGCAGACTCGCCAAACACCTCACAAACCGGCCATCACACATGTCCCACGGTCTCTGGGGTGACCGGGAACCGGGCCACAGACGCTCACGCCCGCAAGCGCCTCGGGCCATGCCCAGCACACGGGCTGATGGATGACGGGGGCTGATGGATGACGGGTATAAAGCCCCTTCTGTCTGAGCCTGGTGCAGGGAATGTACTGATGTCATGTTAGGGCCTCCCTGGTGGTTCAGTAGGTGAAGAGTCAGCCTGCAGTGCAGGAGACCCCGGTTTGATTCCTGGGTCGGGAAGATCCCCTGGAGAAGGGATAGGCTACCCACTCCAGTATTCTTGGGCTTCCCCTGTGGCTCAGACAGTAAAGAATCCGCCCGCAATGTGGGAGACCTGGGTTCGATCCCTGGGTTGGGAAGATCCCCTGGAGAAGGGAAAGGCTGCCCACTCCAGCATTCCTGGGCTTCCCCTGTGGTTCAGTCAGTAAAGAATCCGCCTGCAATGTGGGAGACCCGGGTTCGATCCCTGGGTTGGGAAGATCCCCTGGAGAAGGGAAGGGCTACCCACTCCAGTATTCTGGCCTGGGGAATTCCATGGGCTGTATAGTCCATGGGGTCCCAAAGAGTTGGACACGACTGAGCGACTTTCACTTTCCCTCACTTCATGTCATATTTGACTCAGGCTCCTAACCAGTTCAGTCGCTCAGTTGTGTCCGACTCTTTGCAACCCCATGAACTGCAGCACGCCAGGCCTCCCTGTCCATCACCAACTCCCAGAGTTTACCCAAACTCATGTCCATCAAGTTGGTGATGCCATCCAACCATCTCATCCTCTGTTGTCCCCTTCTCCTCCTGCCCCCAATCCCTCCCAGCATCAGGGTCTTTTCCAACGAGTCAACTCTTCGCATGAGGTGGCCAAAGTATTGGAGTTTCAGCTTTAGCATCAGTCCTTCCAGTGAACACCCAGGACTGATCTCCTCTAGGATGGACTGGTTGGATCTCCTTGCAGTCCAAGGGACTCTGAAGAGTCTTCTCCAACACTACAGGTCAAAAGCATCACTAACTTCAGGTGAGCACAAATATAAAATGTCAGAGGAAAAAAAAACGAAGAAAGTTCAGAATCTGTTTTTCCTTGGTTTTTGTGTCTGGGATTTTAGTTTAACAGCTTTTCAGCACAGTCTCTTACTCTTGACTTCCTTACCCACAAAGACCTCTTGATAGAAGCTGATGAGGGGTCCTCGGTTCTGTGAGAGATAGTGGAAAGGTTACTGATTTTAACAAACCACTGGTCTTAACTATGACTGACTTTCAATAAATGCCGGTTTCTTTATTCTAATCAGCTATGAAACATTGTGCAATTTGAGTTATTGAAGTCTTATTGTTTTGTTTTGGTTAAATGATGAAAAGTATTTTTATCTCATTACTGGGTTTTCCTTTGCCTCTTTTTTTATAAACAAATTCACAGAGTAAAAACAAAACCTACAACTCATTTACACTGCATTATTTATACTACTTTAAAAATAAGATCTTTGCTTTGTTGTGCAATTTGAGTTATTGAAGTCTTATTGTTTTGTTTTGGTTAAATGATGAAAAGTATTTTTATCTCATTACTGGATTTTCCTTTGCCTCTTTTTTTATAAACAAATTCACAGAGTAAAAACAAAACCTACAACTCATTTACACTGCATTATTTATACTACTTTAAAAATAAGATCTTTGCTTTGTTCCCTTTTCATGCTGAGATTTGTAACACAGCTCGGGGGAAGTTTCAAGGTGCAGAATCATTACATAGTCTCAAGCATCAGTTTTGCTGAAATTGCACAGCCAGGCATTTAAAGTGGGAAAAACCGAAAAGAACTTACAGAAAGAGTTCCTGCTTTTATTCCTCACTCATAGTCATTCTAACAGTAGTGTAGGGGAAAACTGGCCAGTGTACATTTCAGTATTGTGTAATGAGTAAGAAATACTTATTCACAGGAATGGGCGTTCTCGTGGTGTGTGAGCAGTTATGTGTTACCCAGCCTGGTGGGGTCCTCACTTGCCAGGGGAGTCTTGGGGCTGAATTCACTGGACACCTGAGCCAGGGACCTGGGCGATGTTGCTTGGGACTGACTCTATTTTCTCTCACCCTGAGGGCCCCGCCTCACCACCACCACTCCCGCACCCCATGACCTGCGAGGCTGGGGTGTACAGATGAGACTTCAAAGAGGCTGGTGTGCCCTGAGAGGTGACGCATCGGCATCTCAGTCATTCACACCTTAGTAAGAAAGAGCTCATCTTGACAGAGGTGACAGGCCCTTGACAGAGCCCTGAGTTTGCCGGGAACTCAGGGGTGCTGATCCCCAGGAGAGCGCTGCGCGCGCGGCTCACCGCCCCGGGCACCGCCCAGATCCGACTAGGGTAGGTGAGCCAGGGGGCGGGGCGCCCGCCCGCGCCGCCCCCTCCGCCGCTATAAGGGCCGCGCTCGCCTGTCCCAGACCCCGCCCCGCCCAGGCAGCCGAGCAGCGGGTAAGGCCGGGCAGGGAGCTGGGCGGGCGGGACAGGCTCCGGTCCGCCCGCGCCCCGCGGGTTCCGGCAAGCCGCGGTCACCCCGGCCCGCCGTGCGCCCCGCGGAACCTCCGTGTCCGGCAGTCACCCCGCGGGGACCCCTGTGAGGCGGTCACCCCGTCCCACCGCGCGCCCCGCCCCGGGGTCCCCGCGCTGTGTCCGGTCTCTCTGGGCCCTGGCGGCCCAAAGGCGGACCCTAAAGCGGAGCCCAGCCCTTCTCCCCCGCCTCCCGAGCTGTGTGCGCGGTCCGGCCCAGGCCCAGCCGCTCCTCCTTCCTCTTTCCTGTGGTTGGAGGCGCGGGAGGCGATTTCTCAGCGACAGTAATGATTCAGCTGTGACTCACTTGCCGACAGTCGCCGGCCGTTCCCCTTCCTCGGCCGAGTGTGAGGCTGAGAGGGAGGCCCGGCGGGGACAGGGGCTGGCTGATGGGCCAGGGCCAGCTGCTGCACCTGCAGACCCGGCTGCCAGCGGGAGGGACAGGGTTTCTGGTCACCTTCTCCTTGTCTGGCCGCTCGACCTGCCTCGGGGCCTGTGTTGGGTTTCCGAGCTCTTAACATCCTGCGAGACTGGGGACAGGACCTCTCCAGACATCAGACAGTGAACCCCCCCAACGAGGGTCATCCTGTCTCCTTGCTGGAATTTGCTTCCTTGGGTGGCAAGTCGCTCTGATTTTCTAACGAAAACTTGGATCCCATGTCAGCGCTGAGTCCTTGGCCAGTCTCCCAGGCTCCCATATCTGTGCAGGCGGGTTCTTGCCCTCCTAGAAAGAGAGGGAGAAAGTACAAGTTTCAGTGAACTTCAGGGGGGTGGCCCAAGCCGAGAAGAGACGGGGGTGACCTTGCTGATTTGCTCGTGCGGCCGCGGGCAGTTCAGGCTCTGCTCTGCCTTGCAGCCTCGTCATGGAGCAGCTGAGTGCAGCAAACACCCGCTTCGCCGTGGACCTGTTCCTCACCCTGACCGAGCACAATCCTGCTGGAAACATCTTCATCTCGCCCTTCAGCATCTCGTCAGCGCTGGCCATGGTCTTTCTGGGGGCCAGAGGCGACACCGCGGCACAGATTTCCAAGGTCAGCAGAAACTAGCCAGAATAGTCTGCTTTCCCGGCTGAGCCCCCCACAGCCTGGACCAAAGGCTGCGCCTTTGAGCTTTTGCAGTGCGTTTGTGGGCTTCCTGGATGGCTCGGTGGTCAAGAATCCACCTGGAACGCAGGAGGCTCAGGCAGACTCGGTTTCAATCCCTGGGCCGGGAAGATCCCCCTGGGGGAGGGCATGTTAACCCACTCCAGTGTTCTTGCCTGGAGAATCCCACGGACAGAGCAGCCTGGGGGGCTAGAGCCCGTGGGGTCGCAAAGAGCGGGACACGACTGAAGCGACTTAGCAGGCATGCGCGCACGGTGCGTTTGTAGAACTGTATCTCGGTGTTCAAGGTTGTATGTCAGGTTATACGTTACACTTCACGAGGTCAGACTTCCAGAAAAAGCCCCAGGGAAAATCCACTTGGATGCAGGCTGTCATTCACGAGCCAGTCTCTACTGAGCACCTGCGATGGGGAGGCTCTAGTGGTAAAGAGGCCGCCTGCTAATGCAGGAGATGTGAGAGCCTGAGATTCAATCCCTGGGTCGGGAAGATCCCCTGGGGGAGGAAATGGCAACTCACTCCAGTGTTCTTGCCTGGAGCCCACAGAGTCCCAAAGAGTCAGACAGGACTGAAGCAACCTCGCATGCATGCATGCATGAGACAGACGGTGTTTTTGGTTGGGCTGAGCAAGTGTGAAGTGTGGAGTGTTAGTCGCTTAGTTGTGTCCGACTCTTTGCGACCTCATGGACTATAGCCCACCAGGCTCCTCTGTCCATGGGATTCTCCAGGTAAGAATACTGGAGTGGGTTGCCATTTTCTCCTCCAGGGGATCTTCCCAACCCAGGGATCGAATTCAGGTCTCCTGCATTGCAGGCAGATTCTTTACCACTGAGCTACTGGGGGAAGCCCAGTGGAGTCTCCCACATTTGGGGAAGTCACAGGGGTCAGCACGTCCGGAGTGCAGGTCAGCCTCGCCCTGGGGAATCTGCCTTTGTGACCACGGTGTCTCCCCGGGATGAGGACAGAGCAGTAAGGAGACTGGCCGCCCCCTGCTGCCTGCAGCTTCTGCCCCAGCATCGCATCGGCTTGGCTCTCGGCTCAGTCAGGGCACCTCCTCCCCAGGACCGTCTGCGGTCTGCTTTGCCTGTGATGCTGGCTCCTCCAGCAGCGCCTGCGGGGTCTCGTCCCTTCTGAGCATAACAACGTCTGGTGGGGAGGCCGAGGGTCACGAGAGCGCGGCCCTGTGCTCCTGGCCCTGGGCCTGGCCCAGGCGTGTCCTGTGTGAGCAGGAGGGCCCTTCAGGGAGATGAGGGGGCGACGCGGAGGCTGCGCCTGTCCTTGGGGAATGTGGAGGGCACCGGTGTGCTGGGCCTGCTTTATTCTGAGTGGGGACTCTGACTCCTCGAAAGGAAGGGTGTCCGCGAAGGTCTTTCTAACACCCGGGTCACAGGTCACACTGCACCTGCAGCCAGGGAAGGTCCAGCCGGGATTCAGGGTCACAGATCACACTGCACCTGCAGCCAGGGAAGGTCCAGCCCGGACTCAGGGTCACAGGTCACACTGCACCTGCAGCCAGGGAAGGTCCAGCCCGGACTCAGGGTCACAGGTCACACTGCACCTGCAGCCAGGGAAGGTCCAGCCCGGACTCAGGGTCACAGGTCACACTGCACCTGCAGCCAGGGAAGGTCCAGCCCGGACTCAGGGTCACAGGTCACACTGCACCTGCAGCCAGGGAAGGTCCAGCCCGGACTCAGGGTCACAGGTCACACTGCACCTGCAGCCAGGGAAGGTCCAGCCCGGACTCAGGGTCACAGGTCACACTGCACCTGCAGCCAGGGAAGGTCCAGCCCGGACTCAGGGTCACAGGTCACACTGCACCTGCAGCCAGGGAAGGTCCAGCCGGGATTCAGGGTCACAGATCACACTGCACCTGCAGCCAGGGAAGGTCCAGCCCGGACTCAGGGTCACAGGTCACACTGCACCTGCAGCCAGGGAAGGTCCAGCCCGGACTCAGGGTCACAGGTCACACTGCACCTGCAGCCAGGGAAGGTCCAGCCCGGATTCAGGGTCACAGGTCACACTGCACCTGCAGCCAGGGAAGGTCCAGCCCGGACTCAGGGTCACAGGTCACACTGCACCTGCAGCCAGGGAAGGTCCAGCCCGGACTCAGGGTCACAGGTCACACTGCACCTGCAGCCAGGGAAGGTCCAGCCCAGACTCAGGGTCACAGGTCACACTGCACCTGCAGCCAGGGAAGGTCCAGCCCGGACTCAGGGTCACAGATCACACTGCACCTGCAGCCAGGGAAGGTCCAGCCCGGACTCAGGGTCACAGGTCACACTGCACCTGCAGCCAGGGAAGGTCCAGCCCGGACTCAGGGTCACAGGTCACACTGCACCTGCAGCCAGGGAAGGTCCAGCCCGGACTCAGGGTCACCGGCCTGTTGCGGAGGCACAGCCTCCACATCTGTACTTGATGAAAAGCAGCGCTTCCCATCACTCAAGATACAGAAGCATTTGAAAGTTTTCAAAAATCTACTTAAAAAAAAAAAGAAAAAATCCCTGGTACTGGTAACTGTTAGTTGTCCCTGCAAGGTAATCTGAGCTGCTGTTTGGAGGTTTTCCAGGAACTTCATAACCTCAGTGACGAGCAGGCTTAAGTTCTTCCCCCTGTTTCCACTGAAGAGATGCATCCCAGTGCCCACATACATGCGCCACATATCAGGGAGAGACCGGACTTCGTGCACAGGAGAGCTTTGTTCTTTATGCCTTAAAAGAAGGAACCAGCCCAGGCCTCATAAAACCATAAAGTGACTCTTGGTGTAACTGATATGCGGAGAATTAAACTTTTGCCTGGTGTTAAGTTTAATGAAATTGTTTTTAAGCAAGTGAGTTACTGACGCTGGTAAGGCAATTAAAAAACCTCTCAATCTCTACTACCTTTGTGTTCTCACATAGCTGATGATTCTTTTATCTACTGTTTATTTCTGAGAACTTTCAGTAAAATTCTATTTGTACAAATATACTTATGAACATACCATTTATGATTGGGGAAGCAGACTTGTATACATGTTTAGTTTATTAACCACTCATATTTGTACAACTGTAATTATATCAAAAAAGTGATGCAAAAGGGCAGCTTTCGATATACTTACTATGTTTCACGAAGCTAATGCATTTTGGATTTTGCTGATCAATCATTAGTACTAAAACATATTCATTTTATGGAAGCAAATTCCAAGGCACCAGTTCATAATTTCAAAATCCATGGTTATAGAAATAATATTTCCTTTATTTTAGGCTCTCCATTTCGAAGGGGTTGAGGAGATTCATTCAGGATTTCAGAGTCTGAATGCTGATATCAACAAGCATGGTGCGCCCTACACTCTGAAACTCGCCAACAGGTTATTCGGAGAGAAAAGCTACAATTTCCTCCCTGTGAGTGCTTTGCCATTTGTGTTCTCAAACTCGAAAGACCATGCAGACTTTTTACCCAGCACAATCAAGTCACACAAACCAGTTTTAATTTTTATAAACGTTCAGAAAAATGATCCGTAATGAAAACATAACCAACAGTATTCCCCTCGGTGGATGCAGTTTCGCTTTCTCATCTCCACAGTGAAAAGATCAACCTTGGCTGCTTTCCTAAAGAAACCAAGAGTGAATCCCGTCATTCACTTCCAAGTACAATCAGTATTTGCTTGTTTATGAAAATGTTAGTCAAAGAATAGAAAAAAGAATTGGTAAATTTTATACAACACCAAAACTGCTGAACCATACACTTAAGAGTGGTTAAGATTGTCAATTGAATGTTATGTGTTTTTCACCAGAATAAAAAAAAAAAGTAGAAGAGCTAGAATTTTTGTTGTTATTACAATGAAATATGCCTTTGGGGATTATTTCTGTTGCTTTTAAGGATTTTAGAGAACCATTTCTAGTATGGAGAAGGAGTTACTCACGACACCTCCTCTTTCTTTTCTTAAACAGGAGTTCTTAGCGTCAACTCAGAAAATGTACAATGCTGAGCTGGCCAGTGTGGACTTTGTGCAGGCCTCCGAGGATGCAAGGAAGACCATTAACGAGTGGGTCAAAGGGCAGACGGACGGTGAGCGAGGGCGGCGCTGGCCGCTCACCGGGTCCTTCCTTCCCTCCGCCTGCCTCTCCCCCTTCCCTCGCCTCTCGGCCTGACCCTGGGGTCCACCTTCCCTGCCCAGGGCCGGACAGCTGTCAAATACAGGCATCTCTCAAAGTGGAAATGTAAACGTGCTAAAGATGCTAAAAGCTTCTTCCCTGTAAGTTCCCCAAACTGCGTTTAAAAGTTGAAACTAATATTGAATGTGGCATAAAGGGGTGAAAACTTCATGACCCAGTATCCACAAGCCGCTGTGGTCATGAGTGTTTTGTACCAACACCTCGTCTAAGGAATCAGGCTGTGTCTCTGGTTCGTGTCTCTGTTGTAGTCCCGGAATGGTCAAGGCACCCACAGGACACCGGTTCGTTCCGCACCCACAGCGGCCGTCACAGCTACATGCATCACAAGTGGGGCCGTGTGTCCGCAGAGGACCTGTCCTACCTCTTAGACGTCTGTTAAAAGCTTCCCTGTGGGAGTTAGGCGACCACTTGGATGATTTGAAGAAGCGATTTATTTATTAATGACTAAAAACACTTTGGTTAAGAAATTTTTCCTTTCCTGGAAAAGAATGTCCTGTCTCCAAATGAGGCCCACTGATTATCACACATCCCAGAAAAGGAGAGTCTTCCTGTTTTTAGCCCTTTAACCCAACAACTTGTTTCGAAGCCTCGCCCCTCTGGGGTAGTTTGTTTCCCCTGATCCGCCCCTCGAGTTGGTGCGTTTGTCTGTCTGTCTGATCTTGGCTGTGGCGCACACGCTCCCCAGGTGCGGTGTGTGGGCTTAGCTGCCCTGAGGCTTGTGGGATCTTAGTTTCCCAACCAGAGCTGAAATCTGCATCACCTGCATTAGAAAGCGGATTCTTAACCACCCAACCACCAGGGAAGTTGGTTAATTTACAGTGGAAGCACCCCAGGGGGCTTAGCTAACTTAGTGACATGTGACAGGACATTGAGTAGAAGGAAGCATTTGAATTGCATTTCAGTGCTAATCAAGTGTGTTAGTCGCTCAGTCATGCCCAACTCTTTGCAACCCCATGGACTGCAGCCCACCAGGCTCCTCTGTCCATGGATTTTCCAGGCAAGAATACTGGAGTGGGTTGCCATTTCCTTCTCCAGGAGATCTTCCTGACCCACAGATTGAACCCCAGTCTCCTGCACTGCAGGCAGATTCTTCACCTACTGAGCTATGAGGGAAACCAGTGCTAACCAAAGGTCCATTCAAATTTGGAATTCTGATATGTGGGTTTTTAAAAAGCTAAGTTTGTCCTTTTAGGGAAAATTCCGGAGCTCCTGGCCTCAGGTATGGTTGGCAGCTTGACGAAGCTGGTGCTGGTGAATGCCATCTATTTCAAAGGGAACTGGCAGGAGAAATTCATGGTGGAGGCCACCAAGGATGCGCCTTTCAGACTGAATAAGGTGAGGGGGGATGACTGTCTAGGTGACTCTGTGCTCCGAAGCCACACGGATAGTGATGGGCGACCTGTGTTCCGATTGTTCAGAAAGAAACAAAAACGGTGAAGATGATGTATCAGAAGAACAAGTTTCCCTTCGGCTACATCAAGGACCTCAAGTGCCGGGTGCTGGAGCTGCCTTACAAGGGCAAGGACCTCAGCATGGTCATCCTGCTGCCGGACGACATCCAGGATGAGGCCACGGGGTTGAAGAAGGTGCGGCCCCGCTCCCCGCGTGGTGCACGGACCGCGTGTGTGTGTGTGTGTGTGTGTGTGCATGCACATGTGAGCATGTGTGTGTTCACGTGAGTGCACGCGAGCACCTGTGTGTGTTCACATGTGTGCGAGCATCTGTGTATGTTCACACGCATGTGGGCATCTCTGTGTGTGTTCACACACGTGGGCATCTCTGTTCACACGTGTGTGAGCATCTCTGTGTTCATGTGTGTGAGCATCTCTGTGTTCACACATGTGTGAGCATCTGTGTGTGTATTCACATGTGTGTGAGTATCTGTGTGTGTGAGCATCACTATGTGTTCACACATGTGGGCATCTCTGTGTTCACACACGTGTAAGCATCTCTCTGTGTTCACATGCGTGTGAGCATCTGTGTGTTCACACGTGTATAAGCATCTGTGTGTTCACACACATGTGAGCATCTGTGTGTTCACATGTGAGCATCTGTGTGTTCACACATGTGAGCATCTCTGTTCACATGTGTGAGCATCTGTGTGTGTTCACACACATGTGAGCATCTCTGTTCACATGCATGTGAGCATCTCTGTGTGTATTCACATGTGTGTGAGTATCTGTGTGTGTGAGCATCACTGTATGTGTTCACACACATGTGGGCATCTCTGTGTTCACACACGTGTAAGCATCTCTCTGTGTTCACATGCGTGTGAGCATCTGTGTGTTCACATGTGAGCATCTCTGTGTGTTCACACGTGTGAGCATCTCTGTTCACATGTGTGAGCATCTGTGTGTTCACACACATGTGAGCATCTGTGTGTGTGTTCACACGCTTGTGAGCATCTGTGTGCATGTGTTCATACGTGTGTGAGCATCTGTGTGTGTGTGGAAGAGGCAGAAGTGTGAGGAGGGCAGGTTTTCTTCCGTGTGTCTGTCCTGTTGTGCTCTTCCCTTCCCCTCCTGACTAAACGTCCTGTTGAGCGGGGTGCGCTGTTAGCCGTCTGCAGCTGCAGCATGTGTCAGAACTGGGGGTGCCTTCTTCCGGCTGTATTCCACGGTTGTCCCTTCCTGACTGTAAAGAAGGTCGGGCTTAGCGGCGTCAGTAGAGCCGAGCGGCGTGGCTCTGTTCCAGTGAGCAGCAGACGGGGCGGCCGCAGGCGCCGGGCTCACGTGGCTCACCCCGTGCCCGCCGCTCTCTACAGGGTGACCCAGCGCTTAGAACAGGGCTCCCAGCATGTGCTACGGTCACCCCATTTTAGACGACGAACTAGATCTGTTTCTGGTTTTACCAATGTTGTTGTTGTTCAGTCGATAAGTCGTGTCTGACTCTTTGCGACCCCATGGACTGCAGTACGCCAGGCTTCCCTGTCCTTCACTCTCTCCCGGAGTTTGCTTAAACTCATGTCCATCGAGTCAGTGATGCCATCCAACCATCTCATCCTCTATCGTCCCCTTCTCCTCCCACCTTCAATCTCCCCCAGCATCAGGGTCTTTTCCAGTAAGTCGGCTCAGGTGGCCCAAGTATTGGAACTTCAGCTTCATGAGCTACGTCTATTAGGACAACTTCAGCTGTGTGAAGTTTGTAGATGACCACTGGGACTCAGATAAATAGAAGAAATAGAAGAAAGCTTTAAAAATTACCCCGTGTCAGTCAGTTAGGGTAATAACAGCCATGACGGCGGGTGGTCCAGCGTGGCTGAGGCTCAGTCAGTCCTGGGTGGGGGCGGGTGGTTCCTGGGCCTCGTCTCCATCCGGGGGCCCTTGGTGCCTGGGAACGCGGTTCTGTTTATTATCACCAAGCAGCTGGAAAGGCGAGAAATCCCCAAGTGGAACCTGTTTTGGTGCAAACATGAAGGAAATAGCGAACAGTGGATAGGCTGTCCGTTCGTCTGAACGCCTTATTGACTGACTTCCATAGCATGGGTTCAGCTGTTCTTTTCACCTATTCCACTCCAGATTGAACAACAGCTGACTCTGGAGAAGTTGCGGGAGTGGACCCGACCCGAGAGCCTGGACCTCCTCGAGGTCAGGGTCCAGCTGCCCAGGTTCACGCTGGAGGAGAGTTACGACCTCAGAGAGCCCCTGGCCCGCCTGGGTGCGCCGGATCTCTTCAGTAGTAAGGCGGACCTGTCCGGCATGTCGGGGGCCAGGGACCTCTTCATATCCAAGGTGGTCCACAAGTCCGTCGTGGACGTGAACGAGGAAGGCACGGAGGCGGCGGCCGCCACGGGGGCCGTCGCCGAGTTCGCCATGCTGCTGCCAGAGGAGGAGTTCGTTGCCGACCACCCTTTCATCTTCTTCATCCAGCACAAGGCCTCCTCGCACATCCTGTTTCTAGGCAGGCTTTCCTCTCCGTAGAAGCTAGGGATGTTAATGCAAGGTCAAGCCTATAGCTCTTTGCCTGCCCTGTAGATGGTGACCATTCTCATATATCTTTACCCATAAAGTACTATTCGACAATGAATCTTTACTCTGCTTTGTAAGCTTAGCTCTGTTGGCTGTTCACACCAATTAACTTGGCATGGGTATCTGTTCTTTTTTTATACTGAAAAATCCAGTGATTTCTCTTGAGTGCATTGAGTTAAAAAAAAAAAAAGAAAAAATCAGACGTATAGATCCTTGACAGTGTAGCAGTCTATGAAGTTGCTATACTCTCCTGAGAGCCGTGGGAACAGTGGTCACGCCGTCATCTGTTTTTAAAGATAGACTTTTGGAAGCCACAGTAGAGAGATGTCCTGATAGCTGAAGGGAGGCTTCAACAGATACTCAGTTGAAATACAGGCAAGTGCCCCCACTGAGGGTCAGGGTTATGAGACGGACTTGCCTTGGCGAGGTCTCTGACCCTGTGTTCAGCCCTCCGACCCGGTGATAACCCATGCCCTCCCGTGTCTGTTCTCCCTTGCTCCTCCGGATACACGTTATGAGGGGTCACGAGGAATCAAGCAGTAGGTGTCTTATCAGGAGAGAAGCCAAGACATGACAACAAGATCTCACTGCTAACTGGCTTCTCCCACGTTTTCTGATAAAAGCTCTTGACATCCATCATCTGACATAGGATTTTATGGCAGCAGGACAGCTTTATGCAAGGCTGTGGAGGAAGACGGGTGGCAGGGTGCTCTCTGATGAATGTCAACCTTTGTCAATGTTCTTCTTGGAATGCGCCTTGAAATGCTGCATCTTCTTGCTCTTGTGAAGCTGGTGGGTTGGTTAATAAAGTTTCCAAAAACTAGACTGACGTCAGTCCTCTTCTTGTTTCTCCCTGATCTCGGGGAAGCCAAGACTGCAGAAGGGGGTCTGGGCCTGACCTGTGCTCACATCTGGCTGCTGCGGACTGAGTGCACAGCACACGGAATTCCAGCCAGCCTCACGTTGGCAGGCGTGTCTCCTCCTTTTCATCTTAAGATACTTCCTGGCACCTGCCACACCCCGGGTCCTCTTGGCTGCAGGGAGCACGAGGAAAGCCACAGCTGTCTGTCCCGTTTTGCTCCTCAGTCCAACATCGACTCAGCGATTCACAGTAAATCCTGTGATCAAGTGACATGGGCCCGAGCAGCTCTGCCTCCTCAGTCCAACATCTACTCAGCGATTCACAGTAAATCCTGTTGATCGAGTGACATGGGCCCGAGCAGCTCTGCTCAAATCCCCCTTTCTGTGTCTGAGGGGACAGGCCCCCGGACTGCTGTCAGCTGGCGACGTCAGAACAATCAGGAAATTTGAGAGCAGGGTCTAGATCTGGTTCTTTTTTTTCTTTGCCTCACTGCCCATAGCAACCAGGGATGGAAGGAGCCAGTGCCCTCGTGGCCCTGGCAGGCAGAGCGTGGAGTCCCAGCGACGGGACCACCAGGAAGTCCCCCAGTTCGTATCTGATGTGGAGAATGTCCACCTCTCATGATGATGAGTGAGATAACCCAGAAACCTCTGGAGACCAGTTGGAAAACCAGAGAACACACATGGCAGCCCCTCGGGGGAAGGCTGACTTGATAATGGAGAGACACTGGGCCCAAGACCCAGGAGGGACTGGGGCATCTCCAACCCGGAAGGGATCTATGAGGCGTGATGTGAGTGTTTCGGCACTGTGCTAGGCTAGGGCACTGAGTTTGGACCCGTCAAGAGTGAGGGCCCTGTTCAACCTCCTGACACCCTAAGGTATGAGTGAACCATCGCAGAATGCAGCCCTGCTAAAGTCGTCAGACAGCCTGGAGAATCCCAGGCCCTAGAACTGGGTTACATTCATCCTGCTTTGCTGCAACCCAGAGGCAGAAAGATTACCTATAAACTCAAATGACTTTTTATAAGCAGCTTTTCTTATACAACATCCAGCATACAATTGAAGGTAACTGGATGGGTGACACCTAGTCTGCCCTGCAGACATCCTCCTGACCCATGACAACATAAACTAAAACCAGCACACAAAAACACAGTTGATAGAAGCGTAGGTCCTGAGGCTCCTGCTATTAGAACCATCATGCACAAATCACAAAACAACACTGTCATCTCTGATCAACATGACAAAAGATGAGGTTAAACATCTCAGAGGATAATTGGAAGCTTAAATCAGTCTAAAAAATGAGATAGAAATTCTAGAGCTCAAAAACACAGTTAAGAATGAAGTACTAAATAGGTAAGATTTATTAGCAAATTATAGATGGCAAGAGAGAGTAACTGTGACTTGTCAGATCAGGAAAAATTATCCACAACTTCTTTCAGAGAGAAAACTAATCCAGAAAGACAAAAGGATGTAAAAATGAAAAAGGGAAAATAAAAACCCAGAGAAATCAGTAAGAAAACACTTCAGAGGAAAAGAGGGGGGAAAAAAAAAGAGTCTGGGCAGTGGTAGTTGGTGGTTTAGTTGCCAAGTGGTGACCGATTCTTGCAACCCCATGGACTGTAGCCTGCCAGGCTCCTCTGTCCATGGGATTTCTCAGGCAAGAATACTGGAGTGGGTTGCCATTTCCTCCTCCAGGGGATCTTCCCAACCCAGGGATTGAACCTGCATCTCCTGCATTGTAGGCGGATTCTTTCCCGCGGAGCCACCTGGGAAGCCCTGTCTAGGGCAGAATCAAGTTTAAAGAGCTGACATTCAACATGACTTCAGACAGATGCGTCAGTCCCCAGACTCCCCACGTCCCACGCGGGGCCAGTCCTGGCGCTCCACACGCGATGTTCGTAGTTTAAGGTGGGTGGCGTGGTCTTCAGGCTGCAGATGGGAGGAAGGAAGCTGCCCGGGACCTTGGAGCAGACCTCGTCCTGACGCATAGCCGAGAACTGCCCATGGGGATGAGAGCTAGCTCGAAGCCTTCAGAAGAGATGCTCACCCTTCACTATTAATACTGTGTTTTCATGCTCAGCTGTGAACCTTGGCCAGTTAAATGAAATCTTCAATAACTTTACAATCTCAAATACGCTCACGTTTGAGAAGGCAGCACATAACCTGGGATTGCTTGGGAAGAGGGGGTGGACGGCCCTGCGGTGGGGCCTGCCGCGTTCTCACATGTCCGAGGCACATCTCCAGTGCCCTGGACCCCCAGGGTCACTGCTAAGAGCCGAGATCTCTGCACAAAAATATGCCAGAGGATGCATCTGTCATAGAAACCTCCCGGGACTTCCGAAGGATCTTCGACCTTGGAAGGTGGGTGGCTCTGAGACATGTACAGGTTATAAAGTGGAAAAGCATTTCTTCATCTAACCTCTTGGGCTTCTAAGTACAGGCACAGAATTGCGACACCGGAAACTCTCCAAGCTGGAAAAACAGTGTGTGGCCTGTGTGACTGCAGCCCCGCCTACGGTATGGGCAGAGCCCTGCGGAATGAAGAAACCATTCTTTGCCAGCAGGTGAGGTGTAGTGTGCAGCCCAGGAGTCAGGAGACAAAGGTGAGTTTCCAGCTCACGGGAGAGACCGTGACCAGCCCAGCCTGCACAGCAAGAGGAAGTTCCTCAAAGAGGTTGTCCCGAAGCTCTTACACCAGCCCTTCCTGTATTTTGTAAATGTCTGTTACAACAAATCCTGGTAGTGAGATCTTTGCTCCAGCAGATACATAAAAGTTTCCTGTAAATTAGAAGTGTCGACATTTTATTATTGCACAATATTTTAAAAAGTCAGTTTTCAAAGAATAAATGCATTGCAAATGTCAGTGTTCTGTGCAAAATTTGATACATTAGGAAATTGGGTAAAAATTGGGTAAAAAATATTTAGAAATTTGCGTAAAAGCATTCCCATTTTAAAGTAAACCCAGTTGTTTATCAAGGCAAAACAGTAGATACTCAAAATTTTCAATTGCTCTCCTATGACCTAACTATATCGAAAGGAAAGGACTGGTGGAATTTTTGACAGTCCCTCCCGGCTTGTGGGACTTTAGTTCCCCTCCCAGGGATGAAGCCGCACCCCTGCAGTGGAAGCATGGGGTCCTAACCACGGGATGGCCATGAAATTCCCTTTCGTGGCTTCTAAACTCAGCAATTTCTTACTGTATTTTATGTCCTACATTATTCGCTGTTGTTGCTTGCTGAACTAATTTTCAAAAATTGATGCTTTTTCATCATTGTGGGTATTTTTAATGAAAATATATCAACTCCGTGAGTGAGTTAACCCCGTGGACAGTAATCCCCACTGAGGAGACACTCCGCACCAGGAGGCCAGCACAGCGGAGCGCGAGAGCAGAGCAGAGGGCGGGCTGGCCAGTGGCACCCCCGGGCGGGCTCCGGGGCAGCTGACTGTTCACACGGGGCACTGTTCTCTCTACTGCTTGTGGATGCCGTTTGCTTCATCATTGCAGCCATCAATTTCCTACCTAGGGATCACCTTTATTTGACTTCAGAAAGCTATGAACACCTAAAAAATGTCTATTTTGATAAATGCCATTTCTGAGGCATTAGCCAGTGTTTTATATGGTACCTTCCACACCTGTAAGTAGGATAGCTCAAACATGTTTCACAAAATGAACTCACCATGTATTCAGCACCCAAAGCAAGAAACACTGATCTCTCAGCCTTCTGAGTACCACACCCTGGCCAGGGTGCCCTCTCCTCTGCTTTCTAAAGACCCAGAGGGGTCTTCTCCGTGCACCCTCTTGAGTTTACTTAATCTTACATTTTGTGGGTAGTTATAGATACTGTATGTGTTAGTCGCTCAGCTGTGTCCGACTCTTTGTGACCCCAGGGACTGTAGCCCACCAGGCTCTTCTGTCCTTGGGATTCTCCAGGCAAGAATACTGCAGTGGGTTGCTGTTTCCTTCTCCAGGGATCTGCCCAACCCAGGAATCGAACCCGGGTTTCCCGCATCGCGGGCAGATTCTCTACCACTGAGCCACCGGGGAAGCCCAGTGACGTTGTGTGTGGAGCCCAAGATAAGTCTGCTTTGAATGACATCTTTTCTTGTGGAGGAAGCACCAGGCTTAAGGATGGGAGGTCTGTACGGCTGTGTGTGCTCCCGTGATGATAAAATACTCCCCAAATAAACAACAAGGTGCTACCGTACAGCAGAGGGAACTATACTCAACACCCTGTGATAAACCGTGAAGGGAAAGAGTATGAAAAACTGTATACGCACATATATATGGATAACTGAGGTACACTGCTGTCAGCAGAAATTAACACATCGTAAGTCAGCTATACGTCAATAAAATTAAAAATATATATATTCCTCAAATGAAGTATTTGGTTTTTGTCTCTCTGGCCGGCTCTTCTCTCCTGGGTGTTAAGAAAGACACCAAGTGTGAGCTGCTCTGTGACCAGTTACACAGGAAACTTTGCTTTCTGAGCAGATCAGCCACGGTTCTGTTACAACAATGAATAAAGCTCTGGGTAAGGCTTCTTTGCTTACAGCAAGGTCCATATTTATGGAACGGAGTGGGGAGCTCAATGCTTTGGTTCTTTGGAGAACTGTTTGCCGTTACCCCCCCCCCCCCCGACATAGACATTTCCCAGCTCAGGGATTTACAGGCTGTTATCGAAGATGGCTCATGGGTTATTACTGACGACGGCTCTGTCTCTTTGACAACCAGGCATGTTGCCTGGCAACAATTTCCTTGTTGCTTTCATATCTCCCTTTATCTCTGTTCCTACATCTTCAGCAAATCTGTCCCTCTTCTGCTCCCTCCCACACAGAATGAAGTCCCTCCATCCTCCCGAGTCCCCAGGCGGAGGAAGCGGAGGGGCAGACCCCCGGGGCCTGATTCCGAGAGGCTGGGCTCTTCCCTGCTGTAGGTGTGTCTTGGCTTAGAAGCTGTGTGGGTTATCGTTACCATCCTTCTAAAGTCCATATGTGTGCGTTAGTATACTGTAATGGTCTTTATCTTTCTGGCTTACTTCGCTCTGTATAATGGGCTCCAGTTTCATCCATCTCATTAGAACTGGTTCAAATGAATTCTTTTTAATGGCTGAATAATATTCCATGGTGTATATGTACGACAGTTTCCTTATCCATTTGTCTGCTGACGGGCATCTAGGTTGCTTCCATGTCCTGGCTATGATAAACAGTGCTGCGATGAACATTGGGGTGCACGTGTCTCTTTCAGATCTGGTTTCCTCGGTGTGTATACCCAGTGCAAAACAGAAAAAGAGACACAGATGTATAGAACAGACTTTTGGACCCTGTGGGAGAAGGCAAGGGTGGGATGTTTCAAGAGAACAGCATCGAAACATGTATATTATCTAGGGTGAAACAGATCACCAGCCCAAGTTGGATGCATGAGACAAGTGCTCGGGCCTGGTGCACTGGGAAGACCCAGAGGGATCGGGTGGAGAGGGAGGTGGGAGGGGGGACCGGGATGGGGAATACATGTAAATCCATGGCTGATTCATGTCAATGTATGACAAAACCCACTACAATATTGTAAAGTAATTAGCCTCCAACTAATAAATAAATAAATTAATTAATTTAAAAAAAAGAAAGACTCAGGCTGAGAGTCTCCGGCTAAGCTACACCCGCTACTTTATAAAACCAGGTGCGCTTTAAAATAAAATGCTTGCTCCAGGAGGACCCGTCCTCAGGTACCACTGACTCCTAGTGGAGGTCAGCCATCACACCTTGGCGGGACTGGGGCTCTGTGGGCAAGCCTGGGTGGGGGCAGCCCATGAGAGCCTGGGCTCTGGGGGACGAGCTGACGGTGGGCCCTCGTGGGTCTGCGCCTCCAGGAACGAGGACACTCGGGGGGACAGCGCCCTCCTCTGTCGGGCTTCGAGGCCTCAGTCACAAGCAGCCAAGGGTGCCAGCTGCTTCTCTCCTGTGTCTGCCCTCAGCCACGTACACGTGCCTCCTCCCACACGCGTGTCTGTGTATGTGCCCGTGTTCTCCGTCAGGGCTGGGCCCCCAGCCCCAGGGGACGTGTGATGACATCTGAGGTTCAGAGCTGCCACAACTGCGGGGTGGGGGGGGCAGCGCCAGGGCCTCGAGCGGGTGGAGGCCTGGAAGCGGGAACATCCTGTCACGCACAGGGCGGCCCCGCGCCCAGGCGACCTGACCTTGGGAGTCTACGGTGCCTCGGTGGGAAACCCTCCTCTCCACGGAGGCAGGACCGTCCGTGTCCCATCCTTGTTCCAGAATGCTGGTTTCTACGCCTGGACCCGTGGAATCGCATACCTCCACGCGCCCCCAGCACACGCCTCCTCCCCCCGAATCCTCTATGCGCACAGGACCTTCTCGCCTCCGCCCTTGACCCCTGCGCTTCCATGAAGACTGAGCAAACCTTTCTCTGAACCACCACCGGGGACCCTGTTTTAAAGCTGCTAACAGAGTGTCGGCTCCTGGAAGGCCAAGACCCACTTGCTTCTTGCTTTGGTCCCTTCTTCAGACCCTCGTAATCCAACTACAGGACAGACCATGAGAACTGCTGTGATACCGAAGACGCGGTACCAGCCCGGCTGAATGGAAAGCGGGGAGAGACCAATTCTGAGTGAGAGACGTCCCCCAGGAGGTGGCATCGAGCCAGGCCTGCCCGTTACCGGCATATGCACTATTTGACATAAAGTACCAGCTCTTTCACAATTCTTTGTACAAGTATTTTAGTTACATTTGTCCTGCCATAAGCTCAGCTTGGACGCTCTTCCCAAGCGCTTTCTATAGTCCCAGCCCTCACACGTTAAATCTGTTAAGAGAATAAGTGAATGCGTACAATCAGGTACCCAGGTCCGGTGACCTAAACCCGAGGGGTTTAGACGGAGACGCGATGAGGGGGAGACTGGAGGGAGGGGGTCTCTGCTTCTTCCTTCTGCACTCAGCCCGAAGGCAGCCTCTCTGGGCCTTTCTCCAGCGAACCTGGCTCACCCGTAGAGACACCGAGGGAACTCGGTGAAGTCGTGGGGACTTGAGTGCAGTCAGGAGAGGAGGGAACTCGGTGAAGTCGTGGGGGCTTGAGTGCAGTCAGGAGAGGAGGGAACTCGGTGAAGTCGCGGGGGCTTGAGTGCAGTCAGGAGAGGAGGGAACTCGGTGAAGTCGTGGGGACTTGAGTGCAGTCAGGAGAGGAGGGAACTCGGTGAAGTCGCGGGGACTTGAGTGCAGTCAGGAGAGGAGGGAACTCCGTTAATTACGCACGTAATGAAAGGACGCTGCTCTCAGGCCGAACTCTCCACAGACATAACCTACTGCTATTGTTTCAAATACATTCCCCCCAATAACGTTTTTGCGTATCCATTTACGGTGCGTCGGGCGGGCCTTCGTAGCTATGTGGGCTCCTCTCTAGCTGCAGCGCCCAGATTCCCGTCGTGGCCGCTTCCCTTGCTGCTGAGCACGGGCTCAGGGGCAGGCTCAGGGCTTGAGGGGCCTGTGCCGAGCTGCCCCCCAGCACGTGGGGTCTTCCCGGACCAGGGATCAAACCTGCATCCCCTGCGTTGGCAGGCGGATTCTTCACCCCTGGGCCAGGGGAAGTCCCAGGGAAGCCCCCTGTTATTAACTCTTTTAATGTGCTAGTTTTTTGTTTGTTTCAGGTAGAAGTACTGTCAGGATAGGTACATTAGGAAATGGCATCCATTAGCTGGGTTAATGGAGAAAGCTCCGATAGGGCAAAGATCTATCAAAAACAACTGACTTTGGTCTTTTCTTCTCCCATCAAAGCCCAGTGTCTGCCCGAGGGCAGTGAGTGGCCCAGGATTACTGCTGGAACCGGACCGAATGACTCAGAAGTTCCTTCCCCATCCAATGATGCCTGTGAGAAAGCCAAGATTCTCTGCAAGTGATCTGATCTTAGGGCTGAAACAGAGTGTCACCGGCTCTGTGCATTTATTATGCTTTAATAACACAAAGAAAAGCATCCCCAGCACTGAGCTGAGTCACAAGGAGTGTCCGGTGCACCGGCGTCCAGAAGAAACCACACCTGGGCTGGTCCCAGCACACAGACGCCACCGCCACTTCTCACAATTCCAGGGTCAGAAAGAAAATCTTCTCTTTCAGTAGAAAGGGGCTTCCGTGGTGGCTCAGTGGTAAAGAATCTACTGCAGGAGACAAGGGTTCGATCCCTGGGTCAGGAAGATCCCCTGGAGGAGGGCATGGCAGCCCACTCCAGTATTCTTGCCTGGAGAACCCCATGGACAGAGGAGCCTGGTGGGCTACAGTCCACGGGGTCGCAAAGAGTTGGGCATGACTGAGCGACTGAACACCCTTGCAGAGGGGCCTTTCAAGGTCCGTAACAAACCCCTGTCTGTGTGCCAGGCCCTGGAGTCTTCACTGGGACTCCTCTCTGGCCCTTTAGCTCAGGTTTACGTGAAGAGACTGCGGGGCAGGTATGGATTTGGGGTACCTGACTCCACACCCTGGGCCCCCCTCATGTCCTTCTTCTCCTCTGGGTGTCAGAGATCGGGGCGGGGGGGGGGGGGTGGATGGGCCCCGGGGGCAGAAGGCCCTTGGCAAGAGGGGAGCAGCAGCCAGCTCGGAGATCTCAAAGAAAGACAAAGAAAGATGCTCCCAGCAGACGTTAGTGCTCCTGGACACATAGACGCTCTTCTTAGCTCCCATTTCAAAAGAAACTTGGAGCTTTTTCAATAGGAAACTGGAAATCCCAAGTCACCAGTGATGGAGGGGTGGGGGGTGGGGGTGTCTCAAGAGCCTCCGTGCCCTCTGCCCCCGGAACCCTGACGCCTGACTCAGACCCCGGCCTCCATCCCAGCCTCGTCCCACCCACCCGGCTCCTCGGCCCCCCCGGCATCATGCGGGCTCTTGCTGCAAGGTTGCTGAAACCCAGTGTCACCTGGCTAAGACGGAAGGAGGGTGGCGGTTTACTGGCAGCTGGGAGAGACAGCAGGGGTGCGGCCGGCTCCGGAAACCCCTGCACCGCAGCCCGAACATGCCCAGCCGCTGTCCTCGGGGCCAGCTGCCTCCTCTCCCGGCTCTCCGCAGTCACACGGGGCGTCCCGCCTGGAGGAGCCGCAACTGGAGGGGGTGCCCAGCAGGCCACTGCATGGAGTCTGCGCCATGCAGACTGGAGAGAGACTTCCTCGCCTGGAGGAAGCCCCCAGGACCCCCTCGGTCACACGCTGAGCACGCGGGGCAGGATGTTCCCACGGAAGGGGGTGGTTGGGCTGAGCACACCGAATTCCAGGCGTCCACCCGGCGTCACGACACCAAAGTGTCCCAGAGCCACTCGGGACGCCGTTTCTGAGCACGGGCCAGGCAGACCCTGGGACGGCAGGAGTCCTGGGAGCAGCCCCGAGACATGCTGGTCCTGGCTTCTCACAGGCCCTGAGGACCGTGTGCTGGCCGGAGGCCCGCCCGAGCGGCCCTGCCTCAGAGACCGAGCTGTGTCTGTGGCTTCCCGTGAGATCTGATGTCCACCCCGGAGAGGAGACTACGGAGAGGAGCTGGCTTTGGATCTTCCACGATTTCAACACACAGCTTCCTACCCCAGGAGCAGGGAGGCAGGGGCAGGCAGGCCAGAGAGGTTCCGCGTCAGCACCAAGAGGGCTTATCATTGTCGTCGCTCAGTTGTGTCCGACTCTTTTTGACCCCATGGACTGCAGTCCGCCAGGCTCCTCTGTCCCTGGGATTCTCCAGGCAAGAATACTGGAGTGGGTTGCCATTTCCTTCTCCAGGGGATCTTCCCAACCCAGGGATCAAACCCGGGTCTCCTGCATTGCAGGCGGATTCTTTACCACTGAGCCACCTGGGAAGCCCACCAAGTGGGCGGATGACAACAAACAGCAGAAATCCATCCGTCCTGTGTTCTCAGCGCGGTTTGCCCACGTGGAGAAAAGAGGGTAAGAACATGGGACCTCCCCGGTGGTCCAGGGGTTAAAAATCCCCCTCGCAATGCATGGGACGTGGGTTTGATCCCCGGTCAGGGAACTAAGATCCCATATGTCATGGGGGCAACTAAGCCCAAGCGCTCCAAGTAGAGAAAAGCCTGAACGCCACAATGAAGGCCCTTGGTGCTGCAACTGAGCCAGATGAAGCCAAATAAATAAATAAAATAAAACTGCTAACTAAAAAAAAAAAGTAGACAACAGTTTGCCAGCTGGGTTCCATCCACGCCTATGTGAACGACCATCAAGTTAATGAAAAAAATATTTCTTCCGCCATGTCCCACCTCTGAAACCTGCCCATTGTCCCTCACATAGCCATGGATTGATGACAAGAAGAGTCCCTCACTTTTGGCAGCACCAGAAGTGAATAAAGTGGTTTCCCCTAAGTCATTTCATCTGATTTTCATAAGAAACTTCCAAAGTAACAGTGGGCCCAGTAGCCTCTCTTAGCCTCAGTTTTAAGCGGAGCAAACCTCAGCTCAAGGGAGTGCAGTGATTTGACAGAGACTGGACGATGGCTTTGTCCCATCATGGAAGGGGGCTGGAACTGCAAGGCTCACCAGCAAAACGTGGAGTTTCCTGTAAGTGGTTTTTTGGTGTGAATTCAAATCGTACGTGCTTTCAGAGGTCATCATAATCCACTCTCCATCAGGGGATCAAGACACTGAGGCTTGAGGATATTAATTCATACCCTGGGATCCCAGGAGCTGTCCAGCTGAGTCTCACCATTATGACCTTGAGCACGTTCTCTGTACACTTATTTCACTTCATTAGAGCGTCGTGGACAGGTGACTTGCCATCAGTTTATTGCTTAAATAAAAACCACAGAGTGACCCAAGTCCTACTTCTAGAGCAGAAGCAGAAAGTTCATACCACATCCTAACTACACCTACCTACTACATCCTAACTACTCCCCAGGTGTCCCCAGCTCAGTCAGGGAACCACGCCCCGAACCAGGGAAGGTTTGCACATGCCCGTCGAGGACCAGTCTCATCCTCGATGCCACCATCTTCTCCAGGAAGAAAACCAGCTAAACAAATGCTCGCTGAAGACCTCCCAGGCACCAGGCATTGTGGGGTTACCACGTCATCACCACGGCTACTCTCAGAAGACTTTTCATCTGAAACCAAGAGGCCAGAACCTGGGCAGGACCAGCTGCTGGGTGCAATGTCAGCGGAGGCAGGCACGGTTTGTTCTAACTGGAGACAGGTCAGTTACGCCGTCACGTCTTTGCTGGATCTTGGGGCAACGTTTCAAACAATAGATTGTGGAAAAAACATAGGATTCTGACCCAAATGCTTTCTGCTTCAGGGAACGGTTGAGCGTTAGAAGGCCCCATGTTATGTAACTTCCACCTGGTAATGAACGCCAGCTGGGACTCTGCCGTTGCTCAAGCAGAGGCCGCCCGGACCCCAGCGCAACCCCCGGCGGGGGGAACCCAGCACCTTCCTCTAGAGCACGTGAATGCGGGCTTCTGATGCCCACGGTTAAGTGCGAGGTTTTGCATGCCCTCGGCCCCAGAGGAGGCTTCTTGTTTTCACAATACTCGCTTCCCTGGAGCGTAAGAGTGGGGAAGGGGTGGGTGGGCAGGAATTTGCGGGCTGCAGGCTGGAGGCCATGCATCTTGCTCCTTGGTCAGGAGCCAAGTCAATAAAACTCCTGGTTCTCAATGGAAGTCAGAAGTTCATCAAAATTGGCCAGGAGCACAGAAATCGAGTTGCTCGAAAAATCTATCTTCCTCAGGCCTGGCTGGCCCCGTGGAACGTCATGAGAACCAGCAAGACACCCTTTCCAACTCCGATTGTCAGCCAACCCTCCCGTGGGCAGGTCTGGCCAGCACAACGCACACGAGTCCACGTCCAGGTGGATGATTTCAATGAGCCCCATGGGGGAAAACCAGCAGCTGTGGTGGGAAGGGGCGAGAGAGGCAGGCAGGCCGGCCCAGGCGGCGCGGGGACTTGGGGCAGGCTGGTCGGCCTCCCGGTATCGAACGTGGTCAGAGCCAACAGTAAGAGACACAGGAGTGCGCAGGAGGGAGGTAGTGGGGTGGGGGGAAGACACCTGCATCCGGAAGAGCCTTCTGGCCACCGGAAACTGCTTTCTGGATTCTCCAAGTGTGGTCTGCAGGGGCCAGCAGAGAAAGCATCACCTGGGGACCTACCACAGCTGGACTGGACTGGAATTCTGGGTTCCAGCGGGCTCACGAGTCTGAGAACCACTGGCCAGGCGGCGGAGCACTCAGGCTGCCTGGGTCCCAAGCCCTCTCTGTGGCCCCGGACAGTCACTCAGCCTCCCTGAGTCCCAAGTTCTGCTCTGGATTCAAAATAGACGCGGCTTAGATGGGCACTTGAGAAACAGATGATAAAGCACTTTCAACAACGCCGGACACACAGAAGGCAGCATGCCCATTTACGATTGTTGTACAGTTGCTCGGTCGTGTCCGACTCTTTGTGACCCCATGGACGGCAGCATGCCAGGCTGCCCTGTCTCCCACCACCTCCCAGAGCTTGCTCAAGCTCATGTCCATTGAGCCAGTGATGCCATCCAGCCATCTCATCCTCTGTCATCCCCTTTTTTTCCTGCCCTCAATTTTTCCCAGCATCAGGGTCTTTTCCAATGAGTCAGCTCTTCCCATCAGGTGGCCAAAGTATTGGAGCTTCAGCTTCAGCATCAGTCCTTCCAATGAATATTCAGGACCGATCTCCTTGCAGTCCAAGGGACTCTCAAGAGTCTTCTCCAACACCACAGTTCAAAAGCATCAATTCTTCGGTGCTCAGTCTTCTTTATGGTCCAACTCTCACATCCGTACATGACTACTGGAAAAACCACAGCTTTGACTAGATGGACCTTCACAATGACTGACTAGCCAAAATCGTGTCAAGCGTCCCTGGAAGACCGTGACTGTCCCTATCTCCAGACTGGCCTCCCTAAGGAAGTGACATCCGAGCTGAGACCAGAAGAATCAGAAACGCCCACAGCTCATCCGCACGACTGTCGTGCGTGGTTCTCAGCAGGTATTCCCCACTGCCATTAGGTGACAGTTTGACCCCCATCCTACGGATGAAGTGAGTGAAAACAAAGATGATGACCTTGACCAAGGTCACCCAGGGGAGAAGCGGTGTAGACAGATCTGAGCCCTGGCTCTTCACCACTGGGCACAGGGGCCAAGGGCAGGGAGGGCGGGAGTGAAGTGGGAGTGCTGCTAGATGGGGGGTGGGTGGGATGCGGTCCCGAGGGCTGAAGGATGGGCTCTGTTCTTAACCCGAGAGCCGGGGGAGGACGGGGGTGGGGTGATCAGACCCCTCCCTGGGTGGGGGAGGGCCCAGGGCAGCACAGTCTGGGCTGGTGAAGGAGCTGCAGGAAGGGGCCTGGGGTGCAGACTGCATCTCTGGTCCTCAGGAGCCCCGTGTTACAGCCTGCATCTCACACGCAGCGCACGGCCCTGGACCGTGTGTGCAGCCACCAAGAGCCGCACAGACTGTTCCAGGACGTGGCCAACCTCGAGGCGAGAGAGGCAGACTCAGGAACAGGTGAGGTTGCCTCCGATTTTCTCACGCTCGCTGGGAGAAACACCCAGGGGGCAGAGACTAAGAAGCTGGCGGAGCTTACCGCTGAGAACTAACGTTAAACCGGGCTCGTGTTATTTTTTTCGCCATGTGGTGTTTTGGTTTTGGCTGTATCCCCTCTGGTACCTTTTTGGCAAAGGTCGCAATTACTTTTGTAATCAGACAAGTAAATAATAAGTAACTGGCCTGTGGGGTTAACCACAGACATGCAAATGGTCCTGGTTGAGTGTGGTGGCCGCTGGGCTGAGACTGGTGGAGGCTGCCTCCTGGTGGACACACACGCCGAGGACCGGCCTGGGCTGTAAGACGGCGGCACAGACATCTCAGTGACAGCTCACAGGGTCACTCATTGTGTCACTCAACAAACACATGCTCATCACCTTTTAAACGCCAAGCATGATGGGAATACAAAACCCAACTTACATACTGTTTAAAATAATGGTGTTTATAACAAAATCACGTTTCGGAACAAGGCTTATGTCTGCTTTTGTTGGAGATGTGTTTTGTTTCCACCTTGGTCCTGCTCCTTGGACACTAATAAGTTTATTCCCAGGTTGTTACGGAGAAGCGGGGTGGTTTTCTTGGCACATTTCCTGATTATAATTATAGTCCAGAAGCTGCTGATTTTCATTTATTTCTCACCTCGGGCCATCTCCCTGGACTGTTTCTCAGGCACACAGTCAGGTGGAGCGCTGCTTCTTCCGACATGCAGTGACTGTAGTCTGGTCCGAGATGTGTCCGTCCCACCCCCACCCCCGGACCTCCAGACCCCCCGCTCCCCCGTGCTGCTCTTCAGCCGGGAGCGCCTGGCAGGTTCTGCCATGGGGGCCCTGGCGGCTCGGGGGGCAGGAGCGGCCAAGTGCCCTCTGCCTCCCCCACCCCCTCACTCCCGCCAGGACGCGCAGTGGAGGCTGGGTCCTCCCTCCACGCCCCCAACTCGTCCCCTGGTCGGCTCAGAGGTGCTGGCTGGCTCCCGCCGCCCTGGGCCCCTCCAGCTCCCTCCACTCCCCGCTGGGTCGTGAGACCCCACGGCTGGGCCAGCGAGCTTTCCTTATCTAGAACACTAGTCAAGATGACAGGTCAAGCCCGTCTCATTTCATTTCCTTCTGAGGCCCTGCCCATCCTGCAGGAAAGGAGTCTTAAGCTGGAGAAGCAGACGGGGCAGCACAATGTGGGAGGCTGGGGAGAGGGTGGGCCCGCAGCCATGACTGGGCGGGTCCCAGGAGAGCAGCCAAGAACCCCCCCGTCTACACAGCCGGCGTCCCCAGAACCCCCCCGTCTACACAGCCGGCGTCCCCAGAACCCCCCCGTCTACACAGCCGGCGTCCCCAGAACCCCCCCGTCTACACAGCCGGCGTCCCCAGAACCCCCCCGTCTACACAGCCGGCGTCCCCAGAACCCCCCCGTCTACACAGCCGGCGTCCCCAGAACCCCCCCGTCTACACAGCCGGCGTCCCCAGAACCCCCCCGTCTACACAGCCGGCGTCCCCAGAACCCCCCCGTCTACACAGCCGGCGTCCCCAGAACCCCCCCGTCTACACAGCCGGCGTCCCCAGAACCCCCCCGTCTACACAGCCGGCGTCCCCAGAACCCCCCCGTCTACACAGCCGGCGTCCCCAGAACCCCCCCGTCTACACAGCCGGCGTCCCCAGAACCCCCCCGTCTACACAGCCGGCGTCCCCAGAACCCCCCCGTCTACACAGCCGGCGTCCCCAGAACCCCCCCGTCTACACAGCCGGCGTCCCCAGAACCCCCCCGTCTACACAGCCGGCACCCCCAGAACCCCCCCGTCTACACAGCCGGCGTCCCCAGAACCCCCCTGTCTACACAGCCGGCGTCCCCAGAACCCCCCCGTCTACACAGCCGGCGTCCCCAGAACCCCCCCGTCTACACAGCCGGCGTCCCCAGAACCCCCCCGTCTACACAGCCGGCGTCCCCAGGGCTCCGGTGGCAGTGCTCGCCCTCTCCTGCCCCAGGAGGCTCTCTGAACCAGACCCGGCAGAGCTGGGGGCCTGGTCCCCTTCCACACGGAGGCCTGGGACGCAAACGCATGCTGCTGGGGGACAACGGAGCGTGTGGCGCCCAGAATGCAGGGGGCAGATGTTCCCCCACCCGGGGGAGGACGGAAGTTCTCCGGGACTCTAACCTGCCCAAGAGGATAAGCCCTGCAGACTCTGGATGCCAGGTTCCAACAAATGGCTTCCGGAGGATCTGATCACACCCCGCCCGGACCCCACTCACATTCTGAGCTTCCAATCTGCCGTCAAGCTGAACAGGAGCTTCTTACTGGGGTGACTGGACATCTGAGGAGCAAGTGCTAGGAAAGACAGATGCCAAATGGAAAGAAAAAACAAGCGTGGAAGGGAAGAGTGCATACAGGAAGAAAATGAAAAACAAGTGTAACATCCAGGGAAGTAAGATAAGCAATCACAACACACATACAGGTTACAACCAAGAGAAAGGACGTAACAGAAAAGTGAGCTCTTGGAGATGTACAGTGTGATGGTGGCAAAGATGAAAAATAAGCCCGAGGAACCCTTCCAGGGAGCAGAGCAAGAAGACAAAGGCCGGAAAACAAGGAGGAAAGATACAAACACAACCACTGGTTCAGGTGGCCGACCTAGGCTGTTCCAGGAGGAGGGGCCAGAGGACGTGGAGGTGAGGAAGACCCTCAGGCAAGAGCAGCACTCTGCAGGGATGCCTGACGCAGACCAAGGCCCCAGAGGAGCTGGGCGGTCCGGAGCGAGCCTCCAAGCTTTCTGTCCCGAAAACGTCCACCGCGGTGCTCGGTTTACTGGGTTACCATGAGAGCTCAGATGAGTGTCCACACTGGCACGCAGAACACCCTCAGTGAACGCCAGCCACCGCCAGCTCCTCTCGCACACACGAGCCACACACAACCTGTGGCCAGATGTGGCTGGCTCTGCCTGCGGGCACCCGCACCCCCACATGGGTCCCCACCGTCTCTGCCCCCCTGCGCCTCCCGGGCCCTGCCTCCCTCCTGTCCCGGCTCAGCGCCGCAGTGCAGGCGGCCCAGGACATGGCTCCTTTTCCAGAAACGCTGAGCAAAAGCCGTCTTCTAGAACCAAGGAGTCTCTGTGTCTGCCTGGCACTTCCCTGCCCAGGGCCGCCCCCACCCCTGGGTATCGGGGCACCAGGCTCCTGCCCCGCACCGCCCTGGCTCTGGATGAGGTTCGCTTGGCCGCCAACATCTCGACCACACCTCCAGCCTGTCCACCTCCACCCCAGGGTAAGGACTTCCTCCTCAGGCTCAGCGAGGACTGCCATACTCAAACGCTCTTTCTCCAGTTTCAACAGCGAGGGATTTTGTCTGTCGTCTCCTAACATTTCCAGCAAGAGATCAGTGTGAGGCAGGCGCCCCGTATTTACTGAATGAAAAAAACTGCCCCAGAACTCAGACCCAAGTGTCCAGACTGAACGGGTCCCCCACACACTCAATGAAATAAATCACGGCCAACTGCGACCCCAGGAAGACGCACTCAGCCTGCAGAGGGGGGGACAGGCAGGCGACTGGCCGGGGACGCCCAACTTGGAGCTTCTTTTTTAAGTTATTTGAAAAAACATTTTTTTAGGGTTTTCCCAGGCGACACTAGTGGTAAAGAACCTACAAGAGACATAAAAGAGATGGGTGGGGGGGTTTGATCCCTGGGTCCGAAAGATCCCCCAGAAAAGGAAATGGCAACCCACCCCAGTATTCTTGCCTGGGAAATCCCATGGACAGAGGAGCCGGTGAGCTATGGTCCACGGTGTCACCACCAGACGGGACTCTGTGACATGAGCATGCACACAGTGTAGGCTTTACTTGGCTGCGCTGGGTCTTCGCTGTGGCATTTGGGATCTAGCTCCCTGACCTAGGGTCGAACCGGGGCCCCCTGCCTCGGCAGGGGGGAGTCTTAGCCACTGGACACCAGGGAAGTCCTCCGACCGAGAGGTTATTCCCGAACCATCGGGCAGGTCTGCAGGCGGAGTCAGAGCGGCCCCAGGCTCTCAGGCGGTTCTGCTGCCCAGGCCTCCGTGCTCCTTAAAGCAACTGCAGGATGTGCTCACGTGAGCAGGTTGCGCACAGGATCCCGAGGTCAGACGTGACATGCGGGGAAGCAACGGCACCCAGGACAGGACGGGCCCCCCACGGGGCAGACCACCGGCTGACCAGCAGACGGGGTCCTCCCGGAGGAGGGGCGCCCAACGGCTGGAGGGAGCCTGAGGACTCAGCGAAGCGGAGCAGAACCGTGTGGTCCTTTCTCAGGGTCTGCCACCTGCCTTTGCCAAAGGGTGAGTCTGATCAGTGACGCGAGAGGACGCAGAAACAGAGGCGAACAGTCAAGGGAGAGCAAACAGTAGCAGGTCAGGCAGGAAGCAGAGTCAGGGGCCTCGGGCTCCTCCTTCAGGGTCACAGACAGTATGCGGAGCCACATCCTGGCTGAAACCTTCGCCAGGTGACGTCAGCTGCACCACAACCAGACTGGGGCTGTGACGTAAGCTGCCACGATTCCGAGAAATTGCCTCAAAGGAATGGGAACCAACCAACTCTGGAACTGAAGATCAACTGTACTTAAATCAATCACGATGATATTTCAAAATCCTTACAAATTCTTAAAGTGGATTTTCAATAGATACACAGACTTCTGAACGCTGTTACCTAGGGTCATTTTTCTCTGTGTTTACCCATCAGCATGTAACACTGACAGATGTTGGAACCGCGGATCCCAGGTGGAAAACAGGCAAGAACTGAAGAGTACTTTGAAATAGTTTTATTGGCTCATAAGACCTTTGCATATAAAAAAAATACCCAAAACACTATGCAGTATTAAACCACAATTACATTTTTTTTTTTTACCAATTTGAAACTACCCAGAATAAACATTTTTTAAAGCAAAAGAAACCTACAGAACTAAACTTTGAAATGACATTATGACTTAAATACTATGACAAAATAGATACCTCCTTATAACGTGAATCCATTGCACGAAGCCGCCAGAACGTTTCATGAGCATAACGTCGCACGGGGCGCAAACGAACACGTCACGTCACACATGTAGCTGCAGCAGCTGTGCCCCCGCCTCAGGGACGCTCCGTCTCTGGCACGAAAGGCGGGCCCGGGACAGCCTCCGCCAGGCCCCCGCCGCGGCAACGCAGGGCCTCCTCTCCCGGCCGCATCGGCCGCCTCCGTCAGCACCGCCGCTGCTTGAAGAAGTCCACGCCCCGCAGCTCCTGGGGCAGGTACTCCTGCTCCACCGGCTCGCTGTAGGCGGGGTTGTACTTGTAGCCCTGGCCGTAGCCCAGGTCCTTCATCAGCCTGGTGGGCGCGTTGCGCAGATGCAGGGGCACGGGGGGCAGCGGCCCCTGGTGGCCCCGCAGGCAGGCCTTGACGTTGCTGTAGGCGCTGTACACCTCCACCGACTTCGGGGCCCGCGCCAGGTACACGACACACTGGGCCAGGAGGACCTGCGCGGGGTTGGGGGGCGCCGCCCGGGTTAACTCTGGGGGACCCTGCCCCCACCGGGCCAGGAGGACCTGAGCGGGGTCGGGGGGCGCCGCTCGGGTTAACTCTGGGAGACCCCGCCCCGCCCCCGCGCCGTGCTAACGTCCCATGGGGCCCACAGTCTGGGTAACCACAACAGGGAGGAGGCGGTCCTGCACGAGGCGAGGCTAAACCGGACCGGTGCTTTTCTTTTAAAACTGAAACACTTTTCATCATATGAAATTCTTCTTAAAACGCCAACGTATGAAGCTAGGCAGGAGCTGCTCTACCTGTGGGTGAACTTGCAGAGACTCCTGCTCGGCTCCTCTGATGCTCCTGCCCCCAGGAAACCCTGAACGCCTCCGAGGAGCGCACACGAGCCCCTGCTGACACTGAGGTCGCCCCCTAACCCCGCCCCGCCCCAGCGTCTAAGCTCCCAGACGGGCGTCAGAGAGCCAGGCAGCCTCCTCCGCGGTCCAGGCCCAGGGAGGCGCCATCCGAAGGGGCCTTACCTCGCACTCGGGCATGCCTATGAAGTGACAGCCTTGGTAGGCGGCGACTGCTTGTGTCAACGCGGACGGGTCGGCCAGGCCTGCCACACACACGAACAGGGGCGAGTTAAGTCCCAGTGCCCACCCCTGTGCCGACCCCCACCGCCTGCAGACTTAACCGAGGAATCACTCAGCAAAATCTGATCTTAGCTGACTCCAGAGGTGTGCGTGGGGTGGTCCCTGTGCAGGGTCAAGAACTGTTTCCTTGGAGATAAAAGCTCTATATCTAGTAGGAAAAACAGGAGACCATGTGCAATACACGTAAGGAGCAGAGGCCATGAAGACGGTCACGAGGCTGGATGCGCTGAAAGCGGAGCACTCACTGACCCCAAAGAAAGCTACGGCTCTGTGGTCGTCTCCTTTAAACTGGTCCTGGAATCCTCCCTTGCTATTAATATCTCGGGAGCTGTCTGATGAAAACCAGAACGTCTGACTCCAAAGCAAAATTAAAACACTGCTTTCATTTCAACACGGGCACCTCGGAGAGATCCTGGGCCTGTTCTACACCACTGCAGTAACGCCCAAGCCGCCGTAAGGGGAAAACCGCAACAAAGCAAGCTGCACCAATTTTCTGGTCCCCGGCGTGTACCGAGCTCTTGCCAACAGTACACTGTCAGCAAGGGTCGTGTCTAAGACACTTCACCGCTCAACAGGCCAACTGTCACCAGAGCCTTGAGGGAGTCAACCCTTTTGTAGTAGTGACATCAAAGAGGACTTGTCGCAGACCTCCAGAACAAAGAGCAGAGATCAGAGTGTGAATGCCACAAGAATCACCCAAGGGCGACACGGGGCCACCACGTGAGCAACTGCCGCTGGGAGAACGGCGCTGACAGGGCCGTGACACGGGGTCCCAGGGACCCCACGGCTACAGAGGCCTGAGCTGTTAAGGCGGCCCGCACCCCCGCGGGGTCACTACCGAGGAACGCAGGGACCCGTGACTCGGAGCCAGACGGCCCGCCCAGGGATCACCGGGGGCCCGCCCCGCCCGAGGCCCAGCCCAGGAAAGTCCCGGCGCCCCGCCCCGCCCAAGGCCCCGCCCAGGACACTCCCGGCGCCCCGCCCCGCCCGGCGCCCTCACTCACCCACGTCCTCGCTGGCGAACCTCACGAGCCGCCGCGCCACGTAGAGCGGGTCCTCGCCGCCCTCCAGCATGCGGCCCAGCCAGTAGAGCGCGGCGCTGGCGTCGGAGCCCCGCATGGACTTGTGCAGTGCCGAGATGCAGTTGTAATGCTCCTCCCCTGCACGCAGAGCCCGGCTCAGCCCCGCGCCGCCGCGCCGCCGGCCTCTCCCCGCAGACCCCAGGGAAGCCCGAGCCGGCGAGGGACCCAGGAGGGCCTGAGTACGGGGAGCTCCGACACCGCCCTCACCCAGCCCAGCGGAGGGGCAAAGCTGCCGCAGTGGGACGCGGGGCTGGGGAGACGGTGCTGAGCCCCGCCCGCTGCACAGGGCCTCGGTCTCACGCTTCACCGGGCCCGCGGTGAAGGCAGCACCGTGGAGACCCCACTTCCTTCCAAAGGGGTGGAAATCCGACTCCAGCACGACCGCCCAGAATCACACACACCCTCGTCTACAGGGGACTCCCTTCATCACCCACGTCTTTGGTAAAGACACACAAATATGCTGTGCTTATGTTTACTATTCCAGCTCAGGGACGTAACAGGAGCAGATGTCTGGTTTGCTATCTGTAAATACGGTTTTATGAAAACAGATAAATGCACATGGCAAAAAGCACTTTAAAAAAAACTAGCACAGAATAAAAGCATCAATTTCTACCTAAGCTTAATTTTTAATTGTGCCTTTAAGAATTAAAGTGAAAGTCGCTCAGTCGTGTCCAACTCTTCGCGACCCCATGGACTATACAGTCCATGGGATTTCTCCAGGCCAGAATACTGGAGTGGGTAGCTTTTCCCTTCTCCAGGGGATCTTTCCTAACCCAGGGATTGAACCCAGGTCTCCCCCATCGCGGGCAGATTCTTTACCAGCTGAGCCACAAGGGAATTAAGGATTTTAACTCTCATTAAAGAACTCCAATTGAACCAAGCTACTTAAACTAAACACACACCCAGAGTTCCCCCGATTCCACACCAGCTGTCAGCCCCCGAGTCACGAAGCAGAGCTGTGGGTGGAGCTGCAGCCTTGCGTGGAGCTGCTGGGGGGGGGGGGGGGGCAGGCGGGGGGTCACTCACCTGCCCGGTCATACAGGATGTGTGAGCGCTGCAGGCCCTCCTTCACGTCGCTCTCTGTGACCAGCACGCGGCTCGGGGGGTAGCTCTGCCCGCCCTTCTTCCCCAAGGTCTTCCGGGCGCTCAGCCGGGCCAGCACCGCCAGCTGTAGCCCGTTCAGCCCGGCCCGCGCGTCCCCATCACTCAGGTGGGCCAGTGTGTCCACTGCCTTGTCCTCGATGAACACCGAGGGCCTGCAACACCACCACCGTGTCACACCCTGGACATCCCCTCCTGCAGCACGCTTTGCCTCTCATCCCCACAAGGTCACTACCGAGGGCCCCTGAGGCTCAAGCTTCCGCCCGGGCCCCAAACCCTGGTATTGGGGCAGGTCTGTGCTGTTACATGGCCAGCAGTGGCAAGGCTGAGCAAAGCCTCGCCCTTAAGTCCCAAGGTTATTTCACCTGACATTTGGTCCTTTTTCACCCGACATTCAGCCCTTTGCATCTCCAGGTTCCACATGCACGAATTCAACCGGCCTCAGACATAACGTATTAGGGGAAAAATTCCAGATAGTTCTAAAAAGCACAGCTTGAGTCTGCTGCACACTGACCACCACTCACAAAGCATTAGAGCATGTCCAACAACTACACGTGATTTACATCGTGTTAGGTATGATGAGTCGCCTAGAGACAACGTCGCGTGCATGGATGTGCTCTGGGTCCTATGCAAACATCAGGCTGTGAGAGAAGGGGTCTGCGCGTCCTCGGATTCTGGTGTCCACGGGGTGGGAGGGCTCTGGATCCAATGCCCTGCAGACCCCGAGGGACAACTCTATAGGCACGCGTCCTTCCCTTCACAGACAAGCCTGTCCCCAGTCCCTCGGCACTAGCCTGGGGCACACAGCCACAGGGGCACTGACCACGCGTGGGCCTTTGTCAAGAAGGTCTAACTGTGACTCCTTTTCGAGTCTAACTGAGCAACTTTTCCTATTCTGTCTAGTTAGACAAGGTATCCAAAACTTCGCTATATAGAGGGGTCTTATTCTTTGTGGCTAGCTATATATACATACAAAGCAAAATACAATGATTCCAAGTTACAGCTCAGCCATGTCCCTGCCAACCTTCGGCTGGAAATGTCACAGCAATTAATAAATCGACGCGGATCATCTGAGGAAGCTATTTGGAGAACAACCCCAAAGGCCCCACTGGCCTGGGCAGGGAGTGCTCACCGAGGGTGCCTGCCTAGCTGGGGAGACAGCCTTGAGGATCCCAGGCTGCGCTCGCCCCCGAAGGCCGGTCTCTGGCGTCTCATGGATGCCGTGTCTCCAGAGCCAGGCCTCCCAGCTGCCTCTCCGCCCCCAGGAGTCAGCTCACAGCAGACGGCTCTCCCATCGGCCCATCCGCCCCTCCTGACCAGACATAACACACACCGAGACCACAGCACTGGCTCTTTGTAAAGCTGACAGCCACTTCCAAAGGGAATTCTTGATGATACGGAAAAACACTAGACGACCTGCACGAAAGATAAAAGATGCTGCGGGGGGCCAGATGCAGAGGAGGTATGGTAGCTCGGGGGAGCCACGGGGGAGGGCAGCCTCGCTGACGGCACATCTGCGTGTCTCTGTGCCTATGTGTGTATATGCGTGTGTCTGTGTGATGTACATGTGTCTGTATAAGTGTGTATATGTGTGTCAGTGTGTTTAACTGTGTGTGTGTTTATGCGCCTAACTGTGTATGTCTAAGTGTCTGAGTGTATAAGCGTGTGTATATGTGTAAGTGTGCATGTATATGTGTCGGTGTGTTGATATGCCTAACTGTCTGCAAGTGTGTATATGTGTGTCTGTACAGGTGTGTATTTGTGTCTCTATGTATGTGTGTGATGTATGTATATGTGTGTGTAAGTGCATGTGTGTCTGTGTGTATAAGCATGTATGTATGTGTACAAGTGTGCATGTATATGCGCACATCTGTGTGTGTGATGTGTCTGCACAAGTGTGTGTGTGTCTGTGTGTAACTGTGTCTGCACAAGTGTGTGTATATGTGCTTGTCTGTGTGTGTGTGGGGGGCGGGCAGACCCACACGGCCTCAAAGGCTCGCCCCAGGACTAGTGACCCTGACGGCCTTCCTCCTCGGAGCCACCGGCAGCAGAGTGCCTGCAGGACCGCGAGTCGGGGGAGCGGGGGGCTGGAGGCCTGAGCCAGTGCCGCGGGGCTGCCCTCCAGAGGCGATCGTCTCCAGCCCCGACGCTGGGGCCGCAGGGCCTGGCGGGCGGGCCCCACTTCTGCACACGGAGTGGACCGACTTCAGCTTCCCTGCAGCCTCAGGAGGGGACGTGTTAAAAACTGAGACAGACAGGAAGCACACAAGAGAACATGCCACAAACCCTTATCCGCAGCACCCAGAGCGCTTGCTGAGCCCGCTCTGTGAACCGCCCACCCACCAACCACTCACCTCACTGAGCTGGGGGCGGGCCTGGGGCAGGCAGAACGTTCACAACACCTGGTACGTGTCTATCCTGTGACCATCCACTCAAGCTTTGAAAACAAAACTGGGTCACATCATACAGAGTCTGCAACCTTCATAATAAAACGCTATTTTGAAAAGCAAGCCAGGTACTCAGAACTCTCAGTATTATCTTTTTACCAAACAGGCATCTCGGAAACTGTCAGCACCAGACAAAGGGGTGGATCGCTGCGCTGTGCCACCATCGGGTCAGCGCCGGGGGCACAGACCGCCCTTGTGGCTGCACCGGGCACCCCCGGGGCAGGAAGTGGGCAGAGGACAGGCGTACAGGCGGTCTCAGAGCCCAGTCCTCATGGACGGGCAGTGAGTGGGCCTCGTTCGTGACGACAGAGGCCAATGAGTAGGCTGCGAGAAAGCCTTTAGAGACAGAGATGAGTTTTCCACAGCTGGAAAATGCAATCCTTCCCTCAGTGTTTGAAGTCCGCTCTGTTCCACTGTCATCCCTTCCATCACGTTGGAGTCACGAGCATGGGGCGAGTCCACCTGGTCTCCCACGGCTCCTCATTCCCTCTTTCACACGAGCCACATTCCAGGATTGCCCCCGTCCAAACACAGTCTTTCTAAACACAGATGTGTTGCAGTAATAAAAAGGCCTGCTCGGGATGGTCACGAGGCAAGTCTCCGAACGGGAACTGACTGCCAAGAACGACGCTGCAGAGCTTCCAGGCCGTAGCCAGTTCCTCCCAACCCCACTGAAGCCACGCGGGGCCTCAAGAGGAGGAAATACCCTGAGACCCTCGAGGCCTCAGGCGAGGGCGAGGAGGGGCGCTCAGGTCCAGAAGAGACCTGAGGTGTTCAGGGACCTCAGCAACCAGCACCCAAGGCAGAGTGCGCTCCGAGCGCTTTCACGACCGATGCCCGCGGGGCCCTCTGGGCCCCTCAGCTCCTGCGTGGGTGTCTCGACCCTCAAGCCATGCGACCTGGCCGAAGGGGGTCCCTGCCCAGGCTTCCCAGCGCCCTAGGTAATTCCTCCTGCATCTGGGGCAGGAGCAGGCAGCAGAGGCGTGCTTCTAACACAAATACGGGAAGAGCCCTGCCCCACGTAAGGCAACTGATGGCCCACGATACACACGCCGCGTGTGAGCAGACTCACGCGCCTCTCACAACACAGAGACATCACCCGGAGGAAACGGACAGCCCTGAAGGCATCATTTTCAGTTACAATTTCTTTCCTGTCGTGGAATTGAGTCTCTGACTTCCAGAGTGCACAACAATCACCCTAAAAACACTTGAAAAAGTTTACAGTAACGTTTACACTAATTCTTAGTCAATGTTTTACAGAAAAAAAAAAAACTGCAGAAAAAAGAAAATTGGAATCTGAGTATAAACTTCGAAAGATTCATGACATAAGTTTCTCCTATGAATAAAATAATCAAAAAAGCCTCTCTAGGTTTTGCGAGCCTTAATAAAAAGGTGTGCAAGGAAAAGCCCGGAATCTGCTGGCACCAAGGCAAATACCCGAGAGCTAGAGCCGGGGCCACCCACGACGGGGGGTCTCTCCACCTGCAGAGGCAGGGCAGCCCTCTGCAGACCAGCACCACATGCACCTGTCCATCCCGGAAGGACACCCTCCTCCATCCTGCCCTCCAGCCCAGCCAAGCGCCCCCCACCCCACCCCAACCCAGAGCTGCTTACTCGGAGCTGCTGCCGCCGCCGCCGTGGCTCAGAGGGTCGGCAGGGCGGCTGGAGCCCAGCACCTGGATGCCCAGGGAGCTGACGGCCCGCATTAGGATGGCCACCACGGCCTCCACGGGGAGCTTCTCGAGCATGATGACTCGGCAGCGGCTCAGGAGAGCAGCATTGACCTGGAAGGAGGGGTTCTCCGTGGTCGCCCCGATCAGGGTGATGGTCCCACACTCCACATGCGGAAGGAACGTGTCCTGATCAGGGAAGGAGAACAGAAGACGCTGACCCCAGTCGACAGCCTGCAGGATCCAGGGTGAGCCGGCTATCACGTCTTTTCCTAATCCCAAGTTCAGGATCAAATCAGCAACTTAAGCTGTCCACTCAGTTCTGATGTTTCAATTACAAATGCCTGAAACTTGGAAACTTGACCCAAAGTACTTTTTCTCATACCTACAATTTCATTTATCAGACAGAGGAAGCATTTTCTGGCCACCAAAAAAATGCTAAGAAAAAGTGAGGGTAACAGGCGTGAAGGAGAAGGGTGGAGGGCCTGGGCTCTTGGACAATCACCATCACCCCCACCCTGAGCCTGTGTGCAGTGACCGCACAGGCTTCACACTCAAGTCCCCATTCGCAAGGACCAGAAGGAAGCAGAAGGAAGAGCACATACCTGCTGAGACTTATTGAACCGATGAATCTCATCAATAAAAAGGATGGTCTTCCTCTTGAAAAACCTCTTCTCATTCTGAGCTTGTTTGATGACGTCCCGCACGTCGGTTGTCTTGGCGCTGGTTGCTGACAACGTCACAAACCTGATGCTATGCTTCTTGCTGTTGTTGGCTATGATGTGGGCCAACGTGGTCTGTGAAAAGACGGAGGGCGGGAACTGTGAGACGGAGGGACGGGCACCAGGACCTTCTAGAGGCCTGGACACTGGTGTGCTCAGCAGCGGAGAACCACCTGAAACAGCGCAGCGCGTCTTCACACACTAAAAAACGCTACACATGAAGCAGGAAAAGCAGCTGAAAGTTCAGCTAATTCTGACCTCCTCTCCTTCATGTCTAACTCCACTGATGCCTTTCAGGGGACACTAAGATCTCCAGAATCTCTGGAAAGAGCTGCTGAATGGACGCAGCTGGTGGTAGATGCAACCTCACCCAGCCAAGAGCAGCAACACCGACCAGCGAGGCGCAGACCCACGGGCCAGGGGTACCACAGCCCGAAGCTGGCAGGCAGCGCAAAAGAGAGCCAGCACTTGAACTGGGAGATCAACGGTGACCTTAAACCAGCACATGCAGCCGTCCGCTGTGGATGGAGTGAGGCAGCAGCAACGCCTCCATCAGTGCTTCCCAGGAAGCAAAGAATTCCAAAGAAAAGTGTTGCTCGGCAGCTGGTGCTTACTGGGGGCTGCATACACATGCACACACTCTCATTAAGTTTATTATTACTGTCGGCATCGAAGTGCAACAGTAAGGATGGGGGTGAAGAGGGGCAAATACGCTCCGGAATGAGTGGCAAGGGGTCATTTTATTTTCTGAAGGTCACATGGCCCCATCAGACACTGCGGCTGCTCCTCAGCCAGACCCAGCCCAGAGGCCACACCTGCCTAGCTTGTGACCCGTCAGCCACCTCTGCACTGATCAGCCTAGTGCAATGCCTTTCCGGCCGAGCATCCTCTGTGAGTGCGCCCTGCTCACTGCCCCAAGGACATTCTTCTCTGCCTCTTCCATCTGATTAACCGTTTTGACCATCTTAAGCAAAGAGTTCTCGGGAATCAGTAAGGATGCTACTGCATAGTACCGTGCTATCTAGGTTAAATCTGACAGTTCCTGACCAAAGGAAAGCACAAGACAAGCAAGACACCTAAACAGAGGATAAAGCTGGAAAGAAGAACCAAAGAAACACCACCATCGAAGTGTCTGAGCCTCACAGCTCTGAGCTCCTCTACACCCAATCCCGGGCTCCGCTTTCCACTCTGTGGTGCTTTCTCCCTTTTCCAGCAGATAAAATGTATACATTTAAGCACCGCTTGGTTCTCTCTTTTTTTCAGTCTTAACACCTGCCGCCTTAAGACTGCTGCTCAAGTGTCCTTCCAATGATCTGTTCTCTAGATTCCAGCATCCTAAGTGCCCACCTCTGGGCTTGTGCTAATTCCTGAGAAAGCGCTGGACACCAAGACGCACCAAGACTTGTCTCTATAAAGGACAAGGCACCGTAAGAAACTATGGAAAACAGTGGATGAAAGCGACTTGCAAAGGGAAGGAGTTCTCAGGTCAGCCCTGTTAAATAAGTACAGTTTCGAGGTTTGATAAAGAACTGTTTGCAAGAACAAAACGAATGAACAAGAAACCCAACAGCTAAACAGAAGGAAGCACAACAGAAATTTAAAATTTTTTGCATTCTGGCCCCCGCCCCAAACTGAATGGACACACTCCCGAATGGGAAACTGCTCCAGGCCACCTGTCTTTTCCCCCGAGAATCCGGCTACTAACAGCCGGGGGTGCGGGCGGGGCGGGACGCCTCGGGGGCCCTAATCGGACCCCCCCCCCCCATCTCCCCTCGCAGAGGGCCGGGACGGTGCGCTGACCTTGCCGCAGCCCGGTGGCCCCCACAGGATGAGCGAGGGCACCTCACTGGCCTCGAGCAGCGAGCGCAGCAGCGTCTCGGGGCCCACGGCGCGGCCCTGCCCCACGAAGTCCTGCAGCGCGTCGGGGCGCATGGTGTCGGCCAGCGGCTTCCCCTCCAGCAGTTGCCGCACCTCCTCAGCCGCCGGCGCGCGCGGGCGGCCCCCGGGGGCCCCGAATGCCGCGGCGCCCGCGTCCGCATCCCAGCGGCCCGCGTCGTCCTCGCCGTCCGCGTCGCCCGCCGCCTCCTCCTCTTCCGGCGCTTCGGCCTCGCCCCAGCTCCGCGGGGACGCGCCACCCGCCGCCGCCGCCGCCGGTCGCGGCCCCGCGCCCTTGCCGCCCGGGCTGCCGGGCCGCGCGCCCGGGAAGTCAGGCAGCAGGCGCGCGCCGCTGGGCGTGGGCGGCGCGTCGTCGCTCTCGCGGCCCTCGCTCTCGCCGCCGTCGTCCGGCTCCTCCGCCTCGCCCTCGCTGCTCTCGGCCGCCGTCGGTGTGGCCGGCTGCTTGAGCGCCGAGCTCTCGGACGGTCGGCGCCGCTTGGCGCGGGGTTGCGCGGGCTCCGCCAGGCCCGCCGGATGCAGCAGCAGGCAGCGGTCCAGGTGCGCGTTGATGTGCGCGGCGGGCATAGCCTGTTGGCACACGGGGCACTGCACCCGGTGCAGCTGCGCCAGCAGCGGGTCGTCCTCCGGCCCGCTCACCTCCATGGCGGCCGCCGCGCTAGGCCCTGCGCCGCGCGCCCCCGGCTCCGGGAGGCCGCAGGACGCGCGCGGCCCGGCGCAGAGCGCCACTCAGGCCACACGTCCCGGCCGCCCGCGTCGGCCCGCCCTCTACCCACCGCCCCGCCGCCTCGCGCGGCGCCCCGGAAAGCGGAGTCCGCGGCAGCCCGCACGGCCGCCGCCGGCGCCGGCTCGCACGGCCCGACGGGAAACGTAGTCCGCGGAGGCTCGGCGGGTGGCCGCGAGCCCCTTTCCGGTCGGCGCCGGGGGAAGCTGGCAGGCTGCGCATGCGCAAACCCACCCGCGGGCGGGACGCCAGAGCGATGGGACAGGCGCCGCCGCTGCGCAAGGGGCGTGGCTTTGCGTGCGGTAGGGGGCGGTAGGGGCGGAGGGCGGAGTCAGAGGGCGGGGAAGTGAGGGAAACGGTGGACGCGGCTGGAATGCTGGTCTGGGACGGGTCCCACACAGTCCGAAGGGTCACGCACAGCGGCGGCCGGAGACACACGTCTAGCACCGTTCTCCCCAGACTGTTGGCCTTTTACCCCAATCGAGTGGTGTCTCACGGCCGCTTCGTAGTTAAACGTTAGGAATGCGCGGGCATCTTCCGGCGCCGGCGGACGAGCGACGTCGGGTTAGGACCCGCTGATCTCTGTCTGGCCTGTGGGCGAAGGGATGGCCTTCTCTGAGCCCCGTTCCTGCTCTTCTGAAACTAATTAAAAAACGTGTCACAAACCTGACTTTTTGGTGTTTAGAGAAAGGAAACAGAGATGGGATGAAAACAAATGAAACATTTTTAGGGAAGAATTGACTTTCCTAAAAGCTGACAAGACTGGAATTTCTAATTCATCTGCATAAGAACTGCTTCAAACTTAACCGAAAGGCAACCACCTAAGGCTTGTCTGAGCCTCTTCTTGTGAGATGATTTTACAAAAAGGAATGGATCACAGAGAACTTGTTCTCTCGCCCAGTCGTGTCCAGTAAGTCAGTTCTTTGCATCAGGTGGGCAACGCATCGAAGCTTCATCATCAGTCCTTCCAATGAATAATCAGGACAGATTTCCTTTTAGATCGATTAGTTGGATCTCCTTGCAGTCCACGGGACTCTCAGGAGTCTTCTCCAGCACCACAGGTAACTAGCACTATATAAAAGGATAAAAATGAACAGCAAAGGAAATATTTTTTCAGTCGATGCTGGATTTAAAGTATGTGTTGCAACCTCCCTGCAATTGTAAAGAGGACTGAAACCCGATTTTCTGATTAGAAGAGGTAAGCAAAAAAGTTGAGAAAGACTCTTTACCCTTTGGCCATCAGGCAGTTTGAATTGTAGGATCACGAACTTTTATATAACCTTTTAATTATTGCCCAGAGCAAACAGCCCCTGAACTTCACAAAAGCAGGTAGTTTGAGAAGAGGTTATCAGAGCCTAGAGAGACATTTCCTCATTCTGCCTTAAGTTTTATTAGCTTATTAGCTTTATTAACCAACAGAAGGCCGATTAAAAAGAGAAAAACAGGACTGTGAACGTGTGCAGGTCTCATACACACGGAGTACCTAGTGATGAACTGGGGCTTGGATGGCAACTTAGCAGAAAACACAACAGGTTTAAAGGGAAGTGACAGGACAAAGGAAAAGGACCTTACGTTTTTAGGGAGGCAAACTGGGTTAAGGCAAATATATGGGAAACTAATGGGAGACAAACTTAGTGTATTAAAAAGCAGAGACATCACTTTGCCGCCAAAGGTCCATCTAGTCAAAGCTATGGTTTTTCCAGTAGTCATATATGATTGTGAAAATTGGACTGTAAAGAAGGCTGAGTGCTGGAGAATCAATCCTTTCATCTGTGGTGTTGGAGAAGACTCTTGAGAGTCCCTTGGACTGCAGGGAGATCAAACCAGTCAATCCTAAAGTTAATCAACCCTGAATATTAATTGGAAGGACTGATGCTGAAACTTAGCTCCAGTACTTTGGCCACCTGATAGAGCCAACTCATTGGAAAAGACTCCGATGCTGGGAAGGCTTGAGGGCAGGAAGAGAAGAGGGCAATAGAGAATGAGATGGTTGAATGGCATCACCGACTTAATGGACGTGAGTCTGAGCAAACTCCGGGAGATAGTGAAGGACAGGGAAGCCCAGCGTACTGCCGTCATGGGGTCGTAGAGAGTCAGACACGACTGAGCGACTGAACAACAACAAATGAGAGACAAGAACTAGTTAAGTATATTACGTAGCTTTCTCCGGTGCCGCCTCTAGGCTGATGAGGGTCTAGGGTTCCCTCCAGCCATTAACTTCTGCTCTTCCTCGTAGATGGGATGGGGGACACCTTTGCAAATTTATGTCCTGTTCCTAGGAAGTAAGGGGAAAGCAGAGAGCTTTTCTTGTATCTGCTTAATTGCCTTCAGCTCAGTATAATCTGTGGACTTCCTAGGTGGCCTAGTGGTAAAAAATATGCTGGACGATACAAGAGAACTCGGGTTCAATCATTGGGTCAAGAAGATCCCTTGGAGAAGGAAACGGCAACCCACTCCAGTGTTCTTGCCTAGGAAATCCCATGGACAGAGGAACCTGGTGGGCTGCAGTCCGTGGGGTCGCAAAGAGTCAGACACGACTGAGCGACTAAACAGTGACAGTACAATGCTTAGGCCAAAGGGACACAGTTTGGTGTGGCATGTTCCGCTACTGGTCAGGTTCTAGAGTTGTCCTCAAAATGAGTTTTGAATGAAAGTATTTCTAAATATGGAAACAGTACACTACAATAATTTTAAACATTTGTAGAAATAAATGGACATGTGGTCACCTTTAACACAAAATATTTTGAAATAGTAACAACAAACCAGGCAACATCTGTGAAGCTTCTTAAATCTTTTAATAAATGTAAAGCTTAAAACTTAATTTTTTTAAAACTAAGACACACTTATTGTGAAAAATCTACTCAGATTCTCACTTAATATTTCAACACCCTCTTCCAGTCTTTTAAAATGCATTTTAAGACTCTGCTGTGTATGTACATATAAATGTAATTCTGTATCTGCCTTTATTGTTACCTAATATATGTTTTCAAAAGTTTTTACTGTAATGGGAAAACATTTATTGTGTAATCCTGTGTAAAAGTTGGAAGGTACGAAGCTATATAGTGTAGTCCTGTCTTATTTTTATACAAGTGCTTTGTTCGTATATATATATATATATATATTTAAAAGAAAAGAATCAGAAAAAGGAAAAAGAAGACAAAATCCTCCATATCTCCATGTGTACACGTACTTTACTCCTGTGGTCTCATCCATGAATAAAATCGAGCCATTTGGATGGAATGCGAGGTGAAAATGTGCCGACTTGCCCTCGAATCTGGGCTTGAGTGGGCTGTGGTGTGACCTTGGGCAAGCTGCTGCCCTTTGCAGGCTCAGCTTCCAAACCTGAGGGGGTTCCGGCAATGCCTCCCAGCCTGTTGGGAGCAGTCAGCCATCCTAGGAACGTAAGGGGGTCAGGACCTTGCCGGTCACCCTCTAAGCCCTCTATGACTGTTTTCCTGAACCCCAGCTCGTTCTGTCTGAAGTTCAAAGTTTTCTCCACTAGATGGTGATACTAGAAAAATAAAATGAATAAACCGTAGGAGCTTCCCTATCCAGATTTAAACTTTCTGTTTTAATCAACATAAAAACAAATAAGTTTAAACCGTGTTATAAGACTGTAGTGAATGAGATCAACGTAAAGCAATAAACCTTCGGCTTAAACTTCCTCCTTGAGTCCCTGCCCGCTGTCTTGTTTTTAGCCGGCCTTGGCGTTCTCTCTCTCTGTCCTCCGGCCTCAGGATCACGGTGGGGGTGACGGGCGTGTGCGTGGCTCTGCTCAGGTTGGCCATCTGTTCAGTGGCCACAAGGAAAGTCTCAGTGTGGCTGGGGGTCCCGAGTGCTGCCGGGCAATAAGCTGCCAGTGTTGTTGAGCCTCGGGCATCATCTTGCCCCTCACATTCACACCAAGGCATGTTGGATGTTCTGAGTTCAGTTAACGTGCGCTGGGACGCACATGCCCACCGTCTTTAGTCTGCATCCTAAAAGTCAGCCCCAGGGTCGTCCCTTCTCCTTCCTGCCACAGGGGTCCTCTCCCCTGACTTAGCCTCACCCGCCTTGTCCTGACTTTCCCCTGTGTCACCTGCACTCCGCACCACATTTCTCTTTAAGTTTATTCCGATAAATTATATACTTCTTGCTGCTGTACTGAGACCATTGAACTGTTTTATTTTATTACTGGTCTTACTGGTATAAAAGAAGGGCCTTGACTTTTATTAATTTATTTCATATTTGACTTTTATTAGTTTCAAGTGATTTTCAGTTGATACTTGTGATGTAAAAAGAATATATCTGAACTTTGAAATCAGTTTCTGGCACCAAGCTTCAGAAATCCTTGGAATTTCCTGAGTGACAGGAGAGCCAATGAGGTGACTCCTGGCGGGTCCCGGGAGGACTTCAGGACGGGGCTGGTCACCAGAAAGGCCAGCCACACAATTCGAGGTTGGAACTGCGGGCCGGCCATCTCTGGGGAAGGAGGGGCCCTGCATTTGTAGCCGTGGGACTGCTGGCCCCTGAGCCTGGAGTCTGAAATGGGTCATCCTTGTGGGGGCACTCTGCCCTGACCCATAGGTTCTGATAAAAGCACTGGTGTCAAGAGAATTGACTTGCAGGATGATGCCTACTTGGTGTCAGAACAATACTGTCCCTCTTGATTTCCAAAGCATTTATTCTTTTTCTGAATTGAACTGGTCAGTACTAGTTATTATTACATTGTTGGAGAGAGCAGATCAGTTTACCCTATAAAGTGAAAGGTGAATTGACGGAGGCAAAAATCCTACTTCAATCCCTGATTTTTTAAAACTTCCAGTCAAGTAGAGACTAGCTGTGTCTTGGTTACTGCCTACTCTTCAGCTTAGCGGAGTCCTATGCAACGTCCTTGAGTCTCCAGGCTGGTCTGACGCCTTGTCTGCCCCTTACAGCAGACGCCCGCTAGTGCTGAACTGGCTGCTGCGTGTCTGTTTCCACTCCTGCCTTCCACTTCCAAGGTGCAGGACTGCGCAGGCCCCGAGGCCGGCCTGTGGGGCGCCGGGCGTGTTTGAATGGGACAGTGAGTGAAAGCCACCAGGTCAAGGGCAGGCTTGACCCTCTGCCCCAGGGTTCACATCAGGAGTTGTTTCTTCCAGAAAGACCACCCGAACGGGGCTTTTGGTCATGGAAAGATTAGAGGAATACTTTCAGAGAACCCTTCCATGAAGAAAAAGGGCAGTGTTTTGGAGGTGGGAATAAGATGGTCTCCTAGGAGCAGTGGAGAGCTGCAGCTGGGAAGAAAGACTGGCTTGTTCTGGGGAGAGCTGGGTTTTTAACTGAAGGGAGAATAGAATGTGGAGGGTGAGCCATGATGTCTGTTTCCTTCTTGTCTCTCGAACTGAATTTGAAACCCTACAGGACGAAGATCAGGACGGTTCAGGAGACGCTGGGCGTTCTGGCCACGAACCTGGGTCTGGAGGACCAGCTGTACTGCGGTGGAAGGAGGCCACCTCCCCCCGCTCTGCCCTGGCCCGGGGAATGGGCAGCTCCCCACTCAGACCCTGGTACTCCCACCTTGGCCCCATCAGCAGTGCCAGTGCCCAGGTTTCTTCCCGGAGGGTCTTGACAGTGGCCTTCACCCAGCGGGGCGGCAGGGCCCTGCAGACTACGTGAGGGCTGCGGTCCACGGAGCCGCTGGCAGCACATTTCAGCGACCCTTTGAGGAATTTCCAGGAATATTAATAAGTAGGGGGTTCACAGGGAGCTGCTAAGTGACTGGTTGGTAAAATGAGGCAATGTAAAGGAGGCTCTCAGAGACGTTGTTAAGAAGGCATTAAAATTAATGTGAAGTTCAACAAATGACCCATCAAAAGTGAGTAAATGACGGAGAAAAAGTGAAACTTGGCTTCTGCTTACACCACAGGCAAAAATTAATTCAAGATGGACCACAGGCCCATATGTAAGAGCTAAAAGTCTGAAACTTCTACAGGGAGACATGGGAGAATATCCTCATGGCTTTGGGGTACATGAAAGTTTGTTAGCGATGGTGTAAACAGCGTTGCTCATTAAAAAATATATATGAGTATATATATAAGTATATATGGAACTTAATTAAATTTTAAAACATCTGCTCTTCAAAAGACATCTGTGAGAAAATGAAACCATAAGCCATAGCCTGAGAGAAAATATTTGTAATACATATATCTGCACTGGACTTATTTCGAGAGTATATAAAGAGAATTATTGTAACGCAACAATAAGACAAAATACCCCTGTTTTTAAGTGCACAAAAGGTATAAAAGAATGCTTCACAATAGAAGGCACATAGAAAAGCACAGGAAGCATGCGCTTTAAAGCTACAGTGAAATGCCACTGCAGTCCATCTCCCGTGCTAAGTTGCTTCAGTCGCGTCTGATTCTGTGTGACCCCATGGACTGTGGCCCCACCAGGCTCCTCTGTCCATGGGATTCTCCAGGCAAGAACACTGGAGTGGATTGCCATGCTCTCCTCCAGGGGATCTTCCTGGCCCAGGGATCAAACCACACTCCCTCTAGAAGGCCTGAAAACTAAAATGATTGACCACATTACATACTGTTAAAAGGGCAAACACACCCTTGCCCCATAATCCAGTAATTCTGTTCCCGGAGGATCTACCCAGGAGAGATAGAAACATGCTCACCACAACTAGGGAGCAGCCCCTGCTTGCTGTAACTAGGGAGAGCCCTCGTGCAGAAAGGAAGACCCAGTGCAACCAAAAAAAAAAAAGAATCTCATCAGCCTGTACCTTTAAAATGGGTGCAGGTTGTTTATGCAGTTTATATGAGGTTGATTAAACCCCCCAAGATCCTGTTTCCTGCCCGTGAGAATGACTGCAGCTCACAGAGCCGTCAGCACCACACGCTGGCAGGGATGCAGAGCAGCCGCAACGCCCACACGCTGCTGGCGCATCGCCGCTGGAAGCCCAGAATGGGCTCTTAGAAAAGCTTGCCGATTTCTTACAAAACTGAACGCGCATCTGCTCTATGACCCATCAGTTGTACTCTTATGTATTTACTCCAAGGAAATGAAAACATATGTATAAAATGTCTTGTAGAAGTGTGTTTATAGAAGCTTTATTTGCGATAGCAAAACAAACAAAGACCTGGATACACTGTAAATATGCAGGTGATGGATGGACAGGTCGTGGTCCTTCATACTGTGAAATGCTACAGTGGACCAGAAAAGGAGGAACTGCAAACCACACGGGATTCCCATAAATTCCATGCGGAGGGAATGAAACCAGCGCAGAGAGCACAGGCAGTGAGTCCCTTGCAAGTTCAAGAGCAGACAAGCCTAGGGAATCTGAGTCTTAGAAATCAGTGTCATTTAGACAGGAATTGACTGAAAGGGGGCATAACAGGAATGTTACGTGTATGGTTGGGATGTGGTCTAATTAAGAACTAAGCACTGTTAGCAAATTTCCCCTCAATTAAAAAATTCAAGGGGTTTCCGTTTCCAATAATGGCAGCTGGGAAATTCAGATAGATCAATACACATAACTGCTAAAAACAAGTAATAATGCTGAATAAAATCGTTTAGAAATCTTCCTGAAAGTATCAGAGACCTGGTAAACAGGAGCTTGTTGTTTTAGTTGCTAAGTCATGTTGGACTCTTTGCAACCCCATGGACTGTAGCCCACCAGGCTCCTCTGTCCATGGGATTCTCCAGGCAAGAATACTGGAGTGGGTTGCCATTTCCTCCTCCAGGGGATCTTCCCGACCCAGGGATGGAACCCACATCTCCTGCATTGGCAGGTGGGTTCTTTACCACTGAGCCAGCAGGGAAGCATGATCTGGGAACAGTCTGAGGGAAATGCAAATCCAAACAGAGCCAAAGAACCTGAGCACAAGAGGTCCTTCTGCCCCGAGTGCTTTTACCAATTCTGCCAATTCTGAGAGCGTCTGTCACGGGCCCAGGGTCTACCCGAGCTGAGGGTTCACCCTCCAGCAGAGGGGCCTAAGAGACCTCCCTCCCCCTGCATGGAGCTGGCACCCAGAGGGCAGTACTCCCTGGTGATGATGAACAGGATGCAAATCCACCCCCACAACCACTGCCTCTCACTATTACACTCATTTTTTTTTTCTTCTGGCATTGTTAAATGTTCTTCTACGTGTGACTTAATAGAAATATAATGTTCTTTCTTATGGAAGGACTACAACTATTCAACCAGCTTGTACTTATGTTCTATCTCAATGTTTTAAATATAATAAATAATGTCATCATCGATAACTTCAAAGATATTATTTTGCAATTCTATTTCCTTTGGGGCGAAAGTCTTAAGAATACAATTGTGGGGTCATAGAGCATGGCAGAACTGCCTTCCCCAAAGAGGAGAGCAATTTCCATTCCAACCAGAAGTGTCGGAGTGTGCTGTGCTGTGCCCTCCCAGGCCTCATGTACATTCGAAATGTTTCCCGGATGACAGCTGGGACTTGTAATGCCCTTTTACCATTTTACCAGCTGCCACGGTCCTTTTGCACCAAGAAATGTCAAACTTTTGAATATATGGGATAAAAGCTAAAAACCTATGAACCATTACATAGTAGGCAGATTTATTTTCTACCTAAAGATACACTCTTTACCCTTGATAAGAAATAAGACCCCCCTGAGAATATGGGGCGTTTTCACCCAGCCCCTCTTCAGCCCTCATTACCCTCTCTGCCGAAGTGTTTTCCCGTGGAAAATTTCTCTCCTCAACCTTACCCTCTTGGGAAAAGCAGGCCAACATTTGGTCAGAAGAACATGGCTTGGGCTTTGCACTTCTGTAATTTCATGCCTCGTTCCTGTCATAAGCTCCTTCTAGCTCTTAAAATTCACTTCTAATTTAGAAGGTAGAAAAGCATCCTCAAGAATGGAAACATAAATATACCCTTCCTCAAATTCCAGCTGGAAAAAATGATGATTCATGCTGTAGAATGGAATCTCTCACACTGGGGCCTGAATACTCTCACTTTTCCCAGTTGCTTAGAACAGTCTCAGCAGAAGCGTAAATGTTACCTCACAGCAGGTGTTGTATTTTGTTCTTTCATTCTTAGGCTTAAAGAATTAACGGAAGGGAGATGTGTTTGTGGAATGGGGGACGAGAGGCAGAGAGACTCCTGTGGCGTTGGGTTGGAATTAGAGAACTCTAAGGATGAACTCACAGTTTGAGAAAATTTTACTTCCAGCGCCATCCACTGAAAAGGACTGGACAGCCCAGTAACAAAGAGCTCTTGTTGCCTTGGCCTTGGTCTTGGCTTCTAAATGCCATTCTTCCCTGAAAGGAACGGGCTTCTCTGAGAAATGGTAGATTCTAGAAGAGCAGGAGAGGTACATGGCGAGCTCAGCGCCTCTTTATGCCAAAAAGTCAGGATGTGCCCCCAAAACAGTAGGGGCATGTCAGAAGTGTTTTGACCAAATCCGGGACAATCTGAGCATCAGAGTGAATAGCACAGTTCAGTTCAGTTCAGTTCAGTCGCTCAGTCGTGTTCGACTCTTTGCGACCCCATGAATTGCAGCACGCCAGGCCTCCCTGTCCATCACAAACTCCCGGAGTTTACTCAGACTCATGCCCATCGAGTCGGTGATGCTATCCAACCATCTCATCCTCTGTCGTCCCCTTCTCCTGCTGCCCCCAATCCTTCCCAGCATCAGGGTCTTTTCCAACGAGTCAACTCTTGGTGGCCAAAGTATTGGAGTTTCAGCCTCAGCATCAGTCCTTCCAATGAACACCCAGGACTGATCTCCTTTAGGATGGACTGGTTGGATCTCCTTGCAGTCCAAGGGACTCTCAAGAGTCTTCTCCAACACTACAGTTCAAAAGCATCAATTTTTCAGCACTCAGCTTTCTTCACAGTCCAACTTACTCACATCCATACATGACCACTGGAAAAACCATAGCCTTGACTAGACAGACCTTTGTTGGCAAAGTAATGTCTCTGCTTTTTAATATGCTATCTAGGTTGGTCATAACTTTCCTTTCAAGGAGTAAGCGTCTTTTAATTTCGTGGCTGCAATCACCATCTGCAGTGATTTTGGAGCCCCAAAAAATAAAATCTGACACTGTTTCCATTGTCTCCCCATCTATTTCCCATGAAGTGATGGGACCCGATGCCATGATCTTAGTTTTCTGAATGTTAAGCTTTAAGCCAACTTTTTCACTCTCCTCTTTCACTTTCATAAAGATGCTTTTTAGTTCCTCTTCACTTTCTGCCATAAGGGTGCTGTCACCTGCATATCTGAAGTTATTGATATTTCTCCCGGCAATCTTGATTCCAGCTTGTGCTTCATCCAGCCCAGCGTTTCTCATGATGTATTCTGCATATAAGTTAAACAAGCAGGGTGACAATATACAGCCTTGATGGACTCCCCTTCCTATCTGGAACCAGTCTGTTGGTCCATGTCCAGTTCTAACTGTTGCTTCCTGACCTGCATGCAGGTTTCTCAAGAGGCAGGTCAGGTGGTCTGGTATTCCCATCTCTTTCAGAATTTTCCAGAGTTTATTGTGATCCACACATAGAATGTATTTTATGTTTAGAAATGATACTGAAAGGGAGGGTATCAGGATGGGGATGGAAAACTTCTTAATAGAAGAATATCAGTTAACAAGTGTAGAAAATGATAGGATTGGGAAGTCACTTATCAGTCACTGTGATGATAGCAGATTCACGCAAGAGTGGGCACTTAAGTCATCGAGTGATAGACTGTTGTGGAATGGGATGCCCATAAAATCTTGCAAGTTAGTTACTAGTTGCAAAGGGAAAAGGATAATTTTATTATTAAGAAATCTAGCAGACGCCTCCTGTATCAGATTATCAAACTATATGATTGACCATGGCACAATTTTCATCATGTACCACCTATGGAGACATTCTGAGAAAGACCTATCGCCCCTGACGTGGTTTTCATGCCCTGTGGTTACCTGGTTCAGACTAGGAAGAACAATCTCTCAATTCAAACTGAGAGACATTTTGTGGAGAAAACTGGTCTAGAGTCAAAAATATAAAAAATCTCAATGCCACGAAAGGTTAAAAGAAAAAACTTGGTTTTTGTTCTCGGAATAGATAAAAAGGAGACTGAAAAGCGTGTCAACAAAATGCGCTGTGTGATTTTTTGTTTTTTTTGTTTTTTTGTTTTTTTGCTGTGTGATTTTTGGTTGGATCCTGTCTCTGATCTTAGGAGACATGATAATGTTTTTCAGGGTAAAGTTTCATGAGGTCTGTAACTCAGAAAAGAGAGAGACAGCAAACATTGAAAATATAAACACTTGGTGAATCTACGTCCAGGGTGTATGGATATTCACTGTACTATTCATGCAAATCCTTTGCAGCTTTTAAGTTCTAAAAAAGAAGCAAAACATATCTAGCGAAAATTATACAGAAGTGGTATGAGCTTCAGAAATGTATTTTTGAATTTACAAAAAGTATTGTACCATGCACTTTGTTCCTATTGAATATCATATATGTTTTCTAAGCAGTAGATTAACTCCATGACTTGTGTTTATATTATACAAGAAAGCAAAAAAGGGTATAATTATGTGAACAAACTGTGCAACTTTTATAGAAGTAATGAACTGAAACATTATTTGGTACTTCTGAGGAGACTAATTTTTAAAGGGCCCTAGATGTATTTTCATCCAGTTTTTTTCAATCCTTCTATTTTCATTTTTTATTACATAAAATTTAGCTACTTACTCACCGTCACCTGGACAGTTTAAGGGTCTAATATCAACTGGGTTGTAAACAAGTCTGAATGTTCCATAACATCACTGTCCTCCTGGTTCAAAGTGTCCTCTCCGCAAGTAGAAAGTAAGAGATACAAATTAGCTTTAAATTTCCGTTAATTTTCTACTAATTATGAAACCCTACCCCATGCGGCATTCCTCCAGGAGAGAAGAGTGAGATCTTAGCTCTTTCCTCGCACCATTTCCTCTTCCTCTCTCTGGCCCCAGGTGACCTGGCAAGTGCAGGCTGTGATTTATGACTCCTCGGGTCCAGCCTAGGTCACCTGAACAGCCGGCCACCAACTGTTGAGTGGCACTTTTTTTTTTCCTCTTAACAAGTTTCCCTTTCATTATTTATATTGTTGGGTTTTCTCCTTCCTTTATTACTCTTTGGACTATAATTCGCACACCCTAAAACTCACCCATCATCAGTGGACAATGAACTATGTGTTAGGAAGCACACTGAAGTGTTCAAAGTGTTTTTGAACATTTCCGTCACCCCAGTAAGACTCTGCTTACAGTTCATCCTTGTTTCCACTCTCAGCCTGAGGCAGCTCGACTCTACTTCCTGTGTCTACGGACTTGCCTTTTCTGGACATTTCATACAAACAGAAAGTTACAGTATGAGGTCTTTCTCTCTGACTCTGTTCACTTAGCACAGTGTTTTTGTTTATCCAGGTTGTAGCCAGGATGAATGCTTCATTCACTTCTACTGTTGAGTAGCATTCCATTTGAATGGATACATCGAGCACTTTTCTCCATTCACTGAATCCCTGCTGGACAGTGGATTGTTTCCGGGCTTTGGCTGTTGTGAATAACACTGCTGAATATTTGCATGCAAGGATTTGTTTGTTCACGTATTTCCATTTCTCTTGGGTAGATGCCTGGGAGAAGAATTGTTAGGTCAGATGGAGAATGACTTTAACCCACTGCCAACCTATTTCCTAAGACCTGCATCACTTTACGTTTCCTCCAACATGTATGTTGAGGGTTCCAGTTATTCCACATCCTCACCAACATGTCCTTCATCTATCTTTTTATTATAGTTCCACTAGTGGGTGTGAAATGTTATTTCGTTGTGATTTTAACTTGCATCCCTCTAATGACAGATTTTTGAGCATTTTTGTGTACATATTAACTATTATATATTTTCTTTTATAAGATGTCCTTCAAATCTCTTGTCCATTTTTAGAATTGGGTTGTCTTCATATTGCTGATTTGTAAGGGTCAGGATATGAGTCTTTTACCAAATATGAGGTTTCACAGTATTTTCTCCAAGTCTGTAGCTTGTTTTTCCATTTTTCAATGGTGTCTTTTGAGGAGCAAATTTTGAATTTTGGTGAGTACAGTGTATCAATATTTGCTTTCATGGATCATAGTCAATGATGCTTTTTGAAAGGAAAGTCCAATAGCTGTGTAGATAGTGGGGGGTCCTTCTTTGCATTTTGGGGTTTCTGAAGTTGGCTGCACTCTTGTGTGTAGGCATGCAAGAGCCTTGCTGCTCTGAGACCCTCAGGATGCCCAGCACAGGCAGATGCTGTCAGCATTGTCCAGACTGTCTGCACACCAGCCAGAACTCAGAGTCCCTGGCCACGCCTGCCTCACCCGCTCCTGCGACAGCACACTCTCGTGCTGGTCGATGTCCATTGAAAGCAATCGCAGTTTCTATGGCTCTTAGGAATGATGTTTTCTAAGGTTGAAGAAAGTGAACGTGTTAGTTGCTCAGTTGTGTCTGACTGTGACCCCATGGACTGTAGCCGCCAGGCTCCTCTGTCCATGGAATTCTCCAGGCAAGAGTACTGGAGTGGGTTTCCATTTCCTTCTGCAGGGGATCTTCCCGACCCAGGGATTGAACCTGGATCTCCTGCATTGCAGGAGGATTCTTTACCTAAGATTAGGATTTTTATAAAAGATTTGTAGCTCCATAGTATGAGGGAAATCCAGGGAAAATGTCTGGAGCTGTTTCCACCTCTATTGTGAAGTTTCCCACTAGTAACAGCACCTTTAGAGACATTTGGTTATTTTATGGTGTGGACTTTGCTAAGGTGAGGTGGAGAGGCCACAGCGGGTCCGCCCGCATTACCTGTTTTTCTTGGTGGTCAGGATTGTACTAGGCTGCTTGTGCTCGGCACCACCAGATGCTGGAGATGGTGTGACATAGCAGAACTGCACTACTGCTGTCTAATTTTAGAAAAGTAGAATGATAGTAGTTCTTTCCATTGACTTTTCCTTTAGGACACTTAGGCACAGTTAAAAGCCTCTCTAGTGAACTCCAGTATTTTGGCCACCTGATGCTAAGAGCTGACTCATTTGAAAAGACCCTGATGTTGGGAAAGATTGAAGGCAGGAGGAGAAGGGGATGATAGAGGATGAGATGGTTGGATGGCATCACCGACTTGATGGACATGAGTTTGGGTAAACTCCAGGAGATGGTGATGGACAGGGAGGCCTGGTGTGCTGCAGTTCATGGGGTCGCAAAGAGTCGGACACGACTGAGCGACTGAATTGAACTGCACTAGTGATCAATCAACAGATGTGTATCGAATATATACTGTGCCTGAAACGGTCTGCTTGTGATGACTTCATGTCTGCAGCCGGGACCTCTCCCCTGAAGTCCAGGTTTCTGTCTCACAACCTATGGAATTCAGATATCTAACAGATCTGTCAAACATGGAAGTCCTGACTCCCCCCAGCGTCGCTTCTCCTTCACAGCCAACGTCAGCTCCCGCCTCCACATGCTCAGGAAAAGACGTGGAGAGTCATCCTTGCCTCCCGGCTTCCTTTCACTCCTCACATCCAATCCATCATAAATCCTGGTGGATCTAAATGAGCATGAAGTCCCTGATGCGATTCCAGTGTGGAAAAGGGACTCTAGGGAGGAGCTCTAAAGCCGGAATAAAGTATTTGTTTTTCTTGTTGTTTAGTCACTAAGTCAAGTTCAACTCTTTGCAGCCTGCCAGGCTCTTCTGTCCGTGGGATTTCCAGGGCAAGAATATTGGAGTGGGTTGCCATGCCCTCCTCTAGGGTATCTTTCCAACCCAGGGATCAAACCTAGGTCTCCTGCACTGCAGACAGATTCTTTACCGTCTGAGCCTCCAGGGAGAGTATGCCGTCAAATTAGCCGAAGGCCACTCACCTGGCTTTCTCTGGGTGTGGGGATTTGTCACCTTATCCGTACTTCACAGTTTAATTACTCCAAGGAAACTGATAACCTCAAATCAGTTCAGTCTTTTCATGACAATTCTGTCACGTAATCTATCTTTCGCAAACCTATAATATTGTGAAGTTACTCTGCCTGAAGAGCAAAGTTCTCTGGTCCTAGAAAAATATCCAAAGTTTGGCTTTTTAAAAGATTTTACTATAATTCTTTATATTCTACTCAAAATGAAAATGTATTCTTATTTAGTATGGAAAATACTGATCTGAATTAAAGATAAGAGCTTTAGTCTTTGAAAAGCAAGAGGTCACCAGAGACGGGTTGGGGTGGAGAGAGGGGGCTGTGAAAGATGAAAACGAAAGAATTGCAGGAGCATCTGTATCAGCTCTATTTTCTGGGGAATCAGTGTTTTATGCAACTTCAGTAAGTCTAGGAATCCCCTGCTGTTGGGATCAGGCAGGTGGCTTGCTGGCACTGGCTTCTCTTTTCTTGGCCTGGGGTGAAAGACGGGGGGAGGCAGAGTGTTCTTTGCAGGGAGAGTTTGTGAAACCTCACTCCTGTTCTTTGTCACTCCCCCGCACGCCTGTGCCTTTGAACTTTCCCTGGAGCTGTAAATAGCTGGAGATGTTGCAAATAATCTTAAGCGCTGAGGACCTTAAAACTGTCCAGTGCTTTTGCTGGCAGAAGCTCTCCCCTATTGTAGTGGGATGTGTTCAAAGTGTAAGGTGGGCAAAAAAGGTGGGCTTCCCACACTTGAACCCCCAATCTGGGAACGTGCCCGAGACGCCAAGACCGAAAAGGGCGGCAGAGCGGGGCGTGCGATGGCAAAGACAAATGCAGCTTTGTCGTCCCAAGGCTGCTCCCGCCGTGACGCGACGAGAAGGTGAAGGTGATATTTCATCCGCGGCTGCGGTGCAACCTCTCCTTACCTGACCTCTGAAATGGAGCCATCGGCTTTGAAAAGCCCGGTGTCTAAAATTAATATTCTTCCCCATCTGACTAAGAAGGCAACAGCTGAGCAACATGAGATCAAGGACCATCTGAGTTTAAACAGGGGCTCAAAGTGGCATTCGAGAGAGAGGCTACTTCCTCCCGGAGTGGACACTTGTCTTTTCAGAAGACTTACTCTGACTGCAAGGCAAGACCTTTACCAGGGAGCTGAGTAGTCGTTCTGAACTCTACAAACTCCCCTTTATCTGCTGGAACTTGTGCTCTATGCTCGGCGTGGTCTGAACCCCAGCATGTCCTCTTTTAAATGGTAATCACTCTATTTTCTTTCTTTATTTCTATGTTGTCTTACACAGCAAGTTTTATCAAACTCCAGGCAGAGCTTAATGTTTAATAGTTCTCTGCAAAATTTTTATATCTTGGACCCAAGCTTTTGTTTTAATGTGTTAATTTTTATGTGGCTTCCTGAGCCAACTTGAGTACCTTCTACAATGATGTATTAGATTTTAGTTATAGTTTGTTTTAGATGTAGCCGTGAAATCCTTATTATAATAACAGATTTTTTCAGGGCAACTTGTAAGAACACTGGTGATGGTCTGTAGTATGTTTCACAGAGCTCTGGTTGATCCTGTTCACATTTTAGTGTGAATAAGTTTATGGTCTTTCTACGGTTCAGTAGAATTATGAAGAGCATTGGATTTTAAATAATTTAGAGTACAAGGTATCATTTTATTATACTAGAGGAGTTGAGAAAATGAAAGATGAAGTTTTGTGGGGTTAATTACAGATGATTTCAAATTGAGAAAAAGTTGGAAGAAGCAATTTCCAGAAAATCTCCAACAGGGGGCCTCCGGAGGGAACCGATCACAAGTTTGCATCAGCCTCCCCGAAGTGGTCAGGAGATGCGTGGATGCAGACACCCGTGTGGGGCTTTGGTATCAGAGCAGTAATGAGGCTATTACTTCGTTCATAAGGAAAGTGTATCTAGGGTGTGAAATCTTTGGTGTTCAGCTGCTAATGACACAGAGAAAGGTGTCTGGGAATCTCATGTATGTGAGAGAACTGTTAGGAAGCAAAGTTCTTTTTAAAATAAGCATTTTAAGATGTAGGCAGTGAAAGGCTCTGAAAATGGCACATTTGGTGAGACCACTCCCCTGAGGGGGCAGAATTCCCGGGGGAGTCCCGGGGCCCCCTTCCTCACACAACACGCCCTTCCCACCTGGGCCAGAGGGGCAAGGCCAGCAAGCCAATTAAACCCAGACTGTCTCCTTAAACCGGCCGCTTCGCCTAGATCTTCTATTCAGCAGTGAGGCCCTGTGATGCTCCAGGTTGCTTCTCACTATTTTCTTTTGTAGGAAAAAGAAGGGAGAGAAAGCTTTTTCCTTTCCAAGTTCCAACATGTGAAACTCAAGGTTAATATTTTCATTTCTCTTCCTCATTTGGGGCCCTTTCTCTAGTTTAAATAGAAGCAACCTCAAACTTCCCAGTGTTGGTTTTCCCAGAGTCAAACGAACGTGTGTCTCAGTGATGGGAGCTCTTTCCCCCCTTGCAGCGTAGAGAAGAGTCATGATGACTGTGTCCTCATTTACAAACCAGAGACCGAGGGGGACGGAGACCACGCTCCAGACATCAGCTTCCTCGGGCTCACCACCAAGATGCTGACAGTGAAGAGGCTGGAAGGAGTCAACGCGTGTTACCGCAGTGAGCAGCTGGAGAAGATGGCTTTTTTCCAGTGCATGGAGGAGGTAGAGAAGTGCTTTCTGGAAGAAAGTTCTGGTGAACAAGATTCGAGATCTGGAAAGAGCCAGGTACTTGTGGTGGCTTGGTCTCCTGGCAAGGGTCAGTCCTGCCTTCTGTTTTCTCACTTAAAGCAATGCCTGTCCCCATCTATCAGATGGTTTTCAGATTCTGTGTTGCCATCCCTGGTGTAGAATTAAGGAAGCTCTATGCACCAGCAAACCCCCGCTTCGTTCCCCGGAGGTCTGCCCCCAGGCGGGAGCGGTCGCTGTTGGGGGGCCTTTGAACGTGCAGCTTTCCCTGTGGGCGCCACCGCGGTCTGGCGCCCGGCTTAGAGGTCACAGGGGTGGCGTGGAAGCGCAGTTTCTTAGGAGGGGAGGTCTGGGCATGCAATCTGGAGAAGCGTGCGAGGGCCACAGCTGCTCTGCACGAGTGTCTAGTTCCCTCAGGACCCCGAGGTCTCCGTGGAGTAGGGGTCAGGGCTGTCAACAGTGGCCGCTGGGGTCGGGGACAGGCTCTTGCCGGCGGCAAGCCCCCAGCACCGACTCTGTCGCGATGAGGGGTGTCCGGGGGTGTGGACCCGCGGGCTCTGTCCCCTGCTCGGCCCCCTGGGTCCCTCCCTCTCCCTCCTGCCCAGACGGGGTCTCACCTGCGATTGCTGGAACTTGTTTGTCACCCTGCCCCGGACGCCCTCCTCAAGGTCGGGACCTCATGTCACCCCCCTCGCCTTCTCTCCTGCTCACAGCACCAAACAGGCACCGAGACGTTTGCAGAACGGACAGGTCTGTTGAGGTGTGTCCCGTGTTCCCCTGGAGGGCCAGGATCATTATTTCTGATAATCAGAGAGAGTTTGGGAAACATCCCCCTTTGTCCTTCCCCGGGGGGCTCAGATGGTAAAGTGTCTGCCTGCCATGTGGGAGACCCGGGCTCCATCCCTGGGTTGGGAAGATCCCCTGGAGGAGGGCATGGCAACCCACTGCAGTGTTCTTGCTGGAGAATCCCATGGACAGAGGAGCCTGGCGGGCTACAGGACGTGGGGTTGCAAAGAGTCGAACACGGCTGAGCGACTTTACTTTCACTTTCCTCTTTGTCCAATTTCTATTTCGAAAAACCCTGTCCAGGTAGGAAGGGCATTTCTAAAGATACAACAGACAGTGGAACACAGCTATTAGGTATAAAGGGCGAAGGAGTCTTTTCACTGTGAGTGCAGAGAGATGAATCTTGCTGGATAGAGGGAATGAGTTGGGCTGAAGCATGGTGTTTGGAGACCGACCTTTCCCTGTGAACTAACATCTTGTCCAGCACACACCAAGAAGAAACTTCCTGGGCAAAACTGAAGTCAGATCCAAGGACTTCCTCTTTTGGGCTGCTTGCAATGCAAATGAGTAATCAGAGGGGTGTCCTTTTCTGTTCATTAATTTCTGTAGAACAGGGGAGATAAAGTATTCTTATAGGCGAACTTGGAAATAGCCAATGATTTGTGATAGTTTCTATGAGTTTGAATATGTTTCCAGGACAGTTTTTCGCCAAGTTCTGTGGTACAAGTTTTGTAAGTAGGCAAGATGGTGCTAGGTGGAAACAGGAGCATTTTCAGGAAGAACTGTTTTGGTGATGATCTGCTCCAGAGAAATCAAGTGACTGGGAAGTGAAAAACTTTAGGATACTTCTGAGGGAACATCTGAGGATGCTGACCCTGAGATCCTAAGAGAAGGTCCTGTGCGACGGGTCTGATGTCCGGCGGCGCGGAAGGTGGGGAGGAACCGCCGCGTGTCCCATTCAGTTTCTTGCTGAGTGGCTCAGGGCCCAGAGGTGTCGCCAGTAAATTTTCCCGGCTCTCTCGCCCTGCGGGGGACGGATGGGCCCAGGACAGGAGGCACAGAGCCCTTCTCCTTTCTGTGTCTGCCAAGGCCACAGTCCCCGAGGCCCTGGCTGGCCCAGTGAGCCGGTGCCCGGGCGGCCAGCAGGGCCTTGGCAGGGCTGGGCGGAGAGGGCCTTCCAGCGGCTCGGATGTCGTCAGGAATGCAGACGGAGCTGGGCTGACACGTCTCCATCTCCTGCTGGGGCCACGGGAAATCTTCACAATCCCGGGCCTTTCTCTCCAGGGACCATAAAAACATGCCCTCCCTGACTCTCTCCACCACTTCTCTGTCTCTTCACCCCTTCTCTTTAAGAAGATTAGCACAGCTAATCATAGCAGAAAACCTCACTGCACTGCCCTGGGGGGAATTTACTCTGCGTGGCAGTCGCTCTGGGGACAGGCGATCTGCGCGGAAGGCCTAAAGCGCAAGTTCTTTCTAGAAGAGTCTTTTCTCTCCTAACAAGAACAAATTGTCTGTGCATTCCACAACTTACATCTATCGACATAGTTGAGTGTAGCTCAGATTCTTCTTTTTCGGCTCTTAACCAGGTTTTTCTGTTTCACTCATTTTTCCTCTTCTGGCTTTATTTTTTTTGCCTCTCTTCTGTCTCTTCCTCTGATTTAGTTTTTGAATTGATAGAATACCACATATTCTACTTTTCTACGATGTTTTGTTCCTTTTGTTTTCCAACTTCCCTTTTGATTCTGTGTTTGAAAGGCTTTTCTTATATTCTCTTATATTCTACAGGCTGTTCAAAATCACCTAAACAGTGTAGGATTTTTAAAAGCTTGTGACAGATACCGTGGGCCTCCCAGGTGGCGGCAGTGCTAAGGAACCCGCCTGCCTACGCAGAGCATATCAAGAGGTGTGGGTTCAGCCTCTGGGTCGGGAAGATTCCCTGGAGGAGGGCGCAGCTCTCCTGTGGGTGGGCGCAGCTCTGAAGTGGGTCCCGGAACGCACTCCACTCCTCTTGCCTGGAGACTCCCAGGGACAGAGGAGCCTGGAGGGCTGCGAGCCATGGGGTCACAGAGTCGGCCACGACGGAAGCAGCTCGGCACAGAGCAGACACACCGCAGTAAACCAGGTGGGGAGCCACGCAGTATGGTGTGGAGACAGAGTGAAGCTTCGATGACGAACGTGGCACATGCGAGTGATGGCTTAACAGCTACTGTGCGTCATTAACTCAGTGACAGCGACTCTCGTAACTGTGATTAGCATTCCTTTTACACAATCAAATCCAGGTTTTCCTCTTTTGTTACTTCCCTGTTACCAGATAAATAATCACCATGCTGTATTTCCCTCAGATCTGACTTGCTGTTTGATACATGCAAACGCGCGTGCACACACACACACACACACACACCCCTTCTGTTTGCCTAATGGAAGACCAAAGGGCTCCTGTTCTCAGCAACCTGAGTCCGTTCCCCGCCGTGGTGCTTTCTGCTCCCTCTGCCGCCCCACCGGCTCTACACACCCCTGCTTTTTCTCACCTGGCTTGTCTGTGCTCACCTCCTGTCCTCTGATCCTCAGCCACCCCCCCCCCCCGACAGGCATGGCCCCCGGGGAGGAAGGGGCCACACGGAGGTGGGGGTCACAGCTCCAGGAATGTTGAACCACCGGGTACAAATGCTGCAAAGACCAAACAGAACAAACTATTCATTATCAGGATGTGAGTAGGCGAAGAGTGGGATGGGACAAAGCTCGGGTCTCCCTGTTGTGATGGCAGCTGGTGCATTTAATAGCAGGTGGCCATTCCTGCCTCACTGCGGTGAAATTGTACATCAGTGGTGGTTACCGTGATTATAACTTAGATCTCAAAATAACGTAGCTGCGGGTGGAGGGTTTGCGATGTTTAAGGCCGTGCATCCCCCTCCCGCCCAGCCCGTGTCCCTTGCCCGCGTGGGCAGGAGAGAGCTCCCTGGCGGTGGCCCCGTTTCCCTGGCGCTAATTGTCCTTGAACGGGAGACAAGCGCGTTCTCTGGGGTGTCACTTGTCGCCAGCCGGCCTCCCTCTGTCCCGCACCTGTTTCCGATCTGTCACCCGGGCCATCATATTTTTCCTTTTAAAGAGGCAGATTACCATTGATGGTGTAACTGGAACCGTCACCGCAGGGTCCTGAAGACCCCGCTGCTCAGCACCGCCTCCCACCCGGAGCAGAGCTCTGCCTGGAAACGTGCTCGCGCCGGGTCAGGGCGGGAAGGCCAAGATGGACTTGTCACTCAGAAGAAAAGGTGTCTGGATCGCAGGTGGCCTGTGCCTTCTCTCGTCTCCTATCCTCTGGCGTGTGCTCCGGTCCGTGATGACCTGGGGAGGTCACCGACAGGCGCCTGCTCTTGAGGACACCCAGGTAGTAACATGGTCTCTGTCCTAGCTGAGTGTTTCTGGCCAGGGAGCAGGCTCGCCCCAGCCGGCAGAATGCATGTCCTGCCTCGTCCTCCCCCGGGACGGCTGCCCTGCCGGGCTGGGATCAGGAGAGGTAGGCAGCCCTTGTCAACATCTCCAACTCTCCACCAACTTTCGGGGAACCTGGAGGCAGTCATTCCTGACGTGTATGAAAGCCGGCGTTCTATTTTTGTCTGTGAGAGCTAAAAATAATGTCAGCATCTCTTCTCCTACTTCTTATGTAACTGGGGGAAATAAAATGGCACCAAAGCACAGCGTCCTTTCCCCTCGTTAAGAAGTGTCTGCAGAAGAGTGGCCGCCTCTTCTGAGCAAGCTCCCGGGCACGGATGGCCTCCGAGCCTTTTCCTTGGAACCTCTGCCCCTCAGTGCCTTTCCTGGGATGCCACAGCTGGGATTCAGTCAGGAAAACAGGAGCATTTGGAAGGAAGAGAAAGAATTCAGATTCTAAAGATTTTAGCCCTTCCCAAGAGAAAGTCTTATATCTGGGAAATCAGTCCTTTCTACGTATTTAATTCTTTTATCAATTAGCATAGAATGAGTTATTTTTAAGACGATGGAGGCAGTTTAGCAAAGACTCCAGGAGGTGTTCTGAGTTGCTTTTCCTACAGGAAGAGGTTGTCAGCAGAGCTGCTTATCGCCAACTCCACCACCGCAGGGGCTTCTGGCTTTTTTCTGCTTAGTCAAGCCCCTTCCTTGAAATCATGGGCCCCGGATGCACTCTATGCCTGTGTGTGCATTGCAGGTGGTTCTGTGGTTTGTGCATGAATTAATTTTTGTCCAGATAATTAATTTTTGCCTCTTTGGATTTGGCCCCCATTGAAAATGCATGAGTTTACTCTCCGGGGGAGTTGGTTATGTGCCTATGCCTGCAATAGACTTCTGTCTATGGGGCACGCACGGTAAAGAACGACCTCTATGTGCCTATGCCTGCAATAGACTTCTGTCTATGGGGCACGCACGGTAAAGAACGACCTCTATGTGCCTATGCCTGCGATAGACTTCTGTCTATGGGGCATGCATGGTAAAGAACGACGTCTATGTGCCTATGCCTGCAATAGACTTCTGTCTATGGGGCACGCATGGTAAAGAACGACCTCTATGTGCCTATGCCTGCAATAGACTTCTGTCTATGGGGCACGAATGGTAAAGAACGACCACTCCCCTGGGTCTGAGAGGTGGCTGCCGGGTGTGTTCCGAAGGAGGAGCTGGCAGGGAGCTCATTAGGAATGCTCTGCTCTGAGTGTTTTATAAAGCATTGTTATCACTTTCTAATGGTAAAGAAAATGTCTCTTAAATCAGATTTTACAATATACCCTCTTCTCTTTTCCATTGTGAAGGGTTATTTGGAAATGTGGGTGACCTCTTGTCTTAAAAGTGTCTACAAGAGCAGTTTTAGGAACTCCCTTTTCAGGGTGTCAGAGAATATTATCTGGACATCACTGAACTATCTGGACATTCACTGAAGACAAAACAATGGAAAGGTTTCCCAACACCCTGGGAGCAGATCTCTGCTCATATGAGATTCTGAGAGTCCCAGTTTATGTCTGTGTCATTTTGGCTTCTCAGAATAATTAAAATTGTGATAGTTTTATGTCATTTGGTATAATATGAAAAAAATGTCTTATTTTCTCTCTGAAAATTAAATCAAAGTAGTAAAATATACAAACATTGCAAATCAAGCCTGTGTTCCTAAGTTAGAAAATTATTAGCATATTGATAATGAAATTTCTAGATACAATTGACCAAACTGTGTCCTGATCCACTTACCTAAGACATGACAACTGTAAAAATCACATTTGTCTGTCGGGGTTTTCCAGACCGATTTCTCTCACACTCCCTTCTCGATTTTCGGTACATCTACATATGACTTTTACTCCTGTTCGTTAATATAATATTTTCACATATCAAGTCATTAAAAATACTTAGCACAAGCAAGAGTGGAGTGGAATCATGGTTTCGATGAGCTGATTCTAGAGTTTCAAATACACAGTATCACACATAAATAAACTTTAAAAATGGTTTCTTAGTTTACAACCTCCAAATCACCCCAAGCTTCTAGTAAAGCGGTGACTCCATGTCACCATTGGACGTTGGCCTCAGGGTGCTGTGTCCAAGTCTTCTGCCTGGGCCACTGGGCACTTTGGGCTTTATTTTGAAATTTCTGCTTAAAACATAGCAATGATAACAAAGACAGGGAGTGATAAGCAGATAGCGGTGGAAAGCCAAGAGGCCCAAAGACCCCCCCGAACGCAGAGGCATAAGAAACCCTGACAGGTCAAGTTCGGCTGCTGCCCCCTGCGGTTCTCCCGCTGTCACTGAGGTCCCAGCAGAAGGTGGGGCCAAGGTGGGCGCGCAAGTACAGGTGCTGGGCTTGTCCTAGGGGTGGGCTCAGGGAGGGGGAGCGGGGGCCCCTGATGGCTGCATCGCCAGGCAGGAGGGCCTCAGAGGGCAAGGCGGGGGGCACGATCCTCTGCCTCCGGTCACCCCAGGGCCTTCTGCAGCGTGATAGACCCCCGGCGTTTTCAGCTGTGTGTGGGTGACCTGCACCCTCAGTTACAACTTTGGTCAGGGAGAAACACTGGCTGGTAAGTCCACTGACAGTGCCGAAGCGACAGGCCCAGCCCAGGCCGGCCCTGTGAGCGTGGCTCTGACCTCGTCCACCTGGGGTCCCGGGGAGCATTTCCGTGATGGTTGGGGTGTCAGGGGGTCGGGAAGCACAGTTTTTCTCTAAGGGCAGCCTTCTTCACAAGTGGCTGGGCAGCCCTTGGCAAGGTCACTACCAAGTTCCAGCTGGCCATCCCCAGGAGGACAGAGCCAGCAGCCACAGGCCCTGGGTCAGCGGGCAGAGGTCTCGCAGGCCCCTCGCAGGGTGGCTGAGCTCTCCTGGACCCTGGCCTCTGGCCTTGGTGCTGCCTCTTCCTGGCTCCCCTGTTCTTTAGGGTCTTGCACTGGGAATGACCCCCCAGGCCTCGAACACACTGTTCTGTACAGTGTAGATGTTGTATGATGGTGTGTCCCCTTTCAGCCATGCGATTCCAAGTCCTGCTTTGATCTCTTTGGAGTTGGCCATGGGCAGGTGGGCCAGGCAGTCAACTGCAGATACCTGACCGGCAGACAGCGGGCCCTGGCGGGGCTGCTCTGCCCTGGGCCTGCCCCAGGGCACCTGTCGGTTCCGGGGCTGCATCCAGCCTGGGTGTCTTTGAGTCCAGCATACGCATGGTTTGTAGGATGGTTCCCCGATCTAAAAGGGGTTGGAGCCCCCTTGGGTGCCAGGAGCAGGAGGCAGCAGCAGCAGGTGTAAGCTCTCAGAGCCTGTGCAGGCCCAGACTCCCATGAGTCTCTCAGGTCCCTTGGGTTCTCAGGATAGGGCTCAGAAGATGCTCAACACGATGACCGTCCAGCCTGAACCCCAAGGAGAGGGTGTTCCCAAAAGGCCCAGAGGAGGCTGCGCTGGAACAGGCCAGGGGAACGTGTGATGAGTCTATGCTGACCAGTTCTGTCTGTCCTGGGACCAAGCAGTTCTCACAGTGAGGTCCCTGGGCCCCATGAGGGACCCTAAGACTCTTTTGGAGGTCTGCATGGTCAAAGCTGTTTTCTCTTCTGTTCTAAAATTTCTGCCTTTTCCGCTGCTTTGACACTTGCACTAATGACATCAAGGCAGTGATGAGTAGGACTGCCAGCACCTCTGCAGAGAATCAGGCCATGGCACCAGTGTGTCCTAGCAACCATGGCGTGTTTCCCCACCAGACACTCAGAAAAAACAGAAAGCTTTAGTTTCTCTTTTCTAAAGAGCCAGGTTTCCTTAAGAATGTACTTGGTGAAGCGGGAATAAAAATGCATCTGATTACCTGCGTCAGAGCTGAAGCTTTCACTTGAATCTTTGTGCCTGAATTCTAGGCTAATTTGCTCAGTGAAGAATCTCCGAGCACCCGCTGAATGAAGAGGAGGCAGAGTTTGATGAAACGGAGTCGTTTATTAAAAGGGCTTAGAGAGCCTGCGGCTCGGCACGCTTACACAGAGGGTCTCACGGTGGGGTCTTCTTGTAGAACCCTTGACGGCCTCTAGTTATCTCAAATTTTAAAAATGGATGATGACACCAGTAAGGTCTTGTTTCTCCCCAGCCTTCTAGGATGAGCATGTTGAGTTGACGGGGTAATATAGGCAAGTTTCTACATTCTTAAGGCTATGTTTGTATTTTACCCATAGCCACCTGATGCGAAAACCCTACTCCCTGGAAAAGACCCTGATGCTGGGAAAGGTTGAGGGCAGGAGGAGAAGGGGGCAACACAGGATGAGACGGCTGGATGGCAGCACTGACTCAGTGGACCTTGTGGGCACCACCGCGATCAGCTCTAAGAATGACAGTCCTGATCACCAGCATTTGTGCTGCGTCCCCTGTGTTCCGTGCTCAGCTCTCCGTCCCAGTTAATCCTCACAGAGGTCCCGTGGAGCTGTGGAGTCGTTCCCTCTGTTTTGTAGATGGGTGAACCGAGGGTTGGTGAGGCCAGTCACCCAGAGTTACGCAGCTACGCACCACGCTGCTCTGTCCGATGGGTCAGCTAGCCCGACACGTGAAACAGGCAGCTGGGCTTATTTGTAGGCCGTTTGTTGTTGCTCTTCAGTGCCTCGGTTGTGTCTGACTGTTTAACTGGAATTTAACTTGCAGACCATTTAGCTGGAGTTTAGTTTTCAGAAATCAAACACTAAGTATTTGAAAACCACCTCTGATGAATTTTCTAAGGACGGTTTGTGTTCTCTTCACGTTACCTGCGTTTCACCCATGCTGTTTTGGTCGGTTGATCTACTCCTTGATGCAGGTACAGCTAGACTGGGTAGAGAGATTAAAAACGGGGGCTCGTTTCTTTTTCTCAGCAAACTGAGGCTCTTTTCTGGAACTGATGTAACAGTGACCTCCTGTGGGAGGAAGCTGCAAAAGTTACTGCAGTCCTGCCGTGAGGTCTGAGCACTTTTGGCTTGTCCTTCCAGCTGGTTTTAAAATGGTTTAATTAATTCATTAATTGAAGTATAGATGATTTGCAATATTATATTAATTTCAAGTATACACCATAGTGATTCAATATTTTCATATTTCCTTTAAAAGTTATTACAAAATAGTGCTTTATTTCCCTGTGCTGTATGATGCATCCTTATTGCTATTTTATACACAGTGGTTTGCGTCTGCTAACCCCACACCCCTTATTTACCACTTGCCCTTCTCTCTCCCCTTTCATAACCACTAGTTTGTTTTCTATGTCTAGGAGTCTCTTTCTGTTTTGCTTGTACATTCGATCATATAATTTTTTAGATCCTACATATAAGTGATATCATACAGTATTTCACTAAGCATAATGCTGTCTAGGTTTGTTCTTTTACATGATATTTACATGTTGCTTTACATGATATTTTTCATTCTTTTTTAAGGCTGAGTAATATTCCACTGTATAAACACACACACACACACACACACACACACACACACGACATCTTTATCCATTTGTCTGTTGATGGACTCTTTGCTTACTTCCATATCCTGGCTATTGGAAATAGTGCTGCAGTGAAGACTGGAGTGCGCGTATCTTTCTTGGTTTGTGTTTTTGTTTTCTTTGGATATATATCCAGGAGTGGGGTTGCAAGATTGTCTGGCACTATATTTTTAGTTTTCTGAGAAACCTCCACGCTCTTTCCCACGGTGGTTGCACCTTCCAGCTGTCGAAACCAATGTCTTGAGGCTGCCGTTCTCAGTCATTGTTTCCAGGGCAGAGGAGAAGCCAGGAAACAAAACATTGGAACTAATGATTTTCTCAAACATATAATAAGGTTGTAAAATTATAAACTGAGTGCTGTGTGTCAGCGTACCTGATACTTAATTTCTTTGTTATATAATACATAACAGTTTTTATAGTCTGTAGTTTATTAACTGTAGTCGTAAGTCTGGACTCTTGAATGGATTTGACTTTCCACTATCTTTAGGTGGTGGACGATAGACGGGGAAGGTTGGTAATCCAGGGACCAACTTGTTCAGCTTTTGTCGTGGCGCTCGGTATTTCTGCAGGTGTTTTTACACACATTGTACCTAGAAAATGCGAGGTGAGCGTGGTTACTGTGCGCACAGATTAGTGTGAGACCGCAAGCGTGGATTTCACGTCCGCTGTGCCCCCTCTGTGACACTGAGCGTGTGGTCCAGCCTCTCACCTGCTTCCTCATCTGGGGTCAAGAATACCGACCCCGCAGGCTTGCTGTTGTCTAAAGCAGGCTACGCCTAGCGCGCTGCAGAGAGAGGGTCCCACAGACCCCACGGTGGGCGGGCGCTGTCCGTGGCGCTGGCGGCCCCTCCGTGGCCTGACTGCGCTCCTGCCGAGAGCCCCGCCGCCCGCCTTCCCGAGGAACAGCTCTCCGCTCCTCTCTTTCCGCCCGGAATCCCCTTCCCAGTTTCCTGGGGGCTGGGTTGGAGGCCTTTTCCTGCACGCTTCCTCACTCTCTCTCCTCTCCTGGGCCCTTGGGGGTCCTTCTGTCCTCAGGGCCAGATTTAAAGCCCACCGCGGTCGGTTCCAATCCGCCCTGCACGCCATCATTCCGGGCGCTGTGCATGCCCTGTGCCGTGTGTGCGGGTAGTTTTGATGCCTTCTGGTAATTACCTTGGGTTTGGCCTCTGATCCTGGAAAGCCAGGGCCTCTGCTCCATGGGGAGCCTGCTCTATTTCTTCGTATCTTTCACGGCACCTGTGTCATGCATGTCCAATCTGTTCGTGTTCTAGTTACTCCTAACACGGTTTAGGGACCGTTTCATACTTTAAACCTTAGAAGTTAGGATAATTATTAATATACTTATTTCAATTATTCAAGCAAAGTCATGGGGAGGGCCAACCTCCAAAGAGCAGGATATCTGGAATAATATTGGTGGGGGAATTTCCCCCAAGAGTCCCACGAGGATGTGCTTGAAAGTGTCTTACTCATCTCGACGCGGGCAGGGTTGGCTTTGGGGGTCAGCGTGATCTGACGCACACAGGCGTGCTTCACTGACGCACAGATCAAAGCGTCGCCCTGCTTACCTGCTGCCTCGTTCTCTCAAGTCGAAATCTATCTACCAGCTTGTACTCTGAAACGGCTCCCACAAAATCCAGGCACCATTGTTTGCAGTCATGGCCAAGAGGCATTGTATAGATTCTGAAGTCTGTCTTGAGATTAATTTTCCAAGGAAGAATAAATTTATTTGAACACGGTTTTTATCTGTTTCTTTGAGGTATGAGGTGTTCTGATCTTTAACAGTCATTGTTTCCTGTGTGATGAAGATGGTCATTCACCACAAACCAGAATCTTGTTACTCAAAGGACGGCCCATGGCTTGCCAGCTTCGCCTGTGAGCTGGTTAGAAGTGCAGACGGTCCAGTCCCTCCCAGACCTGCTGGGGAAGAATCTGCATTTTAACAAGTTCCACTGCTGACCCCTGTGTGCATCGAAGGGTAAAAAGCAGCAGGATGTTCGCTACCTCCTGCAGTTGAAGGATGAAGGTTTCATTCAAGTTTACTGTAAGAAAATTCCTGACAGGAAGACAATTGCTACCACAGTTGTGAATACATGCTTGCATATTATACACATGTAAAAGCGTCAGTCGCTCAGTCATGTCTGTCTCTTTGCGACCCCCGCGGACTGTAGCCTGCCAGGCTCCTCTGTCCATGGAATTCTCCAGGCAAGAATACTGGAATGGGTTGCCATTCCCTTCTCCAGGGGATCTTCCTGACCCAGGGATCGAACCTGGGTCTCCCACATTGCAGGCAGATTCTTTACCATCTGAGCCCCCAGGGAAGCCCTGCATTATACACACGCACACACACACACACATCCAGAACGCGTGTGTGCATGTGTGTGTATGTATGCATATGTGTGTGTGTATGCATGCATGTGTGTGTGTATGCATGCATGTGTGTGTGTATGTGTGCATGTCTGTGTGTGTATGTATGCATGTGTGTGTGTGTATTTAGTGTGTATATCCTTCCAGGGGTCTGTCAGGCTAGTTCTTGGGAACCAGACAATATCCTTTCTTGAACATTTTAAGAACATATTTTCCTTGATAAAATAAATATGTCTAAGAATAGTTCTTCCCATTAGATTTCTCAGGCAGACAAAATACAAAACTTGTACTAGGGCCAGTTAGATAAGCTGGGGGGAGGGACATGTGAGGTGCTGGGTGTGGCCTGCCTCCCCCGTGAAGGTCACTGGTCCTCTCCAGGTGGACCCCAAGTTCCTGGCCCCTTTGAAAGGCAGGGGCCCATGACAAGCTGCTGCGTCATGGAAATTCCTCGGTCAGCCCTTGTCCGCAAGGCAGCAGGCGGTCTAACTGAGTCAAGGGGTCACCTGTGAGGCCCTTCTAGTGACGGAGGCCCTTGTAGCGTGTAGGCACAGCATTTTGTGGGGGGCGGCTGGATCCAGTGCGTCTACTCAGGGCAGCCCTGCTCCCGGAGCTCCCAGGACTTGGGGGAAGGTCCTTGTGCCTGGAGCTCCTGAGTCCACTTGGACTCTGCCCCTCACATTGGACAAGTGACCTTGACTCTGAGCACGTGTGTGGCTCTCTGATACTTGCTCATCCGGGGCGTGCGTGCTAAGTCGTTTAAGTCATGTCTGACTCTTTGTGACCCATGGACTGTAGCCCACCAGGTCCTCTGTCCAAGGGATTCTCAGGCAAGAGGACTGGAGTGAGTCCTCTTGGGGACTGCTGCTTCCTTTTCTAGGGGATCTCCCTGACTCAGGGATCAAACCTGCATCTCTTACATCTCCTGCATTGGCAGGTGGGTTCTTCACCACTAGCACCACCTGGGAAGCCCCGGGGAGGCATTTCCCAAACTCTCCTGCAGGTGAGAATCGCCTAGTGCTTGGTGAATATTCCAACCCCAGGCCCCTGAAACCACAGCACCAGACTCCTCACGAGGGAACCTGTGCCTTTAACACCCTCTGGGGCTTCTCAGGGGTAGGGTGGTCAGTCGGCCATGCTTTAGGGACCCCACCTGACTCCTGTCCAGCTCACTCTCCTTCCCTCTCGGGACTTGCTGGCATCAGAAGATGCCCACTGCCAACTGAAAAGATGATAATGTGTTTCTGCTGGGGGTTGGTTAGGCCATAAAACATATGTGATACTTGAAATACTTGGTCTCTTTGCGTGATGTGTCCTCATCACGCATCTCTTCTAACCAAGTAAGTCTTGTGACCACTGATGTCTCCTTGTCTGTAGATTAAGCTGAGCACAGCGCGCATGTCAGAAGGCTCTTTTTTCTGAGAAATGGGTGAATTCTGGCTGGTGCCATCGCGTTTCTTGCCCTCTGAGTGCTTGCTTGGTCTCTGGGGATCATGGATTTGTGGGAATGCTAGTCTTGGGTATATATTTCCACTGCCACCATAACTCTCTTATCTTTGTGTTAGTTGCTGCAGTGAACATTTTGTGCCATTAGTTGGGTAAGAAAAGAGAATTCTGACGGTAAAACCAACAGATTAAGAATAATCTTGGCAGAAGGAAGACGTTACACAAGGTTTAAGGAAGAACCGGAGGTCAGGTCACCCTGCATCCAAGCAGGTGGATGGGCCTGTCTCTGCGGAGAATTACAATGAAGCAGACCTTCTGTGAGTCAACTTGAGAGACTGAATGAAATCTAACCTGAGCGCTCTGGGCCCTACACGTGTCCACAAATAACTGGAGAAGGGGTCAGGGGAGGTGGCGGCGGAGGAATGTTTGGGAGGAACATCCAAGCCCAGGTGGAGAGAAGGCCTGGCTACTGCAGCTGAGGCCTCTGGGAGTGGTCACGAAGCCCGGGGCAGTCCCTGTGGCTGTTTCTGCAAACCCTCCCTGTTTCCTGGGAGGCCCGAGTGACAGACTCTGCTTCGCTCCTAGAGTGCCGGTCCCACACCAACCTGGACACCAGTGGCCTTTGGGCTTCCGTCAGCACGGCCTGCACAGAGCAGTTCCTGGGGTCGGGGCGGGAGGTGCCCTTTGGAGCTGGTGGTGAACTCCGTCAAGGCCAGGACCCAGCTCAGACAGATGCTCTGGACTGGGGGCCCAGCAGTCTGTGACCAGAAGTGCAGAGACTCCCAGGCTCTGCTCAGGCTGAGTGGAAGCCTTTGCTAAATGCCTCCCAAGTCCCATTCCCGCTGGGCTCCAGCGAGGAGGACAAAGAAATGCAGTTTGCAGAGCCTAGCGTGCTAGCTGTCTAGCCACTCGGCGCCTGCACTCGCTGAGGGTGACCTGGGCGTTGGCGATGCTGCCCTCCTGGGGGCTGGTGCGCAGGGGGGCCCAGACTGCGCGGAAGGCGTTCAGCATAGCAGATGCGTGACACTGTGTCTCCATCTAGAAGCTCATCGTCTAGTTGAGGTTAAAATGTCAGGCTGTCTGGATCAGGAGGAAAACTGGATGGGCAGTTCCAGCGTGGCTCTTAGGGCTGGAGGTTCTCCGAGCTCGGGCTGAGCGTCTGGGCTGGGCTTTCTCGGGTCTCGCCTAGGTGAGCAGGGCGGGGGCAGCCCAGGTGCAGGCGGGTGTCCGCTGACCCCTCGCTGCAGGATGAGGGGCGGGCCCCGGCCAGCCGTTGCGACGGCCACTCTGCGACCGCTTCCTCTTCTCGGCCAGTCCCCTTAATGCTCTCTTCAGAGCAGAGTCTCCAGGTCCGTTTGGAATAGAAGAGCCCCCAGGTCTGTGAGGCTGGACTCACGGAATCTGGTTTTTTTCCAGCTACTCTCTGAGCACGCAGCGGGAGTGTGGGGTGGGCGGGTGGGCGACGCGTAGGCACGGCTCCCCTCTGCCCTCGCTCTTAGGGAGCAGGCAGGCGAGGAAGGGGCGTGGAGGGCTGAGGGTGGAGCGGGTGTGGGGGGTTTGCCTATTCTGGGGGTGCTGGGGAGGCCCCCCAGAGCAAGTGGCATCTCAGCTCTCACCTGACACGCTGGCATTCAGGAGGCGCTCAATAATGAAGGCTCGGAGTGAAGGGGGATGGAGGCGGCAGGAGGGGAGAAGATGCCCTTGCTGACCGGCCCGGCCAGGCCGAGAGGGGGAACCTCGGGGCTGCCCGGAGCCCGATACCAAGGTGGGGGCACTACCCCACCCCAGCTCCGACTTCCTGCTCACAGCCCTGCCTGTATTTTATCACCCCTGAAAGTTAATTCTGATGGTTCCAGGCCTCATTCCTGGGACTTCTTAGAAGCGAAATTACACTTGGTGCCACTTCCCTTCCTTCTGAAATTACTATTGCTATATTTTTAGTATGTTTTAGGGGAGTAGAAAGCATTACTTACCTCTAGTTTTCCACATAACCACTTCTGATGACTACCCCTTTTAAATACTTTTTGTTTTTTTTTCAGGGCATCCAGCCTGAATTAACTTTTCTGTGAGAAAAGGTCTTTCGTGGTTTATAAATTTTAATGCAGGATGCTAACTGCCAGGATATTTTTGGACCACAACCAGAGGTTTAACCAGCCTCCCTTAACGATGAAACGAGGCGGGCCTGAGCACACCTGGCCACAGTGGCTCTTTCATCGTCCACGTTCAAAGTCATGACACCTCCTGGCTTAACCTCAGGACGCCAAGAATTTTCTTTTAAAACCTGTTTCCTGGAAATGGGTCTTTGCTGTGCTAATGGATAATTTTTCACTTCATATTTTTTTAAGGTGCATAAATTCTATTTTTTCCCCTGGCAAATAGAGAAACCCTGGGGTATGGGGGTGTGTGGTAAGAACCTCCTCTGTATTAAACAGGACAGAGCATCCCTGTCCTGGGTTTTTAAATATTTCATTAGCAACCGGGTGTTCTTACACTGACTCCTTCTTCCCTGTCCTCCCCAGACACTGGACTGATTATTTTGATTAAAAGTGCTGAGTAAGAGAATGTGGCCTGAGAATTAGCCTCATAAGTAAATGCCCAAGGCTTTAACCACAGAGGGACCTGCTCTGGGGCTATTTAGAGTTCTCTATTCGATGTGACCTTAAGGGAAGTTGGGTTTTTGAGGCCCGACTTCCTCCTTTGTTTTCTCATCCTTTCTCCTCCCACGCTGAGTGATCCTCCTGGACTCGAGGGTCACTCCAAGCTGGCAAAGCTCCTTGGTGCAAAATTTTCAGAGCTGCTCCCTCTAGGGCGGTAGATTTTCAGGGACATCCTTCCAGGTGCCTGGTGGCCTGACATCCAGGCCAGCTGGTGACGCCTGTGGGAGAAATCCCTTCCTCCGTAAGCTCAGCCTGGGGGGCTCAACCGCCGCTGACCGTTGACCCACCCGTCTCCTCCCCAGGCGGCTTTGCTCAGCCTGTGAACCACACACAGTGAACGTCTTGCTGGAACGGCGAGTTTGCTGTCAGCCAACTGTCCATTCATTCCTGTGGAACCGCTGACAGTTTACTCCTAAGACTCCAAATAAAAGAATGCGTTTGCAAAGGAACATGGTGGGTTTCCCGGGAGGACGGTGCCTGAGGGAGGCGGATGGTTGCTGACTGCGTCCCCACCTGGACGGGGCAGGGCTGCCTGGCCCGGGGGTCCTGCTGAGAGGACTGGCTCCAGTGACCCTTCTGGGTTATGTCAGTGAAAAATCACAGAGACTGCAGCTTCCAGTGTGGGTTTTAAGACGCTCCTTTGGAGTTTGTAAAAAACTGCTTTCCCAGGGATTTCGGTTTGTAAACGCTGAGACCTGCCTCCCAGCGGGAGCCTCCTAGAAGGACACAAAATGAGGCCTTCAGCATCTCCCCAGGAGGTTCAATCATGGCAGCACATCTGATGAGCCGAGCCACCATCTGGAAAGTGTCCCCAGAGGCCAAGGAGGGCATCTGGCCCAGTGCTGCAGGCAGGGGTCAGGCAGGGCTGCCCAGTTAAGTTCAGGAGCCCCTGCAATCTGAATTCCAGAGAAGCAATGCATCCGCTTTAGCATGCACATGTCCGAGGAGTATTTGGGGCATATTTATACCCCAGAGTTCCTCACTGCTTCTCTGAAGTTCAAATTCCACAGGACCTCCGGTTTTCTCAGTTACACGGTAACAGGGCGCGGCCTGTGAGCACGCTGCACACGAGGTGCTTTGTGATCATGGCCACGGGCTGACGCTGGAACCCAGAGGCCAGGTGCGGGCGCAGCGGGTGGGCTGGAATCAGGAGGGCGTGGGGACTGCCGTGGCCCACGGCAGGGGTGCTGACGTGCTTACGGTGTCGGGGGCTGTCACGGCCCAGCGGGGGAGGCAGGCGGGGAGGCCTGGGGGCCCTGGGGGGGCACAGAGAGAGGCTGACGGGGAGGCAGACCTTGATGGGCTGGTGTGATGGTCAGGAAGCAGCAGGTGTGACTGTCCTGGGTCTCCACGTTGGTGACAGAAGGATACAGAGGCCTTTGGTCACCATGGTAACTAAGACAGAAGAGAAATGGCCCCACGGCCCTGCTGGGGTCTAAAGCCCCAGCCTGACCGGGCGGTCAAGTCACAGGAGAAGGGCCCCCGCGGGCACTCCGGGTAAGATGGAGGTGGCGGGAGCCTAGAATGCAGGGGCCGGCTGGTTGAGGCCCCAGGCGCCGATGAAGGCGTGAATCTCCTGGAGCTGTGATCACCAGACGCTCTTCTTGTTGAGCCCCTTCTTCAAATGGTGTCTAATGGGCTGTATCACAGACACGGGAGTGGCCCCTCCAGAGTGGTGGGGGCACTGCGCACCCCGGCAGAGAGCAGGGAGGAGTCGCTGAGCCCCGAGCTCCACGTCTGAGAACCATCTCTCCAAAACAAGGACAGACAGGCGGGCCTCCCGGGACCGCCGCGCAGGGCCGCCTGGCCCTTGTGGGGACCTCGGTCAAGCTGCGGAACCCGCTGACCTTCAGAAACAGAGGAAGGCGCTGCTCCCACCTGCCCAGCGCCCTTGGAGTCCCGCAGCGTTTCCTGGGCCCCTGGTTTGCCTGTGTGGAGGGGAGGGCACACGACCGGCTGGTGGGCTAAACAGGGGCCACCAGGCCGTCACGCGTTCTCAGACGGCTGCCGCTGCCAATGCTGGCGCAGTGGCGAGGCGTGGGCCGGCCCCTCCAGACCGAAACATCAGATCTCCGCGGGTCCTGCTCAGGTGACTTAGGATTCTAGAAGTCTGAAGATGCGTCTCTTCTGACAGAGTGTCTGTCCTCAGGGGTTTCCCAGCTCCTTTCCTGGCGCCTCCCCACCTCCCTTCTCAGTTCCCTTTTTTACCCCTAGAACCTCGTGGGGCTCCCCAGGACCCCACTCCTTCCCTGTGGCCAGAAGCGCGGAGTGAGAGAGTCCAAGGGCCGGTGTTTGAGGTCCTGGTGGGTTGCTTTCATTTTCCAGGGTCTCTGATTCAGTTAAAGGAGCCAGTTCTTCAAGAGTCATGAAGATTGACCAGAAAGAGCAAACTCCTGATGCTCTTGGGGTGCCACCTGTCTGCCCACATCCGTGTTCTCCGAAGCCCCGCAGGGCTTGACGGGGACCCCAGTTCAGAAAGCAGCGGCCTGTGACGTAGTCACAGCTCAGAGACAGGGGAGCGGGCTCTCCTGCCGGGAGGGAAGAAGGTAGTGCTAAGACCTGTACACAGAAGTCTGTTTTAGCCTGAAGCACCGTTCGGTTAATTGCAGTTAATTACGGCATCAGGTCTGAGGCTCCTCAATCCCCATGTCTCCCGTCACCGCCTGACGACTCACCACGGCTTTTGTCTCCTCTGAATCCGGCCACAGGGGACAACATCAAGGGTGGGATTTCCTTAGGTGGACGCCTGACACTGGGATCTGGTTTCAGAAACCACTCACCAGTGGTCTCAAGGTACGTGAGCCATTTCCTGGCGAACGGTGACGGTGCTGTGTGCCAGACCCCCTTCCTCCCTGCCACCCACTGCATCTTCCCTGCTGTTACGACATCTGTCTGTAACCTGAGACACCTTCGTTTTCTGCAGTCTTGTAGCTACAGGGTTTCGGTACCATTTTTGGACATCCACAGCCGTGTACTTCGGAGATGCTGGCTGCTTCCTCGCCTCTTCAGAAACCAGCGCCCTTACCTCTGGGTTGACACGTGCAGCTGACCACGAGCGAAGCTCTGCTCGCTCCCCAGTGAGACAAGAGACTCTCGAAGACAAGAGGCGAGGAATGCTAACCCTGGTGGACCAGAAGGACCTTCCGAATACTGGGGTCTTTCCCTCCCAGGGCGGCCTGGCCGAGCCGTGGTCTCGAACCTGGACGCGCGTGTCAGGATATCACAAAAGGAGCTAGGGAGAGATGACTCAGGGCCGCTGTCGGCTGTAAGGCCTTTTGTTTTGTTTCCATATGGCGTCCTGGCGTTTGTTCCCTCAGTACACACGAGGTCGGCAACCGACCGTAAATGTTCAAAAGATGAGTCTCTGTGATGTGAATATTTTATTAATGTTGGCAAAAAACGTCCTTCTTCCTTCCCCACAATTTTCCAGAAGGCTGTCACTGACTGTTCACATTTTTGTTCCTTAGCTAGGGTCACCGAGGTTGTCTAAATGTCTTCCTGCTTGAGTTAGGGCTTGAGTCAGCTGCATCAAAGTCAGAACGCCTTTTTCAGAGCCCCATTGGACCCGGACCCTCTGGGGTTCCTGTAGTTTTCCCCTAATATACCCCGGCCCAGAGCAAGCCCCGCCTGGACCCTCGGGAGCAGGAGTGCTGGGACACAGGGCTTTGGTGGTGATGCCTAAGAAGCTACCGAAAAGCACCCGAGAGTCCAGCCCATCCGAGCAGGTGCCAGGGGAGGCGCAGAAATGCCGTTCCTGGCCACAGGGCATTGAAGGGGGGACGGCCATCTTCAGAGTGGTCCACCAGAGAGCCGCGGAGATGGGGATGGGAACAGACAGAATCGCTCTGTGGAGAAGAGCGCAGAAACAGTGAGGCTCCCGCAAGTGCTAACAGCCTCAGGAAGGGCGCCTGTCTAGCTGGGGCTGCCTGGGGCCAGAAGCACCCACAGCCCGACCGCTTCCGCTTGAGCTCTGACTGAAGATGCCAAAGCCAAAAGCGTAACTTTGTGAGGTGCTCTGGCTGGGCTGCGATGAAGAGGGAGTGTGGAGAATAAGTGAAAGAGCAAACGCAGTCTCTGGGGTGCTGGTGAGGGCGGGGGAACCCCAGGAGGGCCTGGGGTGAGGGTGGTGCCCCAGCGTCTCTGAGCAGCCTTTGCGTCTCCTGTTCTGCCGAATGCTCTTGCATCCTTCCGTCTGGGAAGCTATCTTGGGCAATTCCATATTCTCTCATTTTCGCTCTGGAACGCCTCGTGGTTGAGTGTTGGATCTCCTGGTCCTGGAATTTCTTATCCTTTCGTGTCTGCTTTCCTTCTCTGCTCCGCTTTCAGGGAGTTTTCTTTATTGTGGGGGTTCCCTTGAGTTCTCTTGTCAACTCTTTCCTATTCCCTGAGTGCTTCTTTGATGTAAATCCTGCTCTAATAACAGAGATTGAGCATGTTTCATGTGCGTATTGATGAGTTTTCTTTTAAAGTTTTTTTTCTTGCATCACCTCCGCTGCCTCCAACTTGCTTTGCTTCATTACTTTTAGCCTCTGTTTTTCATACTCTGTTTTCATAGGGCAAAAATGCCAACACTTGTCTGCATATTAGAATCATCAGGAAATCCTTAAAAACTCAAGCATCCAGACCTCTTGCCAGGCCAATTAAATCATACTCTCTGGGACTAAGATGAAATAATTCGTCTTTTTCAGAGCTTTCCAGCGTTTTGTGGAGTAATTCCGGTTGCTTCTCTGCCTTCCTCCTCTGTTGTCCTAAGATTCAGCTTTCTGTCTGGACCACTTATCCATCTGCCTCGTTTCTAAAATTCTATCGCTGCTATGTCTTCTCATGTTATTTTTTGACACTGTGTGTATGACTCATTTATTGTTATTGTCGTTTTAATAGGGTCTGAAGAAGGAGCAGAGCATGGAGTAAGATCAGGAGGAAAGGAAGGGCTCTTAGAGGAGGTCAGTTTCAAACCAGAAGGAAGGGTCCCTCTCATTTAGTCCTAGTGGATATTGACACAGGTACAGATGTAGCAGCAGTGATTTTACCTTTGCCTCATTTATTCAAAAAGGGGCTACTCCCTTAAAATCCACCCAAATTTTCTATAACTATTAGAGCACTGGCACCACCCTCAGCTATGCAGTTAAAACCTCATATAGTCAATGTTTCCTCATTTATGGTTTAGTCGCTAAGTCCTCTTTGCGACCCCATGGACTGTAGGCCACCAGGCTCCTCTGTCCATGGGATTTCCCAGGCAAGAATACTGGAGTGGGTTGCCATTCCCTTCTCCAGGGGATCTTCCTGACTCAGGGATCAAACCCAGGCCTCCCGCATCACAGGCAAATTCTTTACCAACTGAGGTATGAGGGAATCCCTACTAATTTATAACTAGTGATAATGGACTTGGTCAAAGTTTGCTTTTCTCTATTTGTTTTGGTTAAAAAATTAGTGTAAACAAGATTGCAGTCTGGTAAACTGGTTAAAAGAAAAATATTCAAGGATCTTACTAGAACTTAAATGCAGGAGGGTGAACAAGTTGCTGTGCTTGCAGATGCTGTTGATCTGAATCTGACCTGCCCTGCCCTGAACCATACTTTAGTAGCTATTAATTTGTGTCACTGAATTAACAGAACTGGAATAAAACTCTTTCTTCTTTTTAAACAGATTTCAAAATTTTTTTAACATACTTTTAGTCTACCTGAACTTGGAATTGTGGAGTGTTTAATGAAAATAACAGGAAGACAAACTGTGAACTGTAACATGTCATCTTTAATTAATAAACCACTGAATATAGGCAAGGAATTCAAGGCTATAAAGCACCGTGCCTTTTCACAGTCAATTAATACAGAATTATTTGGCACGTCCAATTCTGTAGCTAGGTGGGAAATTACTGTATTTAATTGCGTTCAAACGCACACGTTTAGCTGTGAACCAGGGCTCTCTCGCCTGTTCTCAGGGCCTGTAACGGAAGCCAGGGCAGCACTGCCTCGGCCGCCCCGCCCTGGAAGTGTGGTGGGTCTGTCGGCCCCGCTGTGACCCCCTGCCCTCTCCCCCTCTCTCTTCTTTCCTTCCTCACCGATGAACTTCCAGCGCTCTGGTCCCTGCGCTGGGGCTGACTGGCGCGCTTTCTCCCGTGTGTGGGTGGATATGACTCAAGGATGTGGGCCCAGACCTAGCTACACATCCTGCCTTTTGAAGGGTGTGAGTGAGTGTGTGTGTGAATGTGTGCGAGTGGGGGTGTGTGCCCGCAGAATGTGGCCTTCTCTCAGGAGTCCGGGCGTGTCCTTCGCTCCTTGCTGGTCTGCCTGCCGCAGCAGTCTTGAGTGACGCCCGTGGAGCGAAAGAGGAGGCAGGGAGCCGGCCTCGGAAAGTCACGCCAAAGCTCCACTGAGACCAGTGACATTCAGCCTTATGCATGTGAAGTTTACAGACTCACAGGCTCCCTAATAACACAGCTGCACCTCTCTGTTTCCTGTTGAGAAAAGAGATGACTAAAGGCTATTTTTATTCACCAATTCTGTCAAGTAGGCTTGACTTTTGCCAACCACACTGGTGTGAACGAACATGTGGACGATGGTCAGAGTCAGTGTGCCACTTAGGAATGGTGTGTGGCTTCTAGAGACAGAAGCGCTTCCCTGTGGCTCAGACGGCAAATAATCCACCCGCTATGGAGGAGGCCTGGGATCGATCCGTGGGTTGCAAAGACCCCCTGGAGAAGGGAATGGCAGCCCGCTCCAGTATTTGTGCCTGGAGAATTCCGTAGACGGAGGAGCCTGGTGGGCTACAGTCCGTGGGGTCGCAAAGAGTCGGACACGACCGAGTGACTAACACTTTCTAGAATTCACGCTCCAGTGAGTTCAGTACATGAAGGCTTAGACCCTGAGAGTCTAAAGGTCCAGAGGTTTGGTTCAAAGCCGAGTTCTCTGAGACCCTCCGGCCTCTCCCCCACGTCCCCAGGGAGGTTACTGGGGCTTCTGCCGTGGAACTGCTTTCCCTGCAGCTTGCGGACTGGAAGGGCAAGAAGTTTTCCTTGAAAGCTTTTTACCCTCTGATGCTTATGTCTCAATGGCCAACCCTTCTACAAAGGAGGCTGAACAATGTAGTTTTTTAGCCGAACGCACAATCCAGGTATCTCTTAGAAGGGAAGATGGGGAAAAGGACGATAGACAGACTGCTCGCAACCTGTGACATGATTCGTCCTGAGACCAGGCCGAGTGAGTGCCTGGGACCGTGGGCAGTGAGGGGCTTCTTTGTGTGTGGGCCAGAGACCCCAGCCCCGGTGTCCCCAGCTCGCTGACTCTGGAGACTGGGGTCTTGGGGGTCTTGGTGTAGAGCATTCCCCAGAGGAGGCAGCTCTTAGCAGTAAAGGGAGCACTGAATGCAGAGCGAGAGGCGGGCGCACGTCCTGAGGATGGTCAAACTGGACAAGCTGTTTGGCTTCCTAGAGGCTCAGGCCCCCCCTGCCAGGAGGAAATGCTCGCCTTTACTCCTGGGAGGGCCGCCGGGCCGGGGTCGGCGAAGGCCTCTCGGCTGGGAGCCTCGCCCGTGGTGCTGCTGACTCGGCGTGCCTTTAACCTGAGGGGCCTGGGTCATAGGCCCACCCGGACGGGGGTCCACCAGGCAGATGTGAGGTGCTGGACCGTCCCCTGGAGTCCCACAGGCTGGGTGCTGGGATGGACGGCCACGAGGTCATGCCCCGTGCCAGAAGGCGCTTTGTGAACCACTCGGCCAGGGCGCAGGTGCAAATCAGATTTCGCGGGGTGCGGGGCCTCTCCCCGCGGGTCCGCCCACCCTGCAGGTCTGCTTGCGTGTCTGCTTTGCGTTTTAGAAGTTTCATTTTTATATTGGCTCATTTACAGATGTTTGATCAGGTGTGAACTTCTACCAAGAAGACTATAAAAAAGCAATTTAGCCAGGGAGTCTGAAATGCCATAGGAAGGGTCGGCCTCTACACAAATTACATACTGGACTTTAAAAATGAACAAAGTTGCTCTTTCTTTTTCACTTCCTTGCGAAGCTCCTTGAAGGAAAGTTCAGGAGTTCACTTTGCCTGTTTGGGGCGGCTGTTTGAGCAGCCACCCTGCGGCGCCTGTCCTCAGTCCTTCTCTTTTCCTGACACGGCCTCTCCCTCCTGCTCACCAGGCAAAGACCTGGGTATGTTTTCAGGCCTGGTTCAAGGGGCAATACCACCTCAAAGCCTCCATAACCAGGAGCCCCCGGAGGAAGCCCTCTTCCCCTGGGCTGGGGTAACCCTGTCTGCATCTTTATCGTAAGAGCATCAGGTGCTAATTGAGAGCTTACCGTGTGCCAGCCACTGGTCTAAGTGCTTCGTATATGTTCACTTCATGCTCGTGAAAGCTGTGTAAGGTCAGAACCCTTATTACCCTCAGCTTACAGGTGAAAATTGAGGCACAGAAGGTTAAGTAGCTCGCTCAATATCACTCAGCTAGAAAAAAACAGCCAAGGCAGGACATGCATCCAGTCTCTTAAGCAATTATAACCTATATGCAATAATTCTGTTGATAATGCATTTCTCAGTCTTTCTCACTTGACTATAAGAATTTTCTGTCAAGGGCTCTGTGTTATTCCTCTGAGCATGTTCAGCTTTCTATCTTGAATGAATGAATGGATGTATACACACCAGCATGGGAACACAAATTCACATAGTACAAGAAACGTGAAAATGATGAGAAATGACAGTATGGCTCCAACTCAAGCTTCTCTCCACAGTGAACGCTGTTGATAATTTCCTGTGATTTCTTTTAGGAATGCCAGCATATATGTATGTGCTTTGAAGAATTTATCCAAGCAGGATCAAACTTGAACACATTCTGTTCATTACTAGTACATAGAGGGCTATTTTTAACTTAGCGAGACTGAAAAGTGTTTACCCATCCATCCACCCATCCATTCATCTATCAGGAGATGCTAGAGTTTCTTCCACATTTTGGCCATTGTGAATAACGCCTCTGTGAACAGGGTTGTGCCAATATGTTTCTGCATCCTTGCCTTTAGATCTTTTGGGTATACACTCAGAAGCGGGATTGCTGACCACATGGTAGCTGTCTGTTAAATCTTTGGAGGAACCGCCTCATCCTTTTCCCCAGTGGCTGCGCCATTTTACGTTTCCACCAACAGTGCACAGAGTTCCGATTTCTTCACATCCTCACCAACACTTACTGTTTTTACGCTAGGCTCCCAGGCATGATGGGTGTGGTGTGGTATCTTGTTGTGGTTTTGGGCTTAAGTTATTTAATTTTTTGTCCATATGGCATGTGGGATCTTAGTTCCCTGACCAGGGATTGAACCCATGGCTCCTATAGTGGAAGTTCAGGGTCTTAACCACTGGACCACTTGGGAAGTCCCCTGGCTTTATGTTACTCTTCATTCAAGAAAAATCCTCCTTCATTCTGGGTTTGGTTGAGAGTGTTTTAAGGAGGAACGACAGAAGCGAAGTTCTCCGTGGGATGTGGCTCAGGGTATGTTTGTCAGCCAACGTCTTGGCCCAAATAAGGGATCTGACCTTTAAACTGGCTGGGAAACCCTGCACCGCCCGGCCAGGTTGACCCCCAGCGACCTCCCTGGGGGATTCCTGAGTGTTAAATTGTGCCCTGACTCTGGGTGGGAACGGCCTGCTCTAACAAAATACTGGTGATGGCTTTGTGCTGGCGTTATGGCAACGGGAGAGTGTTCTTCCAAGTGTCAGGGTCAGGCATGGACACGCCTCCCCAGTGGAGGTGGACTTTCCCCGGGCGGCTGAGTCTATGCCGACAGCTGACCCGCCTGTTCTGGGAACCCTGCATCAAGCTGGTGTTTGTGATGCTTTTCTTTTTCCAAAAACACTTACACACTCGTCACTGTGTGTTAGCCCCTCCATGATCTCTGAAACTAGGGGCGATAAACCCGAGTCTCTGACGTGGAGTGCTGTCCACAGGGGGTGCAGCTGGTTAGCAGAAACGCCCCCAGAACCCAGCCTCCTGACTGTGGGCCAGTGGTCCATCTGACAGAGGCGGTCCCCTTCCAGAGTTAAGATTCCATGCATTTGAAGAGCCTGCTTTCTTCAGGACTTTTTCTGGCTTCAAGCAAAATACCCTGTCGAGCAGGGGCAGAGGATAGCTTGTGTCTGGCCCTTTCTCTGTAGACTCTGGTGGTAAAGACCAGCTCTGTGAAGACAGGCACAGCCCTGGGGCCTCCCGAACCTCGGCAGGTACCACCTAGTGCCCCCACAAGCTTTCGAGACTAGGGCTGGTTAACTCTGCTTAGATAAGGTGAGAAACCTCTGCTAATGACGCTCGTGATGGTTAAAAGCAGCGTCTCCAGGCATGAATGCCGTAGATGGAGGAATGCCCTGGGTCTTCTCTTGTTGCTCTGCGTAGCTCGAGTCAGAGGTCACGGGAAGTTCTGTGCCACTGGAGAAGGTCTCTGAGTAACCGGTGGCTCCCTGCTGGACTTCAGGCGGCCTGAAGTAGATACAGGTCTGGGTGGCCCTCCCCAGGCCACTTGCACAAACATGAGCCCACCTGCAACGGGTCTGTCTCCTGGAACTCGCTCTCTGCGAGCTGAGTGGCCGAGAGCGCAGGGGCTCATGGACACAGCAGGTGGACGCCACTGATGGACAAAGGCGGCCAGCTGAGTTTGATGGCGTCGCTCCCCAGAGGTCATCCCACCCCCACCCGGCTCAGGTGGCCGCTGCTGAGCGCGAGCCCCGGGGCATGATGAAGCTGTTGTTCCAGGGACAGCAGTCAGCGCCCGCGGGTTTCAGGTTTCGTGACTGTTAGTGGGAATGCGGTGAAGGTTTCCTCAAATAGACGCGCTCACAGCATATTCTTTTCTGCTTTAAAACAAAAGAGGAGAAAAACCCACCTCACCTGCCGCCTCTGACATGTTATACGCTTACTTGCAAGATGTATACCTTTGACTGATTATTTATATCTTTATAGAAACACCTTCCTTCTTTCCTCCATGACTGGAGGAAAGAAATTTTGTTTCCGAGGAAAAACAATCATTAGTCCCTCTTAGGACACTCTTCAGAACGACTCCCCAGAGCCTACTTAAAAATTACAGACCCGAAATGTTACCTTATTTCTTTTAAACCAAAGATACCCAACGTTAGCATTACTTAAAAATAGTTTTTAATTAGTGGATAATGTTACGTATGAGATGCCCTTCCAAAGCATCTTAGCACTTTACAGCTTCTCAGATGATACCACCCTGTGAAAGTGTGTTCGTGAGCCCTGGGCTGACACCCCATGCAGAAGCTCATGAAGCGTAGCCAGAAGGTCTCCCCCTGTGTCATACTCAAACACAGTTCGAAAATAAAAAGTCTCATCCTCATTTCATTCCATCTTCACTGAGCCAGAGGTAAGAGAATTTCATGAAAGTTTGGAAGTAACTGGTGACTTGAGGATATTTAGAATATGGACCATCTGAGGGTGAAGACAAGGACGGCTAGAAAATACCTCCACAAATTTGTAAGTTGTATTCATCAGGGAAATGTTGTGCTAAACTCATTCTTTCTTCTCTTGGGTCATTAAACTGGCTGCCGTGAGAGTGACATGACTTATATTAATTTCCACAACTAAATTCCCTGCCGTATCTGTGGGAAATGCAGAGGCTCGTGAACTGGCTCGCAGCAGAGCGGGCGACGCTCTCATTGCCTAGAGGACCGTCCTCAGTACAGAGCCCGGAGCCGTGGTCCTCAGCGTCCTGCCTGCTGTGGCGTGGCCGGAGGACGGCTGTTCCCCGCCTGGACTCGTGTGCGCTGCTGTGTGTAGACCAGCTCCCTGCCACGCGAGAAAACACACCTTCAGACTAGTCAGGGCGAGAGATATTATTATGAGAATTAACTCACCACCCCGATCCGGAAAATGGACGGCTAGCAGATTTCAGTACCTGGGACACTATGAGTAACAGCGTGTTTGAGCATCTGTGAGGGCCCCTACGTAAAACAGGCTGTGCTGTGACCTTGCCCTTCGGCTCGCCCTGAGCATCATTCTAAACTCCAGCGTTAAAGACACTGAAAGGTGCTTCCAATCTTCTGGGGAAGCCCAGCTCCACAGCCAAGAGCAGCCTGCGTGAGAGAGGCAGCTTCAAATCTCGGGAAGAGTTTTCAGGACCAGAAAACCTACAGATGAGGGAAGTTTTAAGCCAGTACATAAAAGTGGTTAATTTTTAAAAATGAAGATTTGATATCACATCCAAAAGCTTTCAAAAACAAGTTTTGATTTCTGTAAGTCTTGCTCCAAATGGACTTCTCTGATAAACAGACATGTCAACATGATCAATTACTATTTGGGTAAATATTTTAAAGAATTATAAGAAATTATAAGAAATAACTTATTATTCTATTCTGCCTCCGGACGGCTAGTCCTTGGACAACAGTGGCCCCATCTTGCTGGTTTCTCTGCTCTTGACCCTGGCTGTCTTAGGCACACGCTATGGAAGTTTGGTGAGTTAAATGCTAGTTCACAAACCTCGCAGAGGAGACTTGGCTGTGACAGAACTCTCCACTTAAGACAAAGTTTGCAAATTAGGGGGCTAGGACTTTGACAAGCTAACCCCAGGACAACTGTCCCCACCCTTGACTGTGCATTACTTACACGAGGTGCCCAAGAAAATAGACAGGGCACCACTTAGAGTGGAATTTCAGATAACGAATGATTTTTTTTTTTTGTAAGGGACACACTTATATTAAAAAATTACTTGTCGTTCATCTGAATTTAAATTTAACAGGGTGTTCGTGTTTTTATTTGCTAAACCTGACAAAGCTAAGGCTTCAGAAAAGGTTGAAACGAGGTCCTCATCTGGCCTGGGATGGGGCACCAGGGCTGGGTGTCTCAGAGGCTCTCCAGGTGACTGATCTGCAGCTGGTGTCATGGAGGGCTGTCCTGTAGGGTGCATCTCGACCTTGCACCTGTTCTCATGACCTCCGGTTGGAAGCATCTGCGCCTCCTTTCCGAGGTATCCTGGGCCTCAGCAGCCCAGGGGCAGGTGGCGGGGGTCTGTGACCGGCAGGCATGGGAAGTGGGAGTTGTGAGGTGGCCTTGACGTCTCTGCCCTTCCTGAGACAGCGGAGCTTTACCCTGGGGAGTTCTCCCTGTTAGAATTCTCCTGAAAAGACGTGTCTGTGCCCAGGTGCTGGGCCCCTTTGGCTCATCTCACCATCGCATGATGCTGCTCCCGGCTCTGTACGGTCCTCAGAGGTGATGCTCAGCCCCTGGGCACCCTGAGTTCTTGGGGGGGCCTCCTACACCAGGGCACCCCACAAACCAAGGAGGCCTCAGATTAGGAGGAGGGCCAGGCTTTGCTGGTCCCTCCAAGCTTGGTTGTGTGTGAGAGCCGAGTCTAGGCCTTAAACCCCTTGGACTCCTCCCTGGAGACTGCTGCTGCCTCCTGGGGCCCAAGCCCAGCATCGGGGCCTGTTAGCCAGCAGCAGAGTCTGCAGGGTTTGTCTTCCCAGCTGGAATCCACAGCGGTGTTTCTCTGGATTTCTGTTTGCTTTTCTCTGCTCACTTGTTGGTGCCGGTCACACATCTGAACTGTGGGGCTTGCCACGGCCTTGGGTCTGAGGCGGGCGAGCCTCCTCTGAGGACAGTGCCCAGTGGGAGGACGGGGACTCGAGCGTGAGGTCAGGCCTGGCCCTGGCTTGCTTTGGGCCGGACCCTGCACCTCCCTGGCAGATCTACAAGAAAGACAGCGCTGCGGACAGAGACTGGAACCCCTGAAGGCAAGCCAACGCAAGTGTAAGATGGTGGGTTTTATTTTAGATTTGTACAGTTTGAAATCCTTATAGCATGACCAAATGGTAAGATCTAGTAATCAATGGAGTCATGGGATTAAACACAGAATTCTGAGATCATTTGTGTAGTTTAGTTGAAAGTGTTCATGAGTCCTCCAAGGAGAGAAAGACTGGGGCTCGGTGCTCACAGATGTCAAGCACATGGTGGAAGAGAAGCCTGGAGCGGCGTGGCGATGGCCAAGGCAGGAAGACGTGCCAAACAGCCATCAGCTCCTGATCACGCGTGGACTCTGAGGACCACTCCTGGGATGAGGTCTAAGAAGGCACAGCATCGTCTGCGAGGATGGGATTGTCTGCAATCTGATAGGCATGTTGCTGATGAAGGGAGGCTGAACCGTTAGATATTTTTACGAGTGCCCTATCAGAGGTGCTCCTTTAGAAAGAAACCAGATAGCGTTTTCAAGGATGTGAGCTCTGTAGGAAAAGTACCGCGGTGTCCTAGCCAGAAGGCAAACCCGGTCTTAATAAAGACTTCTGCACCAAGGCGGCCATGGAGGGAGGAGGCCAGAGCTTTCCACTTGTGTGGGAGCACAGAGCAAGACGCCAAAAGATTAAGTGGAAGGGACATATAGTCCTGGAAATAAACAAAACACAGCCCTGTGAGAAGTCCAGTGCTGGCAGAATCCTTGAGTCTATTAGCAGCTAATTAACTCCTGTGCTAGCTCGGGCTAATGAGACCGATGGCCCAGGTCACAGCAAATCTGAGAGGGGGCAGTTCCTTCTGTTTGTTAGTTGGGAGAATGGAAACGGGAGAAGTGACTTTTCTCTTTTTCCACGGCCGAAATTCATGACGACCAAGGTTACATTGCATGGCAGATCTGTGAAGTTAAACTTGAAGATCAACTCTTCGGTATCCTCTGAAAAAATGATTTGATAAACGACTTGAAGAGAAGCTAACAAAATATAATGCTTAAAGGCAAATTTAAAAAAACAATTTTCATCAGAGAACGTGACTCATAAGCACACATTTTTGTTATTTCTAAGTAAGTACGTTTATAGATTCAGTCAGCTTTCCCAGCTTCAGTTTCAGAGCTGGTGTTCTTTGGCTAGTACTTGAATTTAGTAAGGAAACTTATTTAGCATTATGAATTATTAAAATAAAGCATTGTTTAGAGGCAGTATATTTAGATATAAAGATGAGAGTAATTCTATCAAAATTCCTATTTTTTAAATTTTGATAATGATATTAGATTACCTGGGAGGAAAGGTTATGTACACTTTCAGACATGAATTTGGTTAAATCAGTATTGATGGAAGCAAGGTTTAATAAAAATATGGATGATTATGAAATGCATATAAATAGTATGCTGTTTCATTAAATATGTATATATATATATATCCATGTTATAAAATAAATTAGTCTCAGTTATTTAATCACTTGAAAAAAATCCCTAGATTTTAGAATTTTTGAGTTGAGGAATTTTTTGCAGCTGGAGTCCCCATTTTATAGAATATGGATTTTCGTAGGAGTTGGAACACTCATCTGGTTAATTTTCTTTAAAATTAAAATAAAAGCCCCACATTTGACTTTGACATTAATTGTCATAACTTTTAGTAGAGAAAAAAATTTGAGGTGCTACTAAGAGTAGAATTCATAAAAAGTACTTAATATTTTTTATAACATTTACCTAGAAACTGAACTTATTTATTTTTAAATAACACTACTTCTCTGTTAAATGGGAAAAATTGGTGCCAATATGAGTAATTTTGTGGGAGTGAATAGAAAATGAACAACAGCAAAGTACTAGCAGGTGAAGAAATGTTCAGGTTCAGATGTGACCGATGCAGCCACAGTAAGTTATGCATTTGTGTAAATGTACTCCAGCAATAATGAGGTCAGTTTGAAAAATATATTGCTTATAACTGAATTAAATCAAAATGAAAACTTTTACAGTGATTGTTAAACGCCAAATTGAACTGATCTCATTAAATGTGAAATTCAAGTATATTTAGACTTTTGCCTAAATTTTAATACATGAAAATAATGAGACATGACCAGAAGAGTTGGAAAAAGTTACTTCTATTTTTTTTTTTCTTTAGCAGTTTCTCATTTCACAGTTTAGATGTATTTTCTGGAGTTGGATGAAGTAGCCTGGCATATGAGCCTCCAGCGCACCGTGCGTCTCAGTGAACAGAGGATGAGTTGCTGGTTTTATGTGAACATTTTGCTCATGACTTTTTACCTAGCGCAGTTATCTTTGTGTGTGAGTCAGGTTCACAGAGAAGAAAGAGTTCATTAAACTCGATGAGGGGGCTGCAGTGGCGTGGAGTGAACGCAGATGAGGTTTATATGAGGTTGCTAACTGAAAACAGACTTCAGTTCTGGGCTCGGAATACCCACAGCTGCAGTTTGCAGCCAGGATGGTGCAGTGCTGAGTGGGCTGGGGCCAGCTGTCGCCTCCTTGTGGGCACTGATTTATTTCCTGCTCTTCCGGGGCTAGTCTGGCCAACCGTCTCCAGGAAGATGGATGAGCAACTGTGTGCTGGTTTTGCTTCCTGTGGAAACCCATGGAGAATTCCAGGTGGGTCCCCCACAAGCCAAGGAAAGTAGGCCAGCCCCTCCTCATTTTCAGACCCTGTCCAGCCCAAATCTACTCTATCTGGATACAACTGCAGGCACTAATAGAGTCTCTAATCCCCACTATTGGGCCTTATTTGAGAAGTTTTCCCTCCAAACAAAAGTAGTCCCTTTAAAGTTTACTTGGCCTTCTCTGGTGACCCGATACTAAAACATAGATTAATGCTTATGTTTATACCGGTTCATAGCATAAAACAGTTCTACCTGTTCTAAGTGTCTAGAAAACTGTGGTGTACTAACACATGGGACAAGGAGAGCTGTGTGTACATTTGGAAAAGTACTGCGGTGGCTGGGTGTTTAGTGAGAGGAAAGGAGAACAGAGTCTGTCAAGCATGAGTCCAGTTGGCACTTTAGGGAAGAAGGTGTTGTGGGGAGAGTCACCAGTACTCACAAGAACCATCCCTTTTAGCTGAAATGCTTCAGGTAATTTGGCGCTCTTTGGTAAAGAACCCTCCTGCCAATGCAGGAGATGGAGACGTAAGAGACATGGGTTCGATCCCTGTGTAGCAAAGATCCCCCGGAGGAGGGCACGAGAACCCACTCCAGTGTTGTTTCCTAGAGAATCCCACTACAGGGGAGGCTGGTGGGTGGCGGTCCACAGGGTCACAGAGAGGCAGACACGACCGAAGCGACCTAGCATGCAATGTTAAAATCTCCTACAGTTGAGTGGAGCCGGGAAGACTCATTTCTCGTCTCTCTAGCTGAGCTGAATGGGCCTACGTGCTCTTCCAGGTCTCTTAAAATTCTAAATAATTTTATGATTTAGTAAGTTTTCTATTTCTTTGTTTTGTTTTGAACGTTTAAAACACTGTGTTCCTTTACTGTGAATTGTGTGACTGGGAATACCAGTGATGTATCCAACCCACCGGATTGGGAAGCAAACTACTTTCATTGTCTTAATTTCTTTAAAACATCTAATTTAAACCTGTGATATTTCATCTAAGGTGATTTTGTGGGTTTCTCCTTATTCTGTCTTCAGTCATCGTGGAAAGTAAAAAGCATTTTTTTTTCCGTAATGAAAAATGCTACCTTTCCACATGTATTAGCTTTGTTCATGGACGAAGCGATCTTTCCGTGAACCAGAGATTGTTGTTCTTATTGGAATCAGTGGATGGCGCTTTCTTTTTAAAAAAGCAAATTTATTTTTAATTGGAGGATAGTTGTGCTGGAGGATGCTGTTCTGGTTTCTGCCATCCATCGGTGTGAATCCGCCGCGGGCGTGCCTGCGCCGCCTTCCCCTTGAACCTCCCGCCCGCCTCCGCCCGCCCCACGCCTCCGGGCCGTCACGGAGCGCCGGTTCTGGGCGGCCTGCGTCACGCAGCGGACTCCCGCGGGCTCTCCCTCCTACCCGTGGTGCGTCTGTGTCTCCACGCTGCTCTCTCCTTCGTCCTGGCCTCTCCTCCCCCTACGGTGCCCAAAGTCGGTTCTCCCCGCTGAAGCAAGGACGACGGGCTCAATGCCAGGGCTGCCCGAGACCAGGCATTTACGAAGGAGCCGAAGCGCGCGTCTCAGGGCCCAGTCCCCCAGCCACTGCCCGGGAGGAGGCCTCCCGCACACTCCATTCCCCTGAGTCGGAGGGGAGATGCGAGCCTCCTGATAAAGGTCCCGAGAGATCGCCCCCCCGTGCAGACAGGGCCCGAGGCAGAGGGGAGAAGTCAGCTCTGCGAAGCAGCTCCCTCACCAGCTGAGAAATGGATACCAAGTCACGTACAAACAAGTGAGCACACGTTTCCGTGACCTGACCTCAAGACACCTCCGCACGGGCATCTGGTTACTAAATCCTCATCACAGCAGAAGAGCGATTCCAAGGGCGAAGGTGCCTGGAAAGACGGCCCCAGAAGCAGTTTCTCGCCAGCAGACAAAGATTCGGACGGAGAGTGCGTTTAACTCCGCCAGGCTTCAGTCCAGAGTCGGCGGCCTGGCGGATGCTGAGAGCCGCAGGGGCGTTAGAGCGTGCACGCGGTGTGTAGGCCGGCTCCTTGGTCCCAGGACAGATGCAGGGAAGGACTTACGTGTCCGAAGCAAAGGCGCTGACTGAGCACCTGCTCTAGTGTCGAGCTCGGCGATGCACAAAGAAAGCTAATCAGACGTTTCAGAGGAAGTCGCCGCGGCTTGCTCTCGCCTCCTGGAAAATGAGGTTTCATGATCCTCATGAAGTAATATGTGAGTGCCAGCACCCGCCTCTAACCTCATCTCCTCCCCATCATCGCAAGTGCTCATTAAGTCTCTGAAGCACGGAAGGCAAGCTGCACTCAATACAGAGCCTGCATTTCTGACATGGTCTCGGGGGGAGCTGGACACAGACCTGTCTGAGTAGAAGGGACCAGCCACCTAAACTTTTGGGCAGAGTCATCACAGACGAGTTTATATCTACAGCGTTCGCATCACATTCCATGTTCAGAGACTTCTCAGAGGCTCCTTTTAAAGCCACTTTGTAACGTGCTTGCAAAACTTGCATCCCTGGGGAAGCTGTGGAAAGGCAAACCCTGGCAGGTTCAGTATTTTGCTCTAAGTTCGGATCTCTGAACTTCCCTTAAACCAAGGGGCCACACAGCCCCTCGCCTGGGGAGTGCTGGTTTCCCCAGAGAGCCACCCACCCCGGTGAGCCAGCTTCCCAGGGGGCTGGCTGGACCGCCCGCTGCTTTCTCGGAGCAGGATACAGGAGATGGAGCGATAAAAGCGAACGTAAAATAAAAATTAAAGCGCATACGGAGAACACCACGTGAAATGAATCCTTATAAAACTGTCTGCGGCGGGGAGAAATCAAAGGGTTTTATTAGGTGGTGAAAAAATGCTGTAAACTTCATGTGAAAACATTCCAAGGTTGGGTCTTGTGCTGTATAAGAGAGAGTTATACTAAGTAAGACTCATTTTAATCAAATGCACATCAAGGAGCTCGAATCCCATTTGTACCCGGGTTTGAAATTGGTTATTAATACACATGCGCACGCGCACACACCCCCCCTGTGCCATCGCTCAGCAACCTTGCCGCCAGTCTAAAGTGCAGGTGCTGTTCTGGGGACAGACCCCCAAGCAGACAGACAGCCGCCGTCGGGGGTTTCAGACTCACTGTTGTGTGAAGTGTACAAATAACTCCGCGCCCTGGGAGGCCACGTCTCCCCACGGCAGCCGGTCTCCCCTCCTCTGCTCACCCGCATTTGGGTGGGGGAATCCAATCCCTTGTGATGGCCTCATTTTGACCAGGAAGCAAGGCGAAGTTTTCAGGGGAGAACCAGGGGTGTGGGTGGGAATGTGGGCTTTTCCTCGGCTCCCCCCTCTCCAGATCCCCCGCAAGATCATCTTGGAGAGGGGTCTGCGGTCTGCTGGGCAAGCACCCCTAGACTCATTTCCTCGTGTGTCCCTGGTGGCCGGTGAGGCAGAGGCAGCGGTTTGCTAGATAATCCATCCTGGGGAAGATCGAAGACCCTTGATGGAGGGAGGGAGGCAGCAGGGCTGAGGAGTGCGGCCTCCGCAGTGTCTCACTCTCGTTCACGCTGCGGTGGGGCCGCCTGGGTGGTGAGGAACCAAAAAAGCCTCCAAAAGCCAGAGGGATGGGGCCGGAGCTGGCAGAGCCCCAGCTCCCAAACCTGGCAGCTCTTACAGTCCATGGGGTGCGGGTGGGGTCAAAATTCAGTCTATAGCCTAGTTCTTACAGTCCATGGGGTGCGGGTGGGGGTCAAAATGTCAGTCTCCAGCCCACTCCTGTAATTTTATGAGGTGCTCTGGGGGGCGGGACCCAGGCACTGATGGTTTTCAGACCCCCGGCCGGGTGGTCAAGGAGAACCAGGTCAGAGCAAAGGAGGATCCGGGCAGGTGAGAAGGGAGAGGGCGGCAGGAGGGCGGCCAGGCAGAGCCTCATTGGCGGCTCCTGGGGAAGGGCAGCAGTTAGGGGCAGAGGGCCCAGCGTTTTCTGTTTGGGAAAGGCAGGAGAGGTGGTGGAGGGAAGGAAATAAGACAATATGAACCTCTTTCAGATGTCTGAGGGGAGCGCGTCCATCGGCAATAGGAGGGAAAGTGAGTCTGTATGATCTGCACGCCCCGTGTGCCTGGGTCTTAGGTGGTTGATGTTTAGTCGCTCAGTCCTGTCTGACTCTTGGTGACCCCATGGACTGTAGTTCACCAGGCTTCTCTGTGCGTGGGATTCTCTAGGCAAGAATGCTGGAGTGGGTTGCCATTTCCTCTCCAGGGGATCTTCTGGACGAGGGATTGAACCCACATCTACATTGCAAGAGGATTCTTTACCACTCAGCCAGCCCAGATCTTTAGGAGACGGGTCTTAATTTGCTCCCAATTAGTTCTAACCTGTTCTTTTAAATCGACAACGGCAGGCTGGAGAGGAGAGTGAAAGACAGGGTGTATTTTCAATATCTGTGTCTCTGGTCCACAACCTGACCCCCAAGGAGGAAGGGCAGACCAAGGGTCGGCCTCTCCCAAAACCTTGGGTCTTCACACCCCTGTTGAGGACCCTCTTGGTCACTCAGTTATAGCAGGGGTTTTTGGGGATGAGAAAACTTGCGTGCATGCCCAGCTGGTTTCAGTCGTGTCCAACTCTTTGAGACCCCATGGACTGTAGCCCACCAGGCTCATGGGATTTCCCAGGTGAGAACACTGGAGTGGGACGTCATTTCCTTCTCCCAGGATCTTTCCAACCCAGAAATAGGACCCGAATCTCCTGCGGCTCCTGCATTGGCCGGTGGACTCTATACCACTTGAACTACCTGGGAAGCCCAAACCAAACTTGAAAGTGTGTAGTGTACGTCAAGTCTTAGTCCGTGAGGAGTGGTCGGGGGGCGCATCTGAGCAGGGCTGGTCCCACGCACCTCTCGCTGGAGGGGCAGTGAGCCGGGCAGTGTGCTGCCTTTTTACAAAACTGCTGATTCATCTTGTAATCAAATGAGACTAAAATCACCCAGGTCTCTGCCCTTGACAGAGGCTCCCATTAGGCTTTCCCGAGCCAACACCGTTGATTCTGGCCTCTCTCCTGACACACACCTGGGAGTAGCCTTCTTTCCTTGGTGGACTCACCAAGAGGCGTCGGTCTTCTTGGCAGGGTCGTCTTCTCGTGTGGCCGTCTGACTGCCCCTGACGTTTTCTGCAGCCCGGGGTGTGTCTGCCCACTAACTCTGAGGTCCAGGTCGGCACTTCCCTCCCAGGTTCGGTCCTATCCTGTCCTGCCAGGCCCGGCACATTGCTCAGCGGGTCGTATCTACCGGGGACTGTAGGAAGTTTTCTCCCTTAAGGCCCAAGGAGTTTGCATGTGCGCCGAAGATGAAGAGGGCCAGATTTCTCTTACAAATGATTTCTACAGTCATCTTCCAGGAGCAGGCGAGGAGACACAGTTTTAATATTTCTTCTGAAAATTCTTTCCTTTGTCTTCTTTTAGGCTCTGTATTTCTCTCTCCCCTGTGAGGTGCCTAACCAAAGTTTAACAATGTAACATTACAGCTTTTATAATTTTGCTTTTGTATTTCTAAGGCATTAGGCTAAAGTTACCCAGAGTGTTCACAGTTGGCACCTCAATAACAGTAGTATGCCCTCAGCTTAGCGTATAGGCAGTTAGTTTGGTTGTGTCCCATTGAGATGTTAAGAAAACAGTTTTCTGAGGCAGCTATAATCCCCCCGCACAGAGCTTCGGCGATCCCGTAACTTCAGCTCAGGGATGCAGACTGTCAGTGGCGCCCGGGGAGCCCGATTTCAGTGGCGCAGCCTGACGGGGCGTTTCTGCCCTGCCATCAGAGTCTGGTAACTACGTCTTCCTTCTCGCACGTGGGCTCGGCAGGCCGTCGTGCGGTGCTGCGGAGCGGAGTGCGGGGAAAGGTCTGTGCCCTGGTGAGGACGGTGCACGGACTCAAAGCTTCACCCTGAAGCTTCTGCTCAAACAGCAAGGAGAACTGCAGCTGCTGCGTGCTTGGAGCTCGCCGGGTCCAGGCTCCTCTAGATGTCAGTGTGACACAGGGAAACAGCCTGTGGCAACGCGGGAAGACCTTACATTGTTCAAGGGTAGAGCGAACCTGATACACAACGGAAGGGGAAGAATAGAGCCTCGCTGGGAAACTGGATTCTGACCTTCCTCAGAATCAGTAGTTCTCCTGTTGGTCAAATCAGACCTAGCACCTAGCGTGTCCTGTGGGCACCCACCACCGACATGGAGATGTCCCTGGAGGCAGCAGCTGGGGCCAGCATGCCACATTATCCAGTTTGCATATTTTGATAGACTGAAATCCACTGACACACACCAGTTTTCTTTCCTAAGTTCACCAGTGCTTTTACCATCACATTCATGCCATCCAGTATAAATCCAGAAGAACAACACCTGCCCACCAGGGGTTTTCACTGCAAAAGAGAGGCAGTGAAAGACAAAGCTATCAAATATCTCAATTTGTTAAACTACCTTATCTGACTCATTTTCAAAACCTGAATGAAATTCTCTTTCTCTCCTTCCATGTTAATTCTGATCTTCTGACCAATGAATATTTATTTCTTTACTTGTTTCTATTTGATGGCATTTTCTTGTAACCTTTCATCTTGGTTCCTGTGGTGCTGGCTGTATTGGTAGATATTCCATCAATATCAATGATATACCTTGCCTATAATCTACTTCTTTTTTCAGAGTGACAGTACCAGCTGTAGTTATGACTTAAAATCCTGTTTATGCCATTTCTGAATTATATAACCCTGTGAAATTATCCGACTGTTTTATAAAATGGAGTTAGTAGCATCTATCTCAAAGTGTTGCTATGAGGAACCAGAAATTAATGATGTAATGGGCTTAGAAACATGCCTGGTATGTAGTCAGTACTTAGTATATACTAGCCACTGCCATCATCACCATCATCTTTAGCAGCCACAGCATTATCATCACCACTATCACCATCATCACCTCCACCAACATTATATCCCTGAGTAAATGCCAGGGATTCAAAGATGAATCTGTCTTTTTGCCCACTCGAGCCCTACAATCTAGTAGGAAGCTGATGATGAAAACATGGAGAAAGCGTTGAGTGCTTTTTGGGGTGGGGGATGTGCTGACCACTGTGCTTGTACATAAGGGGAAGCTGAAGGACGTGGGCCTGGCTTTCACTAAAAGAGAGAAAATTCCAGACTACCAGGCTCTAATCTCTAATTTTGGTTTTCCGCAGGATTTACTAAACATGCCTCTGTGTTTGAAGGTCTTTATCTGAAAAATGAAAATGCTCTGAACCTATTGGACTGCCTCTTGGGTTGTTTAAAAGCACACTTATAATTTGTCTTGATATCCATGACCTGCACTTACATAGTGTTTCATGCCTGCAAGTCACCCACAGGCAAATTTTGCTCTTTCCGAAGTAAAGAAAAAAAAGACTGATTCTTTGAACATCCATAGAATTTCATTAATTTATAGTGCATAACTTCAGAACTTGTGATAATTTGGATGGATTGGGCTAATGTTTACCTTTTATGTGGTATTTAAAAAGGGTTTGTAAACTAATTCAGAGAAAGGACTGCAAGAAGAATGCTCATCTCCTTAGAAAGGGGCCATCTGTTCTAAGTGGTATAGAAGCCTCTTTTATGAAAGCTTACTGTAGTCTTCTACTTTCTAATTTGCAAAACCCATTCACATATAGCCTCTGATTTTTATTTGATTTATACGTGAACAATAGCAAGACAGAATAAACAAAGGTCAAGGGTAACATACACATTGTCAGTATCCTTTAATCTATCCAAGAAGATGAGCCTTCTTCTACAAACAATGCCAGAGTTTTATAAAACTTCTTTTAAAATAGTTCATCCACTTTCAAATACTCTAGTTGCTACAGGGCTTCATCAATTCAGACTGTTCTGCCCTCTAAATTGTTATTTATTTTTGGTATTTTTGTCTGTGCTTGAATTGTGTAATGTAGTGGTTCTCAATCTGGGGTGAATTTGTCTACCAGAGACATTTAGCAATTTCTGGAGGCATTGATTTTGGATATTTCACCTGGGGGTACTGTAGACATCTGGTGGGCAGATGCCAGAGATGCTGGCAAACATCCTGTAATTCTAGAGACATTCCCCATAATAAAAAATAAAATAAAAAGCATCCGGAGTCCTGTGGTCAACAGAGCCTGCTCTGACGTGTCGTTCACGTTGCTGATTACTCCATCGTGTCCCCACAGGCTAAGGAGCGAGTGTGGCCACTCCCCGGCCTGAAGGACGCAGCACCTGCCGCCGACGACAGGACAGCGGCCCCCGCAGGTAATCCTTCCGTTAGATTAGGCGTTGATGAACGAAGAGAGCTCTGTTACACAGTCCTGTCGTTGTTGTTCTTATCCGGAGGAAGTCATACTTTCGTGAAGCCCTGTGTTGGGTCAAGTGCTGCTTGAATACCTTTATCTGATTGGCTTTGGGTTCTCCTCGCTGCGAACCAGAGAAGCTTTGGAGGCCCAGCCCCCAGTCCGGTGACCACATGCTCCCCTACTTTTCATTCCAAAGCTCGTATCTGCTGATAAAGAGAAGCCTGAATAAAGGTGCCATTCTGTGAGGCCAGAATGACACCGGTCACGTGCGACCTTCATTAAAATATTTTGTGTCCTATGGTGGCTTTTAGAGAGATCTTCCCAGAAGAACCTGCCCTCCTCTGAGGAAGAAACGTTTAACAAGCTTGACGAGAAGCAGGCCGAGAAGACCCCTGCGTCTCTAGCGCAGAGAAGTTCCGCCGCATTTCAGACAGACAGACCCCATGATGAACCGGGAGATTCTGCCCTCAGAAATTCCACAGAGCCGAGAGACAGTGAGGACGCTTCACGCCCAGGGAGCCTGAGCCGACAGGAAGCTCGCAGCTCTGGGGCTGAGCGAGGCTCTGCGGGTAGAAGTGAGAGTCTGGTGTTGGAAGGGGAGGAAAAGGGTCTCCGCGCCAAGAGAGAGCCTGGTGACGGAGCATCCAAAGAAGATGGAGGATGCGAGATTCCACACAGAACAGGGCTGGGCAGGAGTTCAAATAAAGAGCAGTGTGTTGATAGAACAAATGGTGGTCAGCTCCACGAAAGGTAGGGTTTGCAGCGTTTGCATCCGCAACCGCCATTTTCTGCAGATCCAGGTGCCATTGTAATTTAAGGCCAGACTGAAGGATAACTGGAGGGACTCTTCAAAATGACAGTTTAGAAGCCGCTTCCCCAGTGGCGTGGATTTTTCTTGCCATTATTTTTTCTTCTTGCTGTGACATTTTCAGGCAGTTTATCACTTTCTATGTCTGCTGCCAAATGATAGACAGATATGGTGATTCCTGACAATCGCATTTTGTACTTTCTAAACATCAAGTAAACGTTTCTTATTTTTAGCAATATAGAGCACATCCTTCCTAACTGAGCATTGACCAGATTGATCAAATGGTACATTAGCTGCTTCACAAGTATTGTGAGGACTGAGTGCGAAGTAGGTTATTTAATGCTTCTTCCTCATCTGCGAAGTTTCACATAGAAATTCAGGCAATTACGCAGCCAATTAAAATGAATGAATCTATGTTGTGATGAACCAAGAATCTACTTGAAACAAAGAGCACCCAGATCTAACCATTCTGTGGTGTTTTTTAAGGATTGCAGATATAATTCTTATTTCCTTTTTGAATAATGTATTTTGGAAGCTATTTATAAAGAAGTCTAATTTTTCAAGAGTTAAATGTAAATGCTAATGTTTACGAAGGAAGTCCATCACTGAAGAGATGGGTTTAGTAGAGTCTGGAGGTGTCGGAAAGTGGACATTAGTTCAGCTCTTTCACCAGGAGAGGCTCCTCTCACTGCTGGTCCTATTCAGAGGCCATTGCTTTTCTTTTTTTAGTGCGCTTTAATGCAGTGGTTTCCCTCTTCTTTAAGGAAGAAAGTGAAAAATGAAGATCAAATTAGTTAGGGAGTCATGAAATGACTGCTGTTGAAAAGGGTCAGTGGACTAACTCGGGGTCGCCGTGAGGTCACTGGGGAACGTCTCTAGGATGTGGGCTATCTCCAGCTGCTTGGGATGACGGGGCGCACCCATCTCCATCTCTCCCCAAACTCTGACGTCGCCAGCTCCCTGTCTCGAAGCTTACGTCCCATCAGCGAAGCATCGTCGCGAGGAAGCTTTCCTGCTCAGAAATGTGACCATCTGAGGGTTTTCCCTTGGGAATGCTGAGAGCTGTGGCTGGATTCTATTTTCCAGGCGTGTCAGCTCCGTAAAAGCCGCGCCCCCGTCACGAGCCGTGGGAAAGGCAGGGACAAGACCCATCTTGCAGAAAGCTGATCCAACAAAGGCCTCGGGAGGCGGGAAGAGGAGAGGCGGCGAGGAGAGCTTGGTCCAGGAGGAGAGCAAGGAGAGCAAGATCGATGCCGCGGGTAAAGGAGCCGGGGACGCTCGGAGCAGACCACAAGCCAGTCGCGCTGGGGACTCCCTGCAAGGCAGAGCCCCCGCGCCCTCTGGAGCAGAGGCCCCCAGGCAGCAAGCTCTGGAGACCCCCCTGGGTAGGAAATGGCTTTGGTTCCAGCCCTTTAAAGCATCGTAACCTTGTCCAGCAAGCATTTCTGACTAAATTTCACTTAGACTAATGTCCTGCAGGAGACCCTACAACATGACGATACCATCTGTGTTTGTAACTCCATCACTGTTTTGGGGGGCAGTGAAGAGACAAGTGCCACCATGAGGAATCTGTCCTAGCTTCTTCATTTTTCAGCATATTTATGGTGTGAGAGGAGAATATCCTTGTCAGATCAGATGCCCAGAGATTAATATCATTATCTGAATCTTAAAAAATATGTACTCTTGACAGAGTGCCTAGCACAAGATAAGTGTTTAAGGATTACATTTTGAATAAATGCGAATTTCTAAAAGCAAAAATATCATCGGCTCACTTCCCTCTGTACCCTTTGGACACGTAAGAAGCTGCATTTGGTAGGTGATTAAATAATGAATAAATGGAGAAATGAATAGGTTCATGGCAAGAAAAGTTTTATAGTAATTCTGGAAAAGTGAAAAGTATGCTGGAAGAATATTAGTGAGTAACTATGTATTTTAGGGCCTTCCAAGCTGGCGCAGTGGTAAAGAACATTCCAGCTGATGCAGTTTGATCAGACACCAGTTTGATCCCTGGGTTGGGAAGATCCCTGGAGGGGGAAATGGCAACCCACTCCAGTATTCTTGCCTGGGAAATCCTACGGACAGAGGAGCCTGGCAGACTACAGTCCCATGGGATCACAAAGAGTTGGACATGACTTAGCGACTAAACAACAATGTATTTTAGAACAGATCCTGCTGTAGACTGGAGGTTAAACACTTAGGCTGGAACATGAAAATGGGAGAAATTTGCGAGCTGGAGAATATACTCTGAGCCAGTGTCACTGGGTGTTTTGTTTCTAGTCAGGAAAAATTCATCTTTAAGCTTTGTGCTTAGTCGCTCAGCTGTGTCTGACTCTCTGCGACCCTGCGGATTGCAGCCCACCAGGCTCCTCTGTCCATGGGATTCTCCGGGCAAGAACACTGGAGCGGGTAGCCTTTCCCTTCTCCAGGGGATCTTCCAAACCCAGGGATCGAACCCAGGTCTCCTGCATTGCAGGTGGACTCTTTACCAGCTGAGCCACCAGGGAAGCCCCTTGAAGCTTTAAATGTGTCTTAAATAAAGGCTAAAATATTTTGGAAAGTCATGTTTAGTAATATCAAACCTTTCAATGACGGAAGAAATTTTTCATTTTTTTTTCTCTCTAATTAAAATTATGGACTTTATCAATTGTGCTTTTGAAAAAATGGGTCAAACAGTGTCAGGGATTTGAGTGTAAATGACTCAGATCTGGAAGCATTACCTGTTTGGGCATTATATGGAGATCTTTGATTATTTCGTTGTTTCTGAACGCTGCCCTGAAGAAGGTGGGGACCAAGGTCCTGACAACCTTTCTCAAAAGTGTCAGGTGTCACCTTCATGATCCACAAATCACCATATGAAATGAAGATCTATGTTCCCGGGTCTTTTGAAATCCAGGGGGCCGCTTGCGTTTTGCTTCTAAACGAGCACGTTGGCACATGGGGTGCTTCTTATCAGCCTTCTCCTCTCGCCTCCCAGCTGACGCCCCAGCACCGCCCGCGCCCTTTGACCACCGCATTGTGACGGCCAGGCAGGCCGCGGTCAACAGCTTCTACACCGTGAGCAGGACCGAGATCTTAGGAGGGTGAGTGACGCGCCTCTTCAGCACTCTCTTGACAAGGAAGAAAGACTGCTTTCAAAGACACAGGTCTTTTTAAAAATTTTTACGTGTTTTATCTTTTTAATTTTACTTTTTTTGGTTTTTGTACTGAATTTTCATATTTTTAAATTTATATTGGAGTATAGTTAATTTATAATGTGTTAGTTTTGGGTGTACAGAAAAGTGGTTCAATTACATCTATATTTATCTATTCTTTTTCAGATTCTTTTCCGTTGCAGGTTATTATAGAATATTGAGTAGAGTTCCGTGTGCTATACAATAGGTCCTTGTTGGATATCTATTTTATATATAGTGATGTTTATAGGTTAACCCTGAACTCCTAATTTAGAACCACACCACCCACCTTTCCCCTTTGGTAACTGTAAGTTTCTTTTCTAGGTGTGTGAGTCTGTTTCTGCTTTGTAAATAAGTTAAAAGTATCGTATTTTTAGACCCCATATATAAGTGATATCATGCTGTTTGATTTCTCTGTCTGACTTAGTTCACTTGGCGTGATGATCTCTAGGTCTATCCATGTTGCTGCAAATGGCATTATTTCCTTCTTTTTATGACTGAGTGATATGTATAGGCTGCAATCAAGACTGCTGAGAGAAATATCAATAACCTCAGATATGCAGATGACACCACCCTTATGGCAGAAAGTGAAGAACTAAAGAGCCTCTTGATGAAAGTGAAAGAGGAGAATGAAAAAGTTGGCTTAAAGCTCAACATTCAGAAAACTAAGATCATGGCATCCAGTCCCATCAGTTCAGTTCAGTTCAGTTCAGTTCAGTTGCTCAGTTGTGTCCGACTCTTTGTGACCCCATGAACTGCAGCACACCAGGCCTCCCTGTCCATCACCAACTCCCAGAGTTTACCCAAACTCATGTCCACTGAGTTGGTAATGCTATCCAACCATCTAATCCTCTGTTGTCCCCTTCTCCTCCTGCCTTCAATCTTACCCAACATCAGGGTCACTTCAAATGAGTCAGCTCTTTGCATCAGGTGGCCAAAATATTGGAGTTTCAGCTTCAACATCAGTCCTACCAATGAACACCCAGGACTGATCTCCTTTAGGATGGACTGGTTGGATCTCCTTGAAATCCAAGGGACTCTCAAGAGTCTTCTCCAACCCCACAGTTCAAAAGCATCAATTCTTTGGTGCTCAACTTTCTTTATAGTCCAACTCTACATCCATATATGACCACTGGAAAAACCATAGCCTTGACTAGTTGGACCTTGGTTGACAAAGTAATGTCTCTGCTTTTTAATATAAATGCTGTCTAGTTTGGTCATAACTTTCCTTCCAAGGAGTGGATGCCATGATCTTAGTTTTCTGAATGTTGAGCTTTAAGCCAACACTTCATGGCAGATGGATGGCATCACCAACTTGATGGACATGAGTTTGAGCAAGCTCCGGGAGTTGGTGATGGACAGGGAGGCCTGGCGTGCTGCAGTCCATGAGGATGGAAAGAGTCGGATACGACTGAGTTACTGAGCTGAACTGAATATATATCCACACATTCCTCATCCCCCATCTGTTGGTGGACGCTCCGCTGGCTTCCACGCCTCGGCTATTGTGAATAGTGCTGCTACAAACAGAGATGGGTCTTAAAGATTTCAGAGATGTCTGTCAGTCTCAACCAGAGAACCAGAAACATCATATACAGTTATTTTAAGTGATTTTAACCATTTCTGAAAATTGTCGCTGATGCCAGAAAGGTTGATGAGGTGACTACCCTCCGTGTTTCATCTGCTTCACTTTCCGTGTCATCCTGTCTGGAGTGAGAGGAAAGAGGTGTGAGTGAGTCTCCAGGAGGTTTAGAAGCTTGAACGCTGAGGAGCAAAGTGTAGAAATGCGTGAAGGCTGTTTATCTCATGGCACATTAAATATCTCATTAAATATATTTTTTTATCATCATTGGTTTTCCATTTGCACTGATAGCACCATTCATTTCAGTTGGTGACGTGCCTCCCTGAAGGGCTTGCTGGTAGGACATCCACACATACTCCCTCCCTGAAGGAGGCGAGTCCATCAGGAAGGAGGGTCCTTCCTCTCCTACCTCAGCCACGACCCCCCGTGAGGTCTTGTGACTTCCAGTATTAAGTTGACTCCCACCAGCAATCTATGTAGAGTAAGAGGCAGAAAGCAGGAAGATTGTACATGTATTCAACACATAGAAATTTACTTACAATATGGGGAAAGCACGTGTGGCTCTTAGCACAGGTGTTTCTGCCTGTGGTCAGGGGTGCGGCTGACTCTGCAAAGCCCCTCCTGGCTTTTCCCATCCCACGGCTCCTTTGCCATCTGTCACGGGACGCACCCGAACTTTCTCCTTCTTGGCTGGCAGAGAGGCCCCCCGGCCTGTGAGGATGGTTGAGGGGGACGGGGCTTTCGGAGCAGGTAGCGGTGCCTGAGGCCCCCTAGTTTCACGGCAAGCATTAGCTTATCAGGGTCTCGAGGGACGGGGGTGGCAAGCCAGCCCCTGTCTCTCTAAAGGAGAAAAGTTATTTGCAGAAGCGGCTTTGGAGCAACCCCAGGGTTTGTGTGTGTTTCTGGTCGAGGTCTCTCGGTGACTCTCAGAGTCTCCTTCCTGCCTCTTTGGGCCACATTTCCAGCCACCCATTGCCCCGTCCCGGGCTCAGTGAGGAATTAGAGGGGCAGTTAGCTGGGCATGCTGACCTCATCAGCGGGGACCTCCTCTCAGTCAGGGGCGAGTCGAGATGCAGCCTCTTGTCCTGCATTGTCGGCGGAGCCACAGCCCGGGGCCTGGACGCCGGGGCCCCACACGCCGCGGCAGGCCCCTCCGTTTTCCCGGGGTACTCTCCCCACCTGTGGTCTGTGGGGTGATTAGAGTTGCTGCTCACCATGGTCAATTATTCCTAGCATGAGGTTATCAGCCTGGCGGGCCAGCAGGGACCCTGTGAGGCCACCTCCCGCCCCAGGCCTTGCAGGGTGAAGCCTGCCAGAGGGGCGGACGGAGGCGCTGAAGCTGAGCAGTGACGGACGTGGCACCACGGCTGGGCCAGGCCGATCCGGGGGCCATTGCTAATTAAGGGGAAAAGCCCGTTCTTAATGAGCAGCCACATCTGAAGCGCCTGGAGCTGTGTTCATGGGCTCCAGGAGAGAGAGCACGTCTGGAACAGTGGGTGGGATTGAGGTCACACTTGGCGTTGCTTTCGGTAATGTCACCCCCACCCCTGCCCCAGGATGCATCCTGCTTCTGTGCAGGGAGTGTGGCTGAGTGGGGTGGGCTGGGGTGACCTTCCCCAGCTCCCCGGCCATTACACTGAGTCAGGAATCACAGCAAGCAAGTCAAATGGGAAGACTGCTCATGAGTGTGTATTTGGGGAGGTGGTGACGTTTGTAAGAAGCTGCCTTACGAAGTGCATTTAAATTGATATCCAAGCTAAAGTGTGTAGTGTCTGCTTTGATTAAATGTGTCTATATGCAATTTTGTGATTACTTCTTATTTATTTATATGCAGTTTCCAAAAATAATCTGATTTCCCCGACCAACAGCCTGTATCATTCTTATGCTTAGAGAACCTAGCTTGTTAGATTCACATGCATTCAGAAAGATTCTATTTTCTATACAATAGAAGCCCTCAAATGTTAGGGTGCATGAGAACCACCCAAGAGATGTGAAAGTGCAGCTTCTGGGGCCTTCTCCAGGCTTCCTGCTTCAGGAGGGCCCAGGTGACCCTGAGGCCAGAACTTGACCTGTTCCAGGAGATTTGGCAACGGTAGGGGCACGTCAGGCTTGCTCACTCAAGTCAGAGAGGGGTGCTGAAAAGCCTCAGCTTCCACCAGGTGGGGACAGAGCCTCACCCGGGCCACGTCCTCTTCTCCCGCAGCGGGCGCTTCGGCCAAGTTCACAAGTGTGAGGAGAAGGCCACGGGCCTGAAGCTGGCGGCCAAGATCATCAAGACCAGGGGCGTGAAGGACAAGGTAAGGGCCGCGCAGTGGACGCCGCGGGCTGCCGCCCCCCCCCCCCCCCACCAGCACTAAACCAGCCCTCCCTCTGCTAGGACGACGTGAGGAACGAGATCAGCGTCATGAACCAGCTGGACCACGTGAACCTCATCCAGCTCTACGACGCCTTCGAGTCTAAGAACGACATCGTCCTGGTCATGGAGTAGTACGTCCCCCACCCCCTCCCCATCCTACACACACATCCGGGCCCTCAGCACGCCGCCCTGTCCTGCCTCCAGCTGCTGGACCCTGCTGGACCCTGGGATTCTGACTCGCATGTGTCAGAATTGCATCTGCCGCGGGATGGAAATTACTCAGGAAAGGGTTTCCACGTGAGATTCTGTTGCTAAGCAGCAGGATGACCACACAGATTTAGCTTCAAACATGAGCTGAACTATCGAGGCCCCAGCTTAACTCTTGCTCTGGACACCCTGGAGCAGTGAGCCTTGAACTGTGTCCTACTTGTGACCTGATGGCGAAAACAAAACTCGTGCCAGACTCTTACAAGTAGAGCTAAGAGGCTTCTGTTTAACATCACCTTTCTAGGGCCTGCCCTCGTGGTCCAGTGGTTAAGACGTCCCCTCACCATGCAAGGGCTTCGGGTTCAATCCCTGGTCTGGCAGCTAAACATAAACATAAAACAGAAGCAGTGTTGTAACAAATTCAATAAAGACTTTAAAAATGGTCCACATCAAAAAAAAAAAACTTAAAAAAATTGTAAAAAATGAAATTAAATCTCCTTTATAAAAAATTGAGTGTTTAGTTAGAAAGTGAGTCATTCTACCAACACTGAATCTGCGCTTGTGACTCATTTCACCTCCCCACCCCCAGCCCCCACTTCGGGTTTTGCTTGTCATTGTGTGATAGGAATTTCGGATATTAAAACATCCAGCATGAGCTCCACATAAGCACTTTACTGCTGAAATCAGCCTAACCTTCCCGAGGAGTTTGGAATTCCCTCCATCCCTGCCTTCCTACGTCCTCTTGGGCCTCCATGCTCCTTAGGAGATGGCAGAGGTGGGCAGACCCACCCTTAGAGATGGACAGACCCACCCCAGAGCCGCAGCCCCTGCAAGGGAGGGGCTTTGAGACTTTCCATTTGAGCAAGTGGTGGTGGCTCCAGCGACGGCCGTCACCGTCAGAGGCATCTTATCGAGGAGGTAGAGAGACGCAGCTGCAGATGCATCCCGTGGGCAGGTCAGCAGCGCTCCGACGCAGAGAGCAGGTGCCTGTCGAGGGCGCTGACTGGGGACTCGCCCCCTCCCCCGCAGCGTGGACGGAGGCGAGCTCTTCGACCGCATCATCGACGACAACTGCAGCCTGACGGAGTTCGACACCATCCTGTTCATCAGGCAGATATGCGAGGGGATAAGACACATGCACCAGATGTACATCCTGCACTTGGACCTGAAGGTAGGCTGCGCTCCTCCTCAGAGGGCACGCGAGCCTTTCCCTCAGGTGGGTCCGTGGGCCCCGCGAGTACAGGATGCCGGCCTGGGAGACAGAGCCTGTCGCTGGGTACGTATTCAGGAGTTTGAAAACTCCGGACTCTTAGCTTCATCTCCCTGATCTCAGTGAAGACATGCTTGTCTCCGACCTTAGGCCCTGCTGCTCAGAGTCTTCCTCTAAGCTGCTTATGTTAAAGGAACTCACAGGAAGCTGGTTTCCACCATCACCATCACCCCATCACCATCACCCCCATCACCATCACCCCATCACCATCACCATCACCCCATCACCATCACCCCCATCACCATCACCATCACCATCACCCCCATCACCCCCATCACCCCCATCACCATCACCATCACCATCACCCCCATCACTATCACCCCCATCACCATCACCACCATCCTGGCTGCATCCTGGTTGCATCCCCTCATTATCAGTTTGAGTAGGTGGGAGGAATTTTAGCTAACTCAGAGTTCCCTGGTTGTGGTCAAACTTCCCAACTCTCCAGAATCCCCAGCAGTCCTCTAAAACCCTCCAGGAGGCTCTGGACTTTAGGGATTATTTTTCTATGAGCCTGCTAGAGTCGGGAGGAGAATGGTATGGCAGAATGGGACCCAGGGGGAGGTGCTGAGAGCTGAGGGGCAGAAGGGTGGTGGGTGGGGCTGGGCACCACCCTGGGAGCCGTGCGAACCTGTTGTAAACAGTGGGAAGCTCACCCTCTTTCTCCTCTTATTTTACGACCTTTCCCGCTCGCTCTCTCTCCCATTATGAAGTCCCTGTAATGGGACTGTGCATAGTTACAACCAGCGAAATACGGGGCCCAATGACTCTGAGCAGCTCTCACATCATCAAGTGCATCTTCTTGTGTGGCTCCGTCGTTTCCTCACTTCCCTGTTTGCACAGTGTGACACTGAGATAAAATATACATTCTGTAGAACATACCATCTACTGCAAGTCATCAGGGATTGCAGAGGTAAATAAATTCAGCTTCCTTGAAGAGGTTTCCATGGGCCTCCGTTCCTGTAACTTGGCTCCTCTCACCGTCCTGATTTACGTGCTTGCCTCTCCCATCCACAGGGCAGGGGGAAGTGGTCGATAGGATGACAGAGCCAGAGGTTAACAGTCATTAGCAGAGCCCATGGTTATGGACCAGTTTGATGATGCATACTTTCACGGAGCATTTTCATTGAGTGTAGATACTCTCCAAATATCCCTACAGGGGTTTGATTGGCAGCTGAAGCGAGGACCTGCCCTGTCGTAAGTCAAACAGCTCCATATGCGGCTTCATAATGTTGATTGAGGACTTGCAATGGGCAGTTTTAGTTGTGGCTCAAATGTAAAGATGCAATAAAGGCGACAGCTGGATGGGTCATTAAGGCCCAGGCGCCCTTTCAGAAAGCTCCTTGGAAGGAGGGGGGCCAAAAATACCAAAGGCTTGTCTCTCTGTAGGGGAGATCATAGCTGACTTAAAGTGGTCTTCTTCCTGGATTTTTTGTGTTTTGTAAATCTTATTCAATGAATGTGCTTTAATTTTATAATTAGAAGAAAAATTAACTCTGAAGTGCCCTCAGAGCTGGGTTTTTTTTTTTAATATTCTTCAAATAATTCTTTTGTGTCATGGTGCTCTTTGGCAACTGGACAGCTTGATACATAATCAATCAGTTATGTGAGCACGGGGCCACGTCTTCCTGTGTAGCACCCACTTCTCTATAAATTGCCTTTGCCTAGAGACATCTGTTTTAGAGATATTTTAGAAAAAAAGCTTCCAATGACATTATGCCCAACCAAATGGACAATTGAATGTTGACAAGCAGACACTACTAGAGCAGGAAATGGCAACCCACTCCAGTTCTCTTGCTTGGGACAGAGGAGCCCCGCAGGCTACAGTCCATGGGGTAGCAAAGAGTCGGACACAACCCAGTGACTCAACCACCACCGCCAAGCCGGTACTCGCTCGTTTCGCCAAGTGTTGCTGTGTTTCTGATCTCAGTCTACCCTCTCCTCCATCTGGACAGGCAGGGTAGGGGGCAGCCATGACCCCATGTGAAGGGTGGGATGTGCAATCCTGGGCACTTGGCACCTCGGCTAATGCCCCCTCCTAGCGCTTAGGGAAGATTTGGGATTAGTTAGAGCTTGAGAGTTCAGGCAGTTCTTTGAAACCTCTATTTCTCTTTTAAGGATGACCTTGACTTTAAGTCAGATCCCTTATCTTTCCCACCCCTCGGGTCTCCCATCCTAACGAAGGTAGGTGCACTTGTCCGGTGTTCTAGAAATACCGAGTTGCAGTTCTATCTCCCTCTCTCCTCTGCACCCCAAGACCATCCCATTGGCAGGGCCAAGTCTTTCCAGAGGCAAACTCCAAGGGAAGGCTTAGTCAAGGCTTCTAGGCACTGAGGCCAAACTCAGCAAATCTCTAGCATTGCGGAGGATGAAGAATGGACGGGGGTGGAGGAGTCCCCCACTTACAGATGACTTTCCCATAGATTGAGCGCAGGCGGGCCTGGGGGTCAGGGCTGCTCATATTCGGGTGCGTGCTCAGCGCGGCTGGTGGAATGAAGCAGGCCATTTCTCCTGGAACTCATAAATCCTCGGGAAAAATATTCCTCCAAGAAAGGGAAATTCATACTTAATAATTTTCGGGGGGTGGATGTCAAGTCTGAGACGGCCTCCACCAGGCCGTTTGGAAAGTCCTGAGGCAGGAGGCCTTGGCCTGAACTCAGGCATGGTCGTCAACTGCAGAGCCGGTGGGGGAGGGAAGGCAAGGTCATGCAGGCTTGGCAGGGGCCCACAACCTCATCCACCACATAATTAAAGGAGAAAATACCCACACAGACAAGCCCGCCCCAAAGTGAAAGGCCTGATATGTTTTTCCTGAGCATCGTTGTATTTTTAGTTGTGGTTCAAGGACAATTTGAGTGAAGGATGGTTGTTTTCATTGCTAATGTGTCTCTTTCTCCTGGCAGCCTGAGAACATCCTGTGTGTGAATCGGGACACTAAACAAATAAAAATTATTGACTTTGGATTGGCCAGAAGGTACGTCAATTTGGACATAGGTGTATGAATTGAGTTAGAGAACATGACGGGTGATCTTTCTTTGCAAAGATAAATCTGATATACCCCTTGGTTTTGTATCCCTGTTTAGAATTAACCAAAATTACGTTTCAGCTTTACTTTGCTGGCTTCAGTATTTGAACGTTTAGGAGTTTCTTACAGTGCGTGCAAGAAAAATATGGAATATTAAAAGCTAGTATAGCGCAGTCATCAAATTTTAAGACAGTAATCCATAATTTGTAAGAGTTTGTTTTAGTCTTTTGTATTTGGTCCATCTGTAAAGCGAAGATTTACTTTATTTATTTATTTATTTTTGCGAAGATTTACTTTAAAAAGGAATTGTGTGAGCAGGATTGCCAAGGGTTCGGGCAGAGATGAGCTCCTTAAGGGAACAGAGTTTACAGGGACCTCAGTGCCTGAGTGCGACATCAGACGGTCGTGAACCGCTGCATCTTCTCTGTTCATTAAACTTGCTCAAGCCGTCGACAGGGCACAGTCTGTATCACGGCTCCTTCGGTCATGTTTCATAATTCAGGTGTTCTAATTATTCCGAGTGGCTTTTCTCACAAGCATTTCAGATTATTAAGGCTCTCTGGTGGGAAGCTTCGTTACCAGTTTTGGACACTGTCTCTGTAATGCATGATTTCCTTTAAAGGCTGTTTATGATAACTGTGCTGTGTGGCTGCAGTTACTTTGCTTATAGACTGCATCCTTTCTGTTTCCTCGAGTTTTGACAGACCCTCTTCATTCCTCCGTGTTGTCAGGTACAAACCCAGGGAGAAGCTGAAGGTGAACTTTGGAACTCCTGAATTCCTCGCCCCTGAAGTTGTGAACTACGATTTTGTCTCCTTTCCCACTGACATGTGGAGTGTGGGCGTCATCACCTACATGCTGTAAGCAGACCCCTCAGCCCCTTGGTCATTTGTTCTCAATTGCCATGCATATTCCATTTGCTACTTTGAATAAAGCCCTAAGTTAGATCTTTCAAAGATAAATAACTCTGCCCCATACTCAGGTACTTCCCATGTTCTGCTGACTCTGGTGGGTAAAGGAGTAAATTCTTTCCTTATATCATCAGAAAAAGTAACAGTCTGTCTTCTTCACTCATCACCCGAATTCCTAGGACACCATCCTATGCTCTAAAAGTAACTTAAAAAACACCTCCAACCTACGTCCTGATCCCGAGTGACAAAGCAGCCTCACAGTTCAGGGGGTCATTCCTGGCGTCTGCCATCCGAGGATGTGATGGCACTCTGCAGTACAATACGTTAAAAGGGTGTTTGTGTTATGCTGTGAGATTCGTGTTTGAGGGTAGCTGTGCCTTCATCACAACCACTGCTCATAAACATAAAATTAGGCTCGCGAGTCGCTCACTCGTGTCCGACTCTTTGCGACCCCATGGACTGTCTGCTAGGCTCCTCGGTCCCCGGGTTTCTCCAGGCAAGAATACTGGAGTGGGTTGCCGTGCCCTCCTCCAGGGGATTTTCCCAACCCAGGGACTGAATCCACATCTCCTGTAACTCCTGCATTGCAGGCAGATTCTTTATCACTGAGCCACAATTCTTGGTTATTAGCCTTCTTTCCGTTTTAAATGACAGGACCAGGAAGGCTCCTGTCTCTGCAGAGTCTGAGGGTGTTTAAAGACTTCTCACCCTGGACACCGTGTCTTACAGACTCAGCGGCTTGTCCCCCTTCCTGGGCGATGACGATGCTGAGACCCTGAACAACATCCTGGCCTGCAGGTGGGACCTGGAGGATCAAGAGTTCCAGGACGTCTCGGAGGAGGCCCGGGAGTTCATCTCCAAGCTTCTCATTAAGGAGAAGAGGTGACCACGTCCCCTCTGGGCTCAGGAGGAGGCCGGGGGAACAGAGAGGCGGGGCCCCGGGGCTGAGGGGACCGCAGGCAGAGAAGTGCCAGCAGCCCCCGCGGTGGTCTCCCTGATGCACCTGCTGTAGACAGGGTGACTCTGATGCCCCCCACCCAGCCTCCTAAACCTGGAACTGCTGTGATCGCAGGGCTTGAGTGGGGCTAGGGGCTCCACGCCGCTGAATGCTTGACGGTTGTTTCATGGGAGAGCCAGCTGTGGGCCCGGCCTGCCCGCTGCTCTGCAGACGTGTTCTCTTTACCCCCTTCCCAGCTCCGTGGGAGGAGGGCATTATCAGTCTTTGTTCTTTGATGAGACTCCAAGATCATATGGTCGGTTAAGTGACAGAACCAAGAATCAACACAAGGCCATGCGCGTGACTGTTATGTATGAATGGCCTGCTTTCTGTCTTGCTAATAATTCAGAATTCAGTGGTTGAAGAGTACTGATACTGAAATACAGGGGCTCACATTTTAGAATCATGGAGGGGGTGGAGGATTGTGATGAGCCAGTCAAACATACTTTTCAGACGATTCTGTCTAAAATATATAATGACAAAAGATAAAACTAAATAACAAAAATTTTAAGAGACAACTCCCAAAAACATAAGAGAAAAATACAAAGAAAAAAGAAAACAAATTAAAAATAATTTTAAAAAGAAGAAAGTTTTAAAAGACAAAAAAAGGAAAACAAGAAACCTCCAAAATGGAAAAATAATGAGAGAAAATAGAAAAATAATAAAACATACAATGATAGATGTCATTTAAGATGTTCACAGCCAACAATACTTGCTTTATTGTTTTATTATCCTATAGCTTTTAAGTTATATAACCACAACCATGAACCAATAGACAGGCGGTTCAGTGGGGTGGGGTCTGGGGCAGACCCCAGTGCTTCTTCCCTTGCACTTCACTGTCCCTGATCCACCAGGAATTGCATCTGGGGCTTTGAGGGCAAATGTATAAAGTCCAGTCCCTGCCTTTAGGTAACTTGTGATCTAATAGAAGAGACGAGCAGTTTTTAGTTCAGTTCAGTTCAGTCGCTCAGTCGTGTCTGACTCTTTGCGACCCCATGGACTGCAGCACGCCAGGCCTCCCTGTCCATCACCAACTCCCGGAGTTTACTCAGACTCATGTCCATTGAGTTGGTGATGCCATCCAGCCATCTCATCCTCTGTCGTCCCCTTCTCCTCCTGCCCTCAATCTTTCCCAGCATCAGGGTCTTTTCCAATGAAGTCAGTTCTTCACATCAGGTGGCCAAAGTATTGGAGCTTCAGCTTCAGCATCAGTCCTTCCAGTGAACACCCAGGACTGATCTCCTTTAGGATGGACTGGTTGGACTCTTAAGAGTCTCCTCCAACACCGCAGTTCAAAAGAGTAGTTTTTAAAAGAGGCTTAAATACAATGTGGTGAATATTTATTGAAGATCAGGCTTCCCTGGTGACTCAGTGGTAAAGAACCTGCCTGCTAAGCAGGAGATACAGGTTCGATCCCTGGATTGGGAAGATAGAAGTTCAATTTATGCAGCTCAGACATCTCATCAAGAATGGTTATTTCTATTTGAAGGAAGATGTTCAGGTGGCAGAAAGATTTCAGAATTGTTTCTTGCTTGTCTTACCAATAGTGTTACCCTAATGGCATTGGAGGGTAACCTGTCCCTGATACTAATTCTACAGAAGACAGAATTGCCTGGCAACTTGACATGAGGCCATCTGGTCTCCCAAAGGCGGTGGTCAGAGCCAAGGTCTCGTTTGCTGGGTCCCTAATAACCCCTGCCTTTCCCTTTAGCTGGAGAATCAGCGCGAGTGAGGCTCTCAAGCACCCTTGGCTGTCGGATCACAAGCTCCACTCCAGGCTCCGCACGCAGGTAACCATGGCTGCTTCTCTTCTAGTCGGCTTCAACCTTCTGACGATCAGATGCTAGCGGCACCTTAGCCTCGAGTGACGTTCTTTCTAATTAGTTTCTCACAGCCTTCTAATCTTCTGCTAGTGCTAAATTGCCTAAAATGGTTTTATTAAGCTATTTGTGCCTTTTAATGATGCTAACTATGCTAGAGAATTATTTTCAGCAGAACCATTACATTTATTATTTAATTACTGTATCCATCACAAAGTGAATTGCATCGCCACCGTAACTGCAACCACACTCACACGTTTAGCCTAGGGCACAGGGACACAGAAAGTTTCGGAGAATACATGCTAATGTACATTCAAGGTAAATCTCCTACTTAGAGCTCAGAATTCTAACTTCCCTGCTTGCCTGGTTTAGTGTGCTCTAAGCACCAAAAAAAAAAAAAAAAAGGTAATATTCAGCTTGGACAAGAGATTAATGTAAGTGCATGTGAAGGAGACTCTTACCAAAGTCTGAGCAGAGACTGAATGGTGGGGTGTTCCTCGAGAGTGATCAGGCCGCCCCGTGTGGTCACATCTGACGCAAACTCCCGACTGCCTCTCACCACCCTAATCAGCACTTAACATCTCACATCCCTCGTCAGTCCCTCCAGCACAGGTCTCCTTCCTAAGCTTTGGGTCCGAATACTCCCCTGTGAGCAGGCCATCTCCGCTTGGACTGTCTCGCCGCCCGCCACCATCCCTGCCACCGTCCCCGCCGCCCTCCCAGACCCCAGCACGTCTCTGTGCCCCCTCTCCCTCGCCCAGTCCCTTCAGCTCATCGGTAATTTACCTCCAAGTTCTGCACTGATTGTTCCTGGGATCTGTACAGTCCCCACCACCACGACGGTTGTCTAGACAGAGGCCGTCTGTCACCCGAGTGACTGCCATCGCCTCCCGCTGACGTCCACGTCTAGATCGCCGTGGATCATATAAACAGCACAGAGGCAGACGGGTCGCGTCTAAGCAGCTTTCCTGAACATTTAGCGTGGTCAACGGGTCGCGACACCCAGGGAGGCGGTGGGCAGGCCCTGCCGTCAGACTCACCATGGAGGGGACTGGTCGGCCTCGTACACTCCCCTCCCCTCCATCTTCGCTCCTCCGGGGTTTGGAGTGGAGCTTTTCCACTGACCAAGCCCTGCGATGACTGTGCCCCAGGTACTCATTTTTTCCACATCCAGTTTTTATTGAAATTACTTCTAAATTCGGCATCAGTTGTAAGTTTTATTTGTGTCTGAATATACCTTTCCTTGATAATTGGTACTGATGTCAAGTAAAAATAGGCTGATTCCCTGGTAGGTACCTCACCCAGACGGCATAAACTGCTTATTAGGGTTACCAACCTATTCTGGGCCAATTTTCCACCCATGTATTTTTATCCAAGCTTATTGGTGTCCAAATACACTTTGACGTGGTGGACAATATGGAAACCACAACAGATAATTAATGACATTATACGGTGTAAAAGTGTTTAAAAATATTTTTTAGACCATATAACAACAAAAATCACCTTTTTGTTATTTTATCCAACTGCTGGTACCTAAGGTGAATAGATATTTCAGGGATGGTGAGGATTAAACAAAAAAATATTCCATTGTACAAATGCAGTTAGTTACCATGAAAGTTGAAATTGCACAGCGCTGTGCCAAGCGCTGTTCTGACGGCCTCAGAGTGAGCTCACTTGGTCCTCAGGCCGATGCTCTGAAACAGACATGCCACCATGCCCTTTATGTGAGTGGGCCGCTGAGGACAGGGCTACAGACCCACCCAGGATCCCACCACAAGCAGCAGGCCCTGGAGTCGGGCGAGGGTCCCCACTCTGCCGTCCCGCTGGAGGCGGGCTGCTGGGCCAAGGGGGCCTGTGCCATTTCCAGGACCACCCTTGTGTGACATCTTTCATGTTACTGAAAGACAACACTCAAGCTTAATATATTTTATTTTTCGGTGAAATATTGAGAATAACTTTTTCTAGTGGTTCACTTCTGTGAGAATCCTGTATCTATGTCCTGTAGAACCAGGATTCAACTTCATGTTGAAAATTCAACTCTTACCCAAACTATTAAAAATTTTGATATTTCAGAGTTTTCGTAATAAACTTTTATTTGTCTCTTTTCATTGTTTCGTGCTTCAAAGCACTTCCTGTTTCCCAACCACCAAGCATGCCCGTGATCCGTAAACTTAGAAGGATTCTCCTTGGACACTGAGGCCCGCGGTCTCTACCTCCTGAGCCGGGCTCACGGGGCCGAGCCCACCACCCGCACGGGACCCGTTGCGTCAGACAGAGCCTGGGCTGTGGCAGAGCCTCCCGGCGGGCAACCCGTGAGCCCTTGGCCAGCAGCTGTGCAGACACAGTCCCCGCTTTGGGGCTGGGGGCGGGGAAGCCGAGCGGGTGGGACCGATTGTCTCCTCCCGCAGCTCGTGACCATCCACCTCTCCTCCCGTCTCCTGGGTGCCGGCCTCATCCTCTGCTTCCCATTTACTGAGCTGACCAGACAGTGGACGTGCTCAGGGTCTACGTGCACCCACTCTCGTCCCTGTCACCAGATCATCCCTTCCTTAGTTACAGTTCTGACCACATTGTCCCCTGATGAGAGACACCCCCAGCCTTCCCCTTCCTGCACCCTGAACCCCCGTGCCCTCTTCTAGGCATGGTGCCAGTGTTGGGGCCCCAGCCCTGCGCCCAGGTCAGCCCAAGTCCTGGGCAGTGTCCAAGGTCCACTCCCAATGCCCTTTCTCCAGGACGGCCTCCTCACTGCCAACACACACAACACAGACACACACAGACACACACAGATACACAGACACACACACACAACCCCCCAGCTCTGGTAAGCACTGGGATCCTTCAAGGGGTTCCTTTTTTTCTCACAGACACACATACATTATAACGTCATCTGTGGTTTCTCTAAGGGGCAAAACCAACTGATTACAATTTTAAAAGCCTCGCTGAATTAACAAGGGTCATGGCATGCGAGTCTCTCTGCCCGTGACTCCGAGGGGAAGAGCGGTGATGACGGGTCCGCTGAGGGGCTGGGGAGGGGGACGCCCTCAAGCCGGATTCTGCGGCCGTGAGCCGTCAGGGTCCAGGGGCGTCTCTGCAGGAACCCCGCCTCTTCAGGTATCATCGGATCGCGTCAGTTCTGACCCTTCTCAAAATGTCTTCCTGGTTTTCCTAGAAGAGGAAGAATTGCTGCTCTGATGCCCAGGACCTGGTGACCAAATAGTGTCCGGAAAGCGCCCTCCTGAAAGGTTGGTCTGAAGGGGCCTCTGAGCCTAGAGAGGGCGGGGAGAGCCTGGCTGTCTCACCGTGCGCAGCGGGGCGCGTTTCCTCCGGGGGAGGCCCCGAGGCCGGACGGCTGTGTTTGGGTCTGTTCTGCTGTTTCCTAGCAGAGAGCCCTCTGTCTTGTGATGTGTGGACTGGGGACAGTCTCGTTTCCCATCCTTGTTGAGCAGCTCCACTGAGACCATCCAAGCAAAGCCGGAGACCGGGGCTCAGCGCACAGTAGGTCCTCAGGAGGGCTCCCAGGAGTCCTTGCCACATTGTACGTGGCTGAGGTAACAGGGGAGGGAGCGTGTCTGCAGAGTCGGGGAGCCTGAGGCCCTGCCTGCTGGGCACAGCCAGGGGCACGGTGGGGCCTGACCCTCTCGGGGCCTCTGCTCTCTCTTCTCCTCCCGAGCTGTTGCCAGGCCCAGACCCCTTCTTGGACCCCAAGGAGCTGCCTCTTCATACAAAGCCTCTGCTTGCTTAGAATTATGTCAGAATTATTCAAAGAAGGAGTGTTACACATGAGCAGGTGCTGTTACATCAATAAATGGTCCAATTTGTGGCCTAAAGGGGGCTTCCCAGGTGGTAAAGAACCCGTCTGCCAGTGCAGGAGGCATAAGAGACATGGGTTCGATCCCTGGCTCGGGAAGACCCCCTGGAGGAGGGCAGGGCAACCCACTGCAGTATCTTTGCCTGGAGACTCCCATCGACCAAGGAGCCTGGTGGGCTACAGCCCATAGGATCGCAGAGAATCAGTCACAGCTGAGAATCCGAGCGTGCGCGCGCGTGCACACACACACACACGCACACGCACACGCGTGTCCCAAAGGAGAGGCTGAGGGCCGTGCAGCATCCCAGAGGACTTCGAGAAGCCCCAGCACCCCGTGTGGTGCGGGGGACGCTCGGGGGCTGCCCCGTCACCTGGGCTGCGAGTCCACGGCCGGCCGGGCAGCTCGGCTTCAGCAGCCCTGCTGGACTCGAGCCTCGTGAGGTGGCATTCTGCAGCCGGCCCGTCTGGACTCTCCCTCTGACTTGTATCTACTCTGGCCCCAAGGTTTTGTTGGTCTGTTGACTGTATGTGCTCTTGTAAGCTGCCTTGAGTCTGTTGAGGAGTAAGACGGGGTAGAAATAAATCAGCAAATCATCATACAAGTCACGAACCAGCGTCAGCGAACACCCCAGCTTTGGCACGAGGGTCCCTTACTGGGCACCCTATCGCTTGCTTAGAGACTGATGTGATGTCAACGGGAAAGCTTTTGCTTTTGACATACAAAGACCGTTCCTGTTTGACCAGACTAGCGGGGAGTTGGCATTGGGAACTGCAGGGGGTAGCCTCACATCTGGTGACACGGTGGAGAAGGAGGGCCGTCTGCACCCCCTGAGGTGCGGGTCATCCCGGCCTCGCTGGGAGCCGTGGGCCCGAGGTCTGCAGGCAGCACGCCCCGGCGGTCCTTCTCTCCCCCAGCCCTGCCCAGAGGCCGCTCAGTCCCCAGCGACCACAAGCCCTGAGGGTTTGCCGCAAACCACCTTCCCACCATAAGCCCTGGGCGGGCTCTGGGGGCTGGTGGGAGCGAGGTCACTGGGTGCCAGGAGGTGCCCAGGAAGGAGGCCTGGCGCCAGGGGCTGGTGGGAAGGATGAGGCGAAAAGGCAGTGGGCGACGGCCGAGTCCTTCCCAGGAGGTTTGCTCTTGAACCCAAAGCGACGGAAGGGGGTGGCAGCCAGCAGGACAAGGACAAAAGGTTGTGTTTTTCTTTGTTTCCCCCAAACTTTAAACTTTTTATTTTGTATTGGAGTACAGTGAGTTAAAAATGCTGTGGTGGTTTCAGGTGAATAGTCAAGGGACTCAGCTATACGTGTAGGTGTACATGTATCCATCCTCTCCAAACTCCCCTCCCATCCAGGCTGGCACATAGCTGAGCAGAGTTCCAAGTACTGTGTCGTAGGTCCTTGTTGGTTATCTATTTTAAATGTAGCAGTGTATACATGACCTTCCCAAAGGACAAAGTGCTTTGAGCCGGTTGCCCTGGCAACGCAGCATCTTTGTTGCAGATGCTCAGCGAGACCACTCCAAACCTGGCCTGGTCCACTCCATGCCGGCCACTCAGGCTGGCCACCTTCCCTTCTTGGGTCCCCCCCCACCCCTCCAGGGGTCACAGAAACCCACCCCGGTCCCACCACATGTCCATGCAATGCAGGTGCTTCCTGGTTTCCTTTCTCACTTTTTTTTTTCTGTCTCAAACTAAAATGTAAGCTTAAGAAATTAACCCTGGGGGCAGCCCCCCTTGAGAAGGATGCTGTGCTAAAAGCAGTAGATCATGCTTCACAATCTCTCCTGCCAGGAGGGGCTGGGAGCTTTGGCAAGAAACAACATGAGTAAAACCAATTTTGAGATAATATTGATTTTTAAAATCTGGTGGTTGGAGATGATTCCTGTGGAAAAAGAGCCTTATGAATAAGGCATAACCCGCAATGCAAATTGAGGACAGAAATCTCCTGCAATTTGTCAGAGGTTTTTTGATGGGTTGAGGAAGCGCTCTAAAAACAAACCAGGTGGCATTTCATTTCTCCTTCCCGCTGCTCCATGGCTAGCCCGGGAGATGCGCACCAGGGCCAAGCCCTTGGGTCTACAGGGAGGACGTGGGTCACACACAGCCAAGAGCAGATGGAGAGAGTCCCATGCGCGTCCCCGGCAGCACTTTGATGCTGACGGAGCTGGCGGGACGCAGGGGTGGCAGCAGCTCAGAGCTGGCTGCGCTTCAGGTGAAACAAAGAGGCCTTGTCCTTCGATCCTGCACACAGTACCAAAATATCTTGCGTAAACTGAAACACACACACACACACACACACACACACAACCCACCCAGCTCTGGTAAGCAGTGGGATCCTTCAAGGGGTTCCTTTTTTTTCTCACAGACACACATACGTTATAAAAAGTCATCTGTGGTTTTCCTAAGGGGTGCAACCAGCTAATTACAATTTTAAAAGCCTTGCTGAATTAACAAGAGTCATATTTTGTTTGCTTTGCAGGAAAACTGCTGTGGTTGCTGCTGCCTTGAGAAGATTTTTGGAAAAATCAGCAATTCTGATGCCTTGACCCCTATGGAGACTGGTGGCTCTGGGCCGGGCGGGGGTGGGGGGTGCGTCACTCTGAACTCTGAGCACCTCTGCCAGGCTTGGGGGCGGGGGGCGCTGAGAGCTGAAGCCCTGGAGGCAGGCAAGCCTGCACCCCCCTCCTCACACCCTGTGACCGGGCACACCCAAAAAGATGGTTCCCCGCCATCCTGAGCTTAAAGCTTTCTGTCTTCGTTGCTGGGTCTTCGTTGTCTCATCTCTGCTATGTCTCAGACCACTAGAGCGGTCACACTGGAGACTGAGCTGAGGGTTTAAAATGTGTTGGAGGCAACAGCAAACTATTATCTATAGGGCGGATAAACAGCAAGGTCCTACTGAGCAGCAGAGGGAACTGTGTTCAGCGTCTCGGGACAGACCACCGTGCGTGCTTCTGCTTGGTCGCTCAGTCCTGACTCTTTGTGACCCCATGGACTGTAACCCACCAGGCTCCTCTGTCCACGAGCTTCTCCAGGTAAGAATACTGGAGTGAGTGCCATTTCAGACTATAACGGAAAAGAACATGAAAAAGAATGAATCGTTTAGTCGCTCAGTCGTGTCCGACTCTTTGCGACCCCATGGACTGCAGCACGCCAGGTCTCCCCGTCCTTCAGTATCTCCCAGAGTTTGCTCAGACTCACTTCCATCGAGTTGATGATGCCATCCAGCCATCTTATCCTCTGTCACTTTGCTCCCTTCTCCTCTTGCCCTCAACCTTTCCCTGCAACAGGGTCTTTTTCAATGAGTCAGCTCATTATAATGGAAAAGAATATGAGAAAGAATGTGGATATATGTTAAAAAAAAAAAGTTGGATACATTTAGAGGGAGAATTGCCTTTCAAAGGGGTGAGTATGTTGCCAGAAAAAGTTCTAAGTCCGGTGAACCCTTGGCCGGTTAGTCTCTCAGACTTTATTATTTTGATTTGGACTGAAATCCGGTGAATCCAACTGATGAGTAATTTGCTTTCTGGAACATAAGCTTTCTTTGAATTCTGAGCAACAGGCATCAGGTGGCCTGTCTGCCATGTGTTTTGAGACCTCCTCCAAGAGCAGCAGTCTTCCAAGCAGCTGGTCTACTTTCGGCTGAGGGACGTGGGTTGTCACCGTGCACCTTGCTCTTGAACCGTCATCCACATGAATCACGGGCTTCGAGGGGCGGTGCACGGTTAGTCTGCCCATTCACGGCCTTGAGTAACGCTAACTGTCCCGAGAGCTTCCCTCGACGCGGCCGGAACGAGAAGGGATGGCCCTGGCGAGTCCTTAGGGGCCAGTGCTGGGCTTCCTGTCGAGCGACCTGGGTAAAGAGGACCAGTGGCCACACCACATGTCGGCTCTTTGGCTCAGCCCTGCGCAGGGCACCCCCGCTCGGACGTGACCCTGATTTCCAGCTGGAGGTTCTTCCGTTCCCGAGCTCATGTGCCGTTTCTTCACATGTAACAGGGGACCTGAGCCCTGCTGTAGAAACGGGGGTTGTTTCTCCAGGAAGCTGAGACAGTGGATGCCACGCCCATCACTTACTTCTTAAGCCTCTCTCACGTTTTCCACTTCCAAATACCTGTTGTGTTGAGATCAGCTATAATAATGTCTTTATTTTTAGCTTAAGTTGCTCTAGGCTCCAGCTGCCTCGATAGTGATGAAAGGAACTAAGAACAGCCCTGGGGCCCGCCCAGGCAAGGGGGTTCTGACAGGCGCTGACAGTTCCCCATCCTCTCTGATCCCGCCCGAGAGTCCTCCTTGCCTGCCCACGTGCTTCAGGGGCGGGGGAGGCGGAGACAGAAGACAGGGGTAATTAGTTCAGGCCTCTCGCCAGCTCACCGGTGCTGCAATAAGATGCGTCTCCTTCTCCTTTGGGCCCGCGCATTCATCCAAGGCTGGCTTCTCCTTTTCCTGTTCTGTGATTCTGCTTCGTGTTTAATTTAGTTTCCTTAAAACACACACACGCACAAAAGACCCTGTGACTGAAGTGTTATGTTACCGCACTATCTTTAGCTCCTGGTGTTCATCGGGTCTGGAAAAACAGGAGGTGGTCCAGGTTTAATACTCAGTCCACAGAGAGCTGGCATCTGCTCAACTGCTGAACAGGACACAGGGGTCTGATCAGAAGCCCCTCATGGAGGGCGTGTTCTGGCCTGAGTGTGGGTTCTCCTCCGGCCTGCGCGGAGGACCTTCTGCTGGACGTGAGGGTCACCTCGGTCCTGGTCGCCTTCCCCGGTCCCACTGCACGCGGAGGACCCAGCTCCGGCCAAGTGATCGAGGGCTTGCTTGCCAGATTCACCCACTGATGACCCCGCAGTCAGCAGGCGTGGGTTTTGGGGTTTAGAAAGGAGACTCTGCTTTGAAAGCGGCTCTCCTCAGACTGTGTAGTTAGATTTGCACACTTGGCTGGGGAGTGCTGGGGCTGGATCCGCAGGGGGTGCTTTCTGCGGGCGCTAAGAACAGGGTGCTGAAGCGCCGAGGATTGCCCTCTAGTTACACGAGATGAGGGGGTTCCTGTCTCTTGCTCAGTGGTCCCCTCTGTCCACACCCTTGTGCCGCTGCAGGATGTGGCGATTCTGACGGGAAATGGGCGTCGTGCATCGGAGGAATCAAAAACCACAGGCGAGTGTGAACCCAGAACGGAGTTTGGCGGGACCGGGGTCCTCGTGGTCCCTTTCCCCCAGAAGTCACCAGGACCCAGGGGCTGTGTGGGCTTCTGCATCCTCTCGGGGGATGTGGTGGCCTTGCTCGCTCCTTTAGGCCATCACTGTTCCTCCAGCAAATGGAGGAAATTAAGTGCCAGCGGGGTGGGGCCTATCCCACGGCCTGGGGAGAAAGAAACTGTCAAGGGAAAAGGAACTGACAGGGACCTGGAATCTGCTGCTGCTTAAAAACCAGGGAGGAAAGGGTCACCTTGTTCATGACATAAAAGCCCCCAGCACGGACTCTCACCTGGATTAACCATGGAAACCATTTCCGGGTTGAGGTTGGCTGACTCCTGTCTTTGGGCACTGTAGAGTTGCCTGGAGTCACTTTCTGTCTGACTTGACATTTTTTTGCTTTCTTTCCTCAAAGATGCAAATAGGCGTGATGATTTGTCTCGCGAGGCAGACTCTGATGTGATGTAGTCTCAGATCTGTGAGAACCAACGTTTTCACCATCTTTATGGAAATTAGTACAGCAGCATTTTGTCCTTGTTTTAGAACCAAATATGGATTTTCTACGAGGGAAATGAGCAAGGCTCTCCTTTAATTCCTTTTCTGTCCTTCTGTTCCCACGACCCCGACTCCAGCCTCTGGGTTGTGGGAGGGCCAATATTACACTTGGGCCTGTTCGGTCTGGACTCCAGGCCAGCTGAGGGGCCTCCTTTGGAAACTGATCTGTGAGCTCGTAACTAGGGGTAGGGCGGGATTGAGCTCAGCTCTCTCCGCTGGAGATTCCATCCTGGGTTCAGGCGTTCTTCTGTATCCTTCTCAGATTGGCCACGATGCCCTCCTTTGCTTTTGCTCCATCTTTTAAAATATTTTGCATCTTTCTCTTTTTCTTAAGTTAGAATCAAAGTCTGGCTTCTTATCTATCACCATGTTCCCCTAGAGCCTCTCTGAGATGAAAATTACATTTGCAAAATGTGAGTTGCTTTCTGTCCTAAAGGACTGAGACGCTGCACTGAGTGGGCGGGACTTCCTGGGCTAGGACAACTTCCGGGCCTTGGGCGAAACTCACAGCTTCTCAGCTTAGAGGGTCAGTGCATTTCTCCTCCCAGCTCCGATCCAGGCAGGTGCGTCGTCCCTGGTGGTCTTGCTGTGGGCAGCTTCACCTTCCGTGAAGGCTTCTCACTCCCTGCTGCTGCCCACTCGAAGGGGCGGAAGAGTCCTGCTTGCACGTTCTATAGTTATCCCGACGGATAGATGCCGGTGAGCCCTCTGGACAAAGTTTCTCAGTGCAGACAAGAAATAAACACGGAGCCCCAAAGCAGTGACTACATATATCGTGTGTATTTTCTATTTCTGGCATAGTTTCATTCAGCTGCACTCCTTTTCCTTATAAAGATGTGTAACAGTCATATGTATGTATCATATTGAAGAATAAACTTGGACCTTGTTTATCCTTTGGTTAACGAGCTAATTTGTGGACGTGTCAAATGCGATGCAAACGTTCTCCTCTGGATGAGGATGGTGTATGACACCTGCTGATATCAAGAACCTAGGCTACACTCACAGGGACCCTAGACCATCCACAGGAGCCCTGGGGAAAACTACTCCCACAACTTGAATGCAAGGAACCAACATAAGGTGCAGGGTTTTGTCCCCTAATTTTAGCACAAAGATACCGACTGAGATAAAGACAAAGCGCCTAGTATAGCACCGTGTGAGGACTCATGAAGGCAGCTAGCAGCAGCTCGCCCTTTCCTGTAGCTCTGGGGCGATTCTTCAGACCCAGAGGGGTGTGTGTCCGCCCCAGAGGACCTACCACTGAGGGACTCAGGAGGAAACGGCTGCCCAGCCCGGGGCCACCGGTGTCCTTCTCGGCTGGAACGCTGCTGACTCCGAGCCTAGCTGTTGTCTGAGGGTGACGCGGGGCCAGGCCAGCATCCCTAGCCTAGCCCCCCGGGGGTGGCTGCCCACCCACACTGGCTGGCATGGTCCCGCTGGGATGCCTGGGGTCTCTGCTGGGAGCAGTGGACCGTGTGCTCACACAGACACCCTGATACTCATTCGAGATTCAGCTTCCCCACCCGGTGTCAGGCCAGGCCCTCTGAGCTCTTTCCCGGGCCTCTGTGATGTTGTGATACAATCACAGCTGTGAGTCTGACCCGGGTCCTGGGTCCTGGCCCGGAGCTCCTAGAAGCCCGGAATTTCCTGAGCGTCCACAGCTGAGCTGTTGCCTTCAGGCGATTCTGGGTGGATGAGGCTTGTGGTCCGAGGACCCAACCACAGGATCGGGGGCTGGTGCGCTCACCTGGCCCCTCCACCCCTGCCCCCAGGGAGGGGGAAGGAGCCGGGACCGAGCTCGCACCGGTGGCCCAGAGTTGATCCGTCATCCCTGGGTACCGAAACCTCTATTAAAAACCCTGAATGAAGGGACCTGGAGAGGTTCCGGGTTAATGAATGTGCTGGAGGGGGACGCACCCCAACTGCACAGGGTCAGGGCCTCCTGCTCTCAGGACCTGCCCAGGCCTCGCCCTTCCGGCCACTCGTCCGTCCGTGTCCTTTACTGTGTCCTTCGTAGCACACGGGGAGTAGTAAGTGAAGGGAGTCCCCGGGTTCTGTGAACCAAGCGTTAACTCAGATGATGGAAGCTGAGTGAGGCGTCAGATGATGGACGCTCAAGGAGGCGTCTTGGGAAGCCGTGAGTTTTAGCCGAGTTGGACAGAAGCCTGTCTGGAGGTGCGGGGTCTGAGGGATGAGCCTGGAACCGGGGTCCGCGCTTACTCCAGGCGGTTGTCACGACGGTTGTGTGCGGAAGCCCTACACACTTGCTGTCAGAAGTGTTTCAAGGAGCAACAGTCTTCCTTCTGCCTCCAATACGGGCATAAGCAGGTCCAGGGTCCAGCTCCGCCCTTTCCCAGGAGTGTCCCCGCGCTGGGGCTGGGGGCTTGGGCTGCTCCCTGTCCTCCTGGGGGGAGGGGACGGGCCGTCTCCCCTACCTGCGTCCCAGGGGAGACAAGTGGTCACTTCCCCGGCCCCTTCTAACAGGCAGCCCCACCCCACCTTGGGATCCAGACCCATCAGGGGTTGAGAGGGTCCCAAAGCCCCGCTTTGGTAACTCTCTGCTCCTCAGGGATCCCTGAGAGCTGGCCTGCGTCCCCTGATGTCGCTGCGGGGACAAATAATTTCTCAGCAAAGATGCTTACCTGTGCTCAGGGCCTTGCCTGCTGGGCTCGGTCCCCTCAAAGCTCACTCGGCTTTTACGAGATCGACGGCAAAAGTACAGAATATCATGAATAAGTAAGGTTTTCTTTACCATGTGTACTCATGATTTTAAAAATATTTCCCCTGTGCATATGGTCAAAAACATGTCAACTTGAAAGAAAGCAGCCTAACGAGGATATTCATAGTTCTTGCTGACTGAGGTCTGAACTTCCTTCCCCCTCAGCGACTTCACACACCTGTTCACTGTAAATCCACCAGGAACTTTTTATACTATGCTAATGTTGCCCAGAACTTGGACACACACCTGAGGTCTTTCTGAATTTTAATTATTCTCAAGTCAATTTTAATATTCTGAATGATTTCAGACTTGCCCATATGTGTAATAAAATTGAACTTTGAAACATTATGAAGTTTTCCTAGGGTATTTTTCAAAAGACAATGTACAGTCTGCCTTTATAAATGCTTTTAAAATTGTTTTTTAAAACTCCTTTCACTGAAAATGGTCCTATTTGTCTCAGATCTTATCATTCTACAATTCACTTAGTGGCTTTTCTCGTGAGCAGGGGCTCACAGCTTTCCAAGGGGAACAGGAGTTTTGCTCCTCCGTCAAGATGGCCTTCTGCTGACTTTCTCAGTGTCAGATGCTGTGGTTTTGGTTGGTTTTCCTGCAGCAATTTTCATGTTGCTTCTGTCTCACTCAGGAGTTATTCACTCCCAGCTGCCTTAGAAATTTGTCTGACATCCACCTGCTTCTTAAAACATGTTTGGTGAGGGTGTTTCAACACACAGGGTATTACTTTGTTGTTATCTTTTAGCCGTTAAGTCACGTCTCGGTCTCTTTTGACCTCATAGACTGTTGACACCAGGCTCTTCCGTCCATGGGATTCTCCAGGCAAGAATACTGGAGTGGATTGCCATTTTCTTCTCCAGGGGATCTTCCTGACCCAGGGATTGAACTCAGGTCTCCTGCATTGGGAAGACGGCTTTTTGTTTTTGTTTGTTTGTTTGTTTGTTTGTTTTTTTACTGCTGAGCCACCACAAAGCGGGTCATGATGGTTCCTGTTGTGACAATCTACTGGGACTTGAAATTTCAAAATTTAATACTCTCTAAAATGGAAGAGGAGGCCTTGTCCATATCTGCAAAGTAAGATTTCCATTTTGTCACAGTAAGCAGTAAACAGTGTTTACTGTTTAGCTTTCATATAGTAGTTTTATTTCACAGTAACTTAAAAGTCAGACTTCCCTGGTGGCCTGATGGTAAAGAATTGGTCTGCCATTTCAGGAGGCGTGGATTTGATCCCTAGAGAAGAAAATGGTAACCCACTCTGTACTCTTGCCTGGGCAATCCTGTGGACAGAGAAGCCTGGCAGGCTACAGTCCATGAAGTCACGAAAGAGTCAGACGTGACTTAGTGACTAAAGAACAACAAACTTAACAGCCATTTTATTGGTTGTTGCTGGGCAGTGCCACCCCCTCCAGCCCTCCTGCCTGGAGAATCCCAGGGCCGGGGGAGACTGGCGGGCTGCCGTCCCTGGGGTCGCAGAGTCGGACGCAACTGAGCGACTTCACTTTCACTTTCCACTTTCACGCATTGGAGAAGGAAATGGCAACTCACTCCAATGTTCCTGCCTGGAGACTCCCAGGGCCGGGGGAGCCTGGTGGGCTGCCGTCCCTGGGGTCGCAGAGTCGGACGCGACTGACGTGACTCGGCAGCAGCTGCTATGTGGTGACGTTGAAGAGGCAGTAGCAGCAAGGACCAGCCGTGGGCGGGCACCTGGGACTCTCCTAGTGGTTCAGCTGGCAAAGAATCCGCCTGCGATGCAGGAGACCCCGGCTCAACTCCTGGGTGAGGAAGATCCCCTGGAGAAGGAAACGGCAACCCACTGCAGTATTCTTGCCTGGGAAAGCCTATGGACAGAGGAGCCTGGCCGGCTACATGTCATGGGGTCGCACAGAGTCAGACACGACTGAGCAATTAACACTTCACATTTCAGATAGGTATATGTGGTGATGGACTTTCTGACGTTAAAAATAGCCTTTTCTGTATGTTCACCTGTTAATCATTCAGGTTATGTCCAAATTTTAGCTTTTACAAATAAAGTTGCTGTGGACATTCGTGCGTGGGTCTTTGCATGATCAACCTGGTTTGAAGTTGATCAATTTTATTGATCATCTCATATAACTAACCCTTTCCCCCCATCAGTCTTCTCTATTAATTTTCTCTTTTCTGTTTAATTGCTTTCTATTCTTATTGTTTATATTCCCTTTCTTTTCTTTACTTTGGGTTCAGTTTGGTCTTTTTTTTTTTTAATTTCTTGAGGAGGAAACACCGGCTGTTGATTTGAAGTATTTCTTCTTTTCTTACGTAGGCACTCAGTGTGAGTGATTTCCCTAAGCACCGCTTTTGCTGTCACTCCGAGGAAGCCTGGGATACAACGGGGAGGCCATCCGTGGCCTCGTAAAACAGTGCCCGTCTCCTGAGAGCGCTGCCTATGGGGCCCTCCCAAAGGGTGTCCCTGCAAACAAACCTAGAGTAACGCCTTCATGACAACACTCCCTGGGTACAGCCCACGGAGGAGCAGTGCTGCTGAGTTTGATGCTCTCATGTCTCATTAAAAGCGAGATTCTAACATGCTTCAACTAAAGGCTGGCACCTGCCATCTGCCTCTTCAAGGATTAATTCACAAGCTGCTGTGACCACTGACCTTCAACACCCTCTGAAAGAGTTCAGGGTGGAGATCAGGAATGAGGCACTCTGTGCTCTGGGAAAACTGGCAGAACAGGTCTTTAGATAGTTAGATATTTTCAGGAGAAGGTTTTATGAGCCCAATTCTTGCATCTCTTTGTGTCTAGAAAAGCACTAAAATCTTTCATGGTGACGTCTGCTCCTCGGGACCAGCGGTAACCTTCACCAGCCTGGCAGAAACTGTCTGCAAAAACGTGTGCTTGATTGCGTGAACTGCCCTTCACCACAACCACGTGTATGCTGACCTCCCCCTGCCTGTTCAGAGCAGCTTCTCAGAGCTAGCTGAGACACACTTGGGAGCTCACGGGTAGGGCTTCCTGAGTGCTCCTTGCAGCATCTGCCTGAAGGGTCACAGGTCGAAGTGGGAGACGAGCATGTGTCTGTGGGTCACCGGATGCCCCCACCTTCTGCACGGCCAGGTGAGTGCTCACCAGGTAACCATTCCCAGGAAACGTGTCTCCAGGCTGCACGTGCTGGATGCTCTGACCCATCATCTGTTTGGGGATCCATCTGTTCATTTGACACGGAAGCACTCTGCTATATTTTCACCCTTCCTGCTAGTCTAAAGCTTTGTTCATATCCGTCAGCCATCCTGGAGCGGTTTAAATCAGTGCAGGGTTTTGTTTTTTATTAAGTGTCAACTCTGCTGGGGTGGGGGGGGGGGGGGGGGCTCGCCATTACCCAGAGTGCTCAGCAGGCCCTGCGAGTCCCGGTGCAGAGGAGCACCGCTGTTAATAAAAGCTGGTCGTGGCTCAGGGCTTATCTGCGCTCCGTGCCCTCACCCCTGGGCCCCTCTGCGCTGCTCGGGGCTCCGGTTCTCCTCCGGCGGGAGGACAAGGGTTTTGTTCCGGGATGTGAGCCCCGCGGAGACTCAGCAACGCCTCTCCAGCGGTCCGGGCTGGAGTGGCCTGTGCAGAGCAGGCCGGGAGCATTCAGCTGAGGTTTCAAAATCGGCAGAAACCGGCTGGTCGTCTCCCGTCTCCAGAGAGGAGTGTAAAAAGCCCAGGTGAGGTGCAGGCCTTGGGCAGGCGTCTGGCCACCCGGAGCTCCTGTTACACACGTGCGTGTCCCATCCACCAGCCCCTGGAGTGGGGCTGGGGTGCTGGTTCTTCCTGCGCACCGTGGGTTCCATGGCCTGCGCCCTTGGCCTGCCTGGAGGAACTGGACACCGTTAAACCTTCTCCCATGTCTGTCTGTGCAACGATTCAGCCTAAGTCTCAGGATGGGAGGTGCGAGGTGACAGTCTCCCAGCTCTGATTCCTCCTGCCTCAGGGAGACCCTCGCCGTGACAGGGACCCAGGACCAGAGGGCTAATGACAGCGTGGGAAGCCCTTGAGTTCACCCTCCTGCCTTGGAGCAGCACGGATGGGAAGTGCCCCCGGGTGATCCCTGCCCTTATAGCATCTCAGAGGGTAATGGATCTGTGTCCTCTTTGGCCAGAAAGACTCTCCCTGCTGGTGTCCACGCTTGAACGCTACTTGCAGCTGGGGCCGCACCCTCAAGACACCTGGGCTCATGGCGGCTGCAAGGGCGCCAGCCCTCCCCTGGCTTTCAACATGCAGGACCCCTTCCTGAGCCACAGGAAGTGACCTCATCCAAGTGGGCACAGCCCTGGAGCAAAACCCCGGGGACCCTCAGCCCTAGGGAGCTAGACCAGAGAGAGATGCCCGCTGCAGCCGAGAGGGGCAGGGGCACACGCCCCACCCTGAGCCCGCAGCCCGTTCCCCGCGCAGCCCGTTCCCCGCGGCAAGGGCTGCACGGGCTCCTCCGCCTCTGGCTCCAGCGCACTCCTCCCCTCACTTCTCGTGGGATGACTTTCCCCGGAAACCAACCGTGTCCAAGCTCACGTCTCAGGATCTGCTTTCAAGATCCCTCAAACGAAAACAGACACCAAGCTGAATCCACACACCAACAGAATCACCGCCTGCCCAGGTCACTCCTGTTCACTCTTACGTGCGATCACATGACCGAGGGGAAGAGGAGGTCAAGTGACTTGATTTCCTTGGGAAGCAGCCTGCTCCTGTGGTTTCGCTCAGAGCTCCCGTGTGTTTCGTGCCTTCCCCCCGCAGGTGGTGGTCTCCCGCCCGACACGCATCTGCCTTGGGTTTTTCAAGACCTCCCCAGTGGTCCTCATGCCTATCAAGGGCGGGGACCACTCACTGCAGAAGGAACAGGGTACAAGCAGAAGCTGCTGGACTGTGAAACCCGAGGAAATATTCTCATGGTAGGAAGGATGAAGACGTGGGTTTTTCTCTGGGTAACAGGACTCAGTTTATCCCCCGGGTGTGTCCCACTGAGTCTGCCCTTACAGTTTTTAGCTGGGGAAGCTCTGACCACATTTGGAATTCCACTCCTTCCCTAAGAGGACAGTCCCCATGACTGTGGGGTCCTTGGTCCCCCAGTGCCCCCACTTACCGCCCTTTAAAATGGGCCCGTAACTGAGGGTTGTTCATATTTGTGATTCTAGACTTTTCAGTAGGAGACTGAGGGATTGAGATGAGTGTTGACATGTGAAAATAGAGATGATCCCTCCAGATTATTTTTTCTTGTCTTAAACACTCAAACACCGGGGCAGGCAGACCAATTAAGCTTTCGTGGGAAGCTGTGCATGTCTTCCAACCACAGCAAGTCTGGGGATATAATTCCCGGCTCCCTACAATAAAATCGTTTCAAGAGTAAATAAAAGGCCAGTGAGAAAAATGGCTGGTTGAGAACGACTGTTTCACAGTGACCACCTCGCACATAAACTGTGCGTGAGAAGATCCGTGCTGGCCATAAACGGGCTCCACTGAGGTGACCGTCCATCATGCTCACTTCCAGACCTGGCGGGGCCACACTGGCTTCCCCTGGGTCATTTTTGTCTCGGTCTCGTTCTTTATAATCTGCACAGTTCCCCCAACCCGGCAGCCACTGGCCCTCAAGGCTGATGCGTGTGGGGTGCGGGGGCTTTGCGAGGCAGCAGAACATCCAGCCCGGCTGCTGCTGACCTCCGGATGCCACCCGGGTATGAGTCACACGGCCCCCAGGGTCCCCAAGTCCTGGGGGACGCCCCCTCTCCTCCAGCTCCCAAGGTCCTTCCGGGGGGCGGGTGGGGTGGAAGAAACAGCCCCATCGCAAGGCCATGCGGGGGAAACCTGACTGCCACGTCCAGCAGGGCACCTCCTCCTCCGGGACGCCGCGAGAGCACCTTCCGCAAAGCCCCCAGGCAGGGGCTGCGAGGGTCTCACTGACCAGAGGAAGGCCCTCTGTCAGCTCAAACCTGTCAGAGCCTCCGCCAAAGAAACAGAAAAGCGGCACTGGCGGGAAAGCGGAGCCCGGTGCCCTGTGGGTGGGAACGCAGCACGGCTGCGCGGAAACCCTAAACGTGGAGTTGCTCCATGACCAGCAATTTCGTCCTCCTGCATGGATGCCCGAAAAAATGAAACGCAAGGGCTTGAAGCCATTCCCGGCCGCGGCACCCACAGCAGCTGGAAGGTGGGAGACCGCACCTGTCAGTGGACGATGGGTAAACAAGCTGCAGTCCATCCACACAGTGGATTTCGGTTCGGTCTCAGAAAGGAAGGAGATTCTGACACCTGCTGCAGCGCAGAGGAACACTGAGGTCATCCTCAGTGAGATAAGCCAGCCACAGAAGGAAGAGTTCTGCAGGATTCCACTCATACCAGCTCCCTAGAGTGGACTCACAGAGACAGAAAGTGGTTTCCGGGGGCTAGGGGAGAGGGTGGAGGGAATGTTTAATGGGGACAGAGTCTCAGTTTTGCCAGAAGCGTTCTGGAGACGGTGGCGATGGTTGTACGACTGTGTCACTGTTCTTAGCGCCACTGACCTGCGCATGGTGAGCGGTTGAGATGGTGAATCTTCCGTTGTGTGTCTGACTCTGTGACGTCATGGACTATAGCCCTCTGTCCGTGAGGTCCTCCAGGCGAGAGCACTGAGTGGGCTGCCATGCCCTCCTCCAGGGGATATTCCCAGCCCAGGGATTGAAGCCGGCTGTCCTGCACAGCGGGCGGACTCTTTATCGCCTGAGCCAGCAGGGTAACAGAGGAAAGCAGCTCTCCACCCCGGGACGAGGCGCTCTCGATGTGGAGAAGCTGGTTTCTGCCCTGAACGGGCTCATGCCCACCTGCACCCACGGCAGCCGCTCGTCCTCGGCACACGGGGCCCTGGTCAGTTTCTCCCGGGGCAGAGGAGGGGCGAGCACTCGCCTCCCGTCGTTTTGGCCTTTGCCTGTCTCTCTGGCTTGTTTGGGTTTTACTTTTCCTGGCTGTGATACTTATGGCTCTGTTGGAAAATGTCGCTTGGTTCACACCGACGTTTCTATTCATCAGGCAGGTAAGCAACATAGAATGTATGCGCAAGGCCACTTGCACATTTCCCTGAAGTTTATATCCATTTCTTTTAAGGTAGATTTGATCCATAATGTTTAGAGCACGTCCTCTTTGGAACCATCATACCTAAGTGTCAGTCGAGTTTTTTCCTCCTTTACTGATTACTTTTACCAGGCTGTTCCCTTGAAAGAAGCTCAAAGAGCTTTATAAAAATCCATTGTATGAATCTTTCTCACACAGCAATGCGGTAGAGCGGGAAGTGGTAGGGTTCTTCCAGTTATGAAGAAACAGTTGAGGGAGTGGAAAATTCCAGAAGGAGCACGCCTCCTTGAACTGCCATACCCCACCCTGATTTCCAGATAGGCCACAGCTTTTTCCTCAGTCTAGACTGGAGACATTTACAGCGAGAGGTTGGAACTTTAATGAAATGCTCTGTTAGAGGCAAACTTCTTCAAGCTTGGCTTACACACCCAGGGTCACGCATGCCTTTCTTGCGGGTGTGTGGATGGGGGCAGAAGCCAGGTTTCTGGCTCAGAAAGAACCTGAGCTCTGAGTTTAGATAGGAAATCCCCAGTCTGAATAATTAAACTTAAAACCTGGCATTTTTACGTAACACAAAGGAAGCACAAACTTTAATTCCTTCTCGGGTTTCATAAACAGTTTTGGTCACTCTTATTAACAGAGATAGCAGTGTCTTAAATATTCTGCTTATGCAAAGCGATATTATAAAATGCCCTAAAAAAGTCTACACCTTCGTGAGCTCTCACTAAAAAGAACTACTCAGAAATTCAGCTATTTGGGGACCAAAGAGTAAATAAATTCAAAGTCTTAAAAATGAGATTTTTCTACTATGCTTCTTCCCAGATTGAAGGCTTCCCGGGGATTGCTGGGTTGTTTTCTCTGGGATTTTAGTGGTAACACTGGTTCGCATGCGCCCTGGGGCGCTAGCTCAGCTCGGCCACCAGGTGGCACTGTGGTCATTCACCAGCGCCCGCGGCGCCCGGGCCGGCGAGGTCGCCCAGGCATGTCCAGCCTCCAGCGCTCAGCCTGCGCTCCGTTATTATTTTTTGATTTATAAAGCGCCATTCCTCCGCAGATTCCCCGGCCGCAGCTGCTTCAGAGAAGATTCGCAGAAGCATTACCCAGCAAGGGGAGCGACCCCGGCAAGGCGTAAGGTGGTCTGATGGACGCTCGCAGGTGGACATCTGGAAAGAAATCTGCTGACCCAAGAGCCCAGCGGCCAAGGCCCCGGCCAGCAGGGGAGGGGTCAGCCCCAGGGCTACCCGTGTCCCAGCTAGCAGGGAAGGCAGCCCCTCCAGTGGGCACACGCGCAAATCCGTTCCCGTAAAAGATAAGAGGCAAGACCTCCTTCATGGTGAGCAATCGAAACACTGCAGCTGGGACCTGCTGGGCCTGGTTCAGCCTTTGTGTTCCATCCAGAGCTGGGCTGGCTCCCGGTTCAGTCTGCAGGGAGCCAAACACGCTCCTCATGGTTTAGGGAACTGGTGCAGTTGAGACCCTGAGCGGGCCGTAGAGCTAGGGACACCAGGGACCCTGCCTCTGGGGACAGTGCTCTTAACAGGGTGGTCATTACAGGTGGAGCCTTTGTAACAGCAGGTGAAAATTTATAAATTCAGTTCTGGGACGTTGGAAAGGGGGCATGCCATGACTACGTGACAGCCAGAGGGGAGCACGTTGATTGGCTGCAACAAAAATATAGAAGCTTAGAAAAAAAAAAATTACAGAAGCTTGATGAAAACAGCACGACTGTGGAAGCTTGGGCAGCCAGCCGGCGGTCCGAAGACACAGGTGGGAGGGGTGCCCACCTCCAGCGGTGCGGGCACCCACGTGCTCTAAGTCCCCACCCATCGGACCCCGTGCTGAGTCCCCGCCCATCAGACCGCGTGCCCTGAGCCCCACCCATCAGACCGCGTGCCCTGAGACCCCGCCCATCAGACCGCGTGCCCTGAGTCCCCACCCATCAGACCGTGTGCCCTGAGTCCCCACCCATCAGACCGCGTGCCCTGAGTCCCCACCCATCAGACCGCGTGCCATGAGACCCCGCCTATCAGATCCCGTGCCCTGAATCCCCGCCCATCAGACCGCGTGCCCCGAGTCCCCACCCATCAGACCACGTGCCCTGAGTCCCCGCCTATCAGATCCCGTGCCCTGAATCCCGCCCATCAGACCACGTGCCCTGAGTCCCCACCCATCAGACCACGTGCCATGAGACCCCGCCTATCAGATCCCGTGCCCTGAATCCCCGCCCATCAGACCGCGTGCCCTGAGTCCCCACCCATCAGACCGCGTGCCCTGAATCCCCGCCCATCAGACCGTGTGCCCTGAATCCCGCCCATCAGACCGTGTGCCCTGAGTCCGCCCATCAGACCGCGCGCCCTGAGTCCCCGCCTATCAGATCCCGTGCCCTGAATCCCGCCCATCAGACCGTGTGCCCTGAGTCCGCCCATCAGACCACGCGCCCTGAGTCCCCGCCTATCAGATCCCGTGCCCTGAGTCCCCGCCCATCAGACCACGTGCCCTGAGTCCCCACCCATCAGACCGCGTGCCATGAGACCCCGCCCATCAGACCGCTTGCTGAGTCCCCGCCCATCAGACCGCGTGCCCTGAGACCCCGCCCATCAGACCGCTTGCTGAGTCCCCACCCATCAGACCACGTGCCCTGAGTCCCCACCCATCAGACCGCGTGCCATGAGACCCCGCCCATCAGACCGCTTGCTGAGTCCCCGCCCATCAGACCACGTGCCCTGAGTCCCCACCCATCAGACCGCGTGCCATGAGACCCCGCCCATCAGACCGCTTGCTGAGTCCCCGCCCATCAGACCCCGTGCCCTGAGTCCCCGCCCATCAGACCATGTGCCCCGAGTCCCCGCCCATCAGACCGCGTGCCCTGAGACCCCGCGCATCAGACCACTTGCTGAGTCCCCACCCATCAGACCCCGTGCCCTGAGTCCCCGCCCATCAGACCATGTGCCCCGAGTCCCCGCCCATCAGACCGCGTGCCCTGAGCCCCCACCCATCAGATCTCATGCCGAGTTATCCTAAGCAGTTCTCCCACAGTCTAGCGGAGCAGCCATTGTCGTCACCACTTTACAGAGGAGGATGCTAAGGCCAGATGGTTAAGGTTAGGTGGCCAAGGTGATACATCTGGGAGCTGGAGTGAAGGCCCCTCGGCTCCCAGGTCCGTTAGCTGCACCGCACTGCGTCCTGAACAAAGCAGAGACGCGGGCAGGCGTGGCCGCACAGAACCTCGGAAGGGTTCGCCTGCATCTCGCAGGCCTTCCTGCCAGCCGAGAGGAGAAGCGTCCAGAGCTCAGGGCCTGTCTGCCCTCCTTCCCTGCTCCAGGTGGGAGTGGGGCTGCTGTGAAGACCCGGGCCCACAGGGTCTCCTGGGCCCATTTTCTGCTGGTGGTCACTCGCCGTATGGTGGAGAGAGGAGGAGACCCTGCTGGTCACTCCTAGGGGGCCTGTCCGACAAGCCGTGGAGGATGGCCGAGCGCGGTCCCTGAGGCCAAGGCCCGCGCACATTTGGTTCAATTCAGTTGCTCAGTCGTGTCCGACTCTGCGACACCATGAATCGCAGCACACCAGGCCTCCGTGTCCATCGCCAACTCCCGGAGTTTACTCAAACACATGTCCATCGAGTCGGTGATACCATCCAGCCATCTCATCCTCTGTCGTCCGCTTCTCCTCCCGCCCCCAATCTTTCCCAGCATCAGGGTCTTTTCCAATGAGTCAACTTCGCATGAGGTGGACAAAGTATTGAAGTTTCAGCTTCAGCATCAATCCTTCCAATGAATACCCAGGACTGATCTCCCCTAGGATGGACTGGTTGGATCTCCTTGCAGTCCAAGGGACTCTCAAGAGTCTTCTCCAACACCACAGTTCAAAAGCATCAATTTTTCAGCGCTCAGCTTCCTTCACAGTCCAACTCTCACATCCATACATGACCACTGGAAAAACCATAGCCTTGACTAGACGGACCTTTGTTGGTAAAGTAATGTCTCTGCTTTTTAATATACTATCTAGGTTGGTAATAACTTTCCTTCCAATGAGTATCTTTTAATTTCATGATAATTTCATGGTAATTTTAATCACCATCTGCAGTGATTTTGGAACCCCCAAAATAAAGTCTGACACTGCTTCCACTGTTTCCCCATCTATTTCCCATGAAGTGATGGGACCAGATGCCATGATCTTAGTTCTCTGAATGTTGAGCTTTAAGCCAACTTTTTCACTCTCCTCTTTCACTTTCATCAAGAGGCTTTTTAGTTCCTCTTCACTCTCTGCCATGAGGGTGGTGTCATCTGCATATCCGAGGTTATTGATATTTCTCCCGGCAATCTTGATTCCAGCTTGTGCTTCTTTTAGCCTAGCGTTTCTCATGATGTACTCTGCAAAGAAGTTAAATAAGCAGGGTGACAATGTACAGCCTTGACGTACTCCTTTTCTTATTTGGAACCAATCTGTTGTTCCGTGTCCAGTTCTAACTGTTGCTTCCTGACCTGCATGTAGGTTTCTCAACATTTGGTTGGAGGCGATAAACTCTGCACGAGAAACTGGCTTCTCTCATCATGCCCTGCAGGCTGAACACCTTATCCCTTTAGTGTATTGCTGCTTTTAAAATAAGACCATTGTTCGGCTTTAGGCAGGAAATCTCTCTGCTACCACACTGCAAGCCCCCAAGAATGATGATGTCACAGACAAGCAAGCGAGAGCTCCTTGCGGTGATGCAGTGGCGAGCGTAGGGTTCAGAAAGGGAGGGAAAGCTTGAACTCCCGGGAGGCTGGAGCCCAGGGCCGCCTCAACCGAGTGGAGCAGCGAGCGGAGCCGGGAGGACGTGGACGGATTTGCTGAGGACGTTACTGATGAGCAGAGTGTGGATCCCCGGCCCTCACGGGACGTCAAACCTGACAATGGAAAAGACAGAGGAGCTGGTGGGGATTGGCCTCCAGCTGACCTGCCAAGTTCTGCAAAGAGACGGACGGCCGCAAGCAGAAGGCGCGGGACCGAGGGGAGGAGGAAGCAGAGAGCAAATGTGGATGGCGCCCGTGGCGAGGCGCGGGGTCCTCTCCGCCCCACCGCGCCTACAGAGCCCCGCAGAGAGGAGCCAGGCCCTGGGTTCCAGTGGAGACGGGCTGAAGCCAGGCCGCTCAGCATGGGGTGGGTGGGTGGGGTGGGCTGCACAGTTGCTACGGCTTCACACCCTTGCTCTGGGCTACTCATTAGTGTGGCCAAGCGAGCCACACCTGGAGGGAGACGCGACACCACCTCCCGCTGCCCCCGACCCCCGGTGATGTGGAGGCCGTGGAGGGAAAGCGGAAGGAACATGGCCTTCTCCGACTTTGCTGGGTCTGATCAGTGTCCAGTAAGTACTTTCTTTGAAAAATGACTTTCCCCAGCAGGTTGTTTTGAAAGTGAAAGTGGCTCAGTCGTGTCCGACTTTTTGTGATCCCATGGGCTGTAGCCTGCCAGGCTCCTCTGTCCATGGGATTCTCCAGGCAAGAATACTGGAGTGGGTAGTCCCTTTTCTAGGGGATCCTAGAAAATATCCCTTTTCTAGGGGATCTTCCTAGATCCCTTTTCTAGGGGATCTTCCCAACCCAGGGATCAAACCCAGGTCTCCCATGTTATAGGCAGGTTCTTTACCAATGAGCCACAAGGGAAGCCCAAGAATACTGGAGTGGGGAGCCTTTTCCTTCTCCAGGGGATCTTCCCAACCCAGGGATTGAACCCCTGTCTTGTACTGCAGGCAGATTCTTTACCAGCTGAGCCACAGGGAAGCCAGATTGTTCTGGACCATTAGAATTTTAACAAAAATTGAGTGCTCTCCGAGTCCTATTCTAGCTGTGTGGCTGTGAGTTATGCACCTGAAGCGTCCGATCTTCCCAGGAGGTAAACACTGCCTTCTCCCTGCTGAGATGTGGACACAAGGCCCCTGGAGACGCGGGGTCAGTCGGGGCCTTGGCTGCTGGGGGCAGAGCTGGCAGTGGGCATTGGGTCCAGTCTCAGAAGGTGGGGCACTTCCTCCTTATTTCCATAAATACGAAATAAGAAGAAATAAGAAAACATATCTCATTTGTCTTGTGCACATGACCTTATTGCTTTTATAAAACATAGTCTGAAAAATCACTGCAGATGTCATCAGCCATCCGTAACCAGGAACGTTTCAGTGACTCTCCTTGAAGACGCCTGTCTGCTGCATTCATTTCAAGATGAACTTGTCAACACACAGGTTTTTCCTACTTGGAAACCGGTCACGACACATCTCATTGACCGGAAGTGTCTGGCTCTTTGGTCTTCAGGTCTGCCCAGTGGGGTGGGCCTGGGGTTTCCGTGAGGTGGGCCTCACCACCGTGTCTGCCCCCTGCCCCCTGGGGCTAGGCTGCTGTGAACATCTGTGGGCTCTGGCCAGCTTCTGAGGGGGGGTGTGAGCTCTGCCTCTGGAGGCAGGATTCCGGGACAGGGCCTGGAGCACGACAACCACATGCACCCTCATCTGCCTTGACTGGGGATTTCCCTCCAGCCAGGCCCTCCCGGAAGCACTTTATTAAAAACGCCAGAAGGCGACATGATGGTCCGTTTTCCACCCGAGGAAACGGAGTCACTTGGGTGGGAACACAGCTGAGAAGGGCCAGGGTCGGCCCTCAGGCCTCTGGAACTTGGAGCCTGTCCTCTGTGTCTCTTCACTGTCTGCCTGAGTCATGGCTCCATTGCTAGGAGAGGCTTTGTGTGGGAGAAGTCTACAGGACAGCGCGGTTTGGGGGTAGGAGGAGTTAGACTCAGCAGACACACACACACAGGTGTGCCCACACCTCGCACCAGCACGGGGCCTCACAGAGGAGCCTGTGTGTGAGCAGCCTGTGCTGGCCGGGACTCTGAGCCCGGCGCCCGACTGGTTTAGGAGCCAGCACCGGCTGAGAAGGCGCCTTTGTTTTCTTTATTGTGCAAAAGGTGTTCTGATTACAATATGTTTTTCTGAGTCAGACGAGGGAGGTAAACTGTTGGCTATGAAATGGGATTTGTGAAATCCCAGTGGAAGAGACCATAAAGTGACTTTAACATTTATTTACGAATGGTTTCGTGATCTGAAGGAGAACGGACTAAGCCATAGTCACTTAGAGAATTTCTCTGGCAGGTTTGTAAATGTGATGTTCAGGAAGTCAGAAAAATAAATGATGAGACAGCTGCTTGGGGGCTTGTATCAGTCAGGAAAATGGGTCATGCTGCATAACAAACAAACCTCTGGATCTCCTAATGCAACGAAAGCTGATCTCTTATCCAAGTGCAGGCTGGCTGGCTCACAGACTGGCTTTCTTCCCAAGGATGAGCAGGGGTCCTGGCCGTCTCCCCTGTGGGCCCGCCAGGGAGTTGTCAGGTTTCAAGGCTGCCACCATGAGGAAGTGAGGGCGGGTGGGGTGCTTTTAAGACCATATTCCGATGCCAAAATCAGAGGTTCGGAACCACTTCAAGAAGGACAAGCTTTCACATTTGATTAAGGCACCTTGAAGAAATGTGAAGGTTGGCTCTTCTCTCACCAGTATATGAACCAGTATGTTTGGGCCTAACAGGCCCAGAACTGTGGAAGTGGAATGGAAGTCCATGATGAAAAGGAGCTGTTGTAAGACCTGGAGCTCACCCGAATTCAGAGCAGTCTCACCTGGAATCACCGCTAGTGACCTCTGCACAGACTCTTCCCAAATAATGCCGCCGTCTTGGATTCCTTGTGGATGGATGTTAGAAGACCAGGGTCCTACCTACGGTGATGACCATCGCAAAGAGCAAACATCTTGTCCGCATTTCATGCCTCAGACATTTCTTATGAAACAACCAAGTATCACCAAGGAAACTGTGGAATTCTTTGGGTTCCTTCTGGACCCTACTTCTCCACATCCTTGTTGCCCTCACCCGAGGACACAGCTCTGATTAACTCGATGTGGTCCCTTGTGGGTCATGTGTTTATACTCTTGTTACACTTCTGTTTTCCATAATGAAAGCATAGGATTGTTTTATGTTTCTAAAATTTACATAAGTGGCATCCCGTTGTGTACATTGTTTAGGATATTCAACATTTTGTTTTCAAGAGCTGTTCAAGGCATAAACTTAATTGTTCCTTTTAATAAATATTTTGAATTCCATTAAATTGGCTCCTGGTGTTGGAAATTTAGACTGTCTTCAAATTCTTTTCTTACAAACTAGTTAGTGAATGATTGTCATGGTTCGTCAGAGAAATGGAACCAATTGTGCGTGTGTATATATAAAGTAATTATCTATGTCTCTATACATGTAGATATAGAACCCACTCTTTATATATATTTAATGTATATAAACACACGTTTTTATATGAAATGGTTGTGATATATACAATTACAACAATTCTCAGAATGCTCAGCTCAGCTCAACTTTGAAGCCTCAGCTCAACAAGGATCACTTATGTTTTATAGGCTCAACTCCCCCAGAGCAATAGTCCTCTCGCTTAAAACATCCACTGGCAGGAACTCTTCCACCCACGGCCCCCGAGTGGTCACCGAGGTCCTCTGTGTCCCCGCCTGCAGCATCCGTCTCCTCTGTCATCCTCAGGGCCTCTCAGCTCTGGTTTCCCACCCGCTGCTGGCACGGGGGCTGAGGAGTCCACACCTGGGGGCGGGGGGCTCCTGACTTTGGAGGCTGTTCAGCAGCCTCCCTGGCGTCTCCCCGCTCCATTCTCCCCCTCCCCCAGTTGTGAAAATCACAGCTGTTTTCATTCCTTGCCAAATGTCCCATAAGGGCAAAACTGCCCCAAACTGAGAACCAGTGACTTAATTAAAACCCCGCAGTAAAGTCGCCATGGCAGATGCTCTCAGAGAAAACCCAGCCCGCCCGCTCTGCCTGCAGGTACCGGGCGGAAAGGAGGGAAGGATGTGCAACCTGATTCTCTCCAAGGTTGCCCTCAAGGTCTAGGTTCTGAGTTTATTTCTCTTCTGGCTACACTCAGGAGGGATAATTTCATGAGTAAAAACGATACGGTCAAGACAAATTGAGAGCAAATAGAGAAAGAATCTGTCTTTTATTTCTATGGCAGGAAATGATAGGAACCTGAAAGGGAGTTTGCTTAAATTTTTGTCTCCCTAATTTAATTTTCTCTGTTGTTTTCCCAGTGGGGACCAGGCTTCCAGATGTTACTGCTGCCTTTTGAAGTGTAGGGGGCTCCGGACAACGAAGAGCCATAAGCATGAGTCTTCCCTTAGCCACAGGTCAGATGTACGTCAATCACCACCACCTAAGACACAGGGAAGGAGCTGGAAGAAGCAGAAATGTTTTCCAAAGAAAACGCACGTCGTGAGGTCCGTTCACAGGCTATTTTGACCCTAACTCAAGGGAAAGTTCTCCCCACGGCCGGACTCTGAGTTAAGCACATTTTAGAGAGTCTGACCGCTGACTTTTCCTGCAGTAGACTAGGAAAGAGTGGGCGTCACATAAAAGTGTCCTGAAAGCAGAGAAAATGGTTGTTACCCCCTGATGGGAGAAGACAGAATAACAAACAGGAGCAATAAAAACCATCTCACGACCCCAAAACCTTAGGGGCTCGAGGTTAGCTAATATGCAGCATAAACTGCACAAACACTTCATTTGTCCCCTCTCCCACTGTGAGTAATGTTACAGCGCTCACAGCGCTGGAGGTTTATGGGCGATGCTGAGTCTTTATCAAAGCAAGTTTCTCTTACCTTCACGATAGTCCTACGGGCAGGGGTGATGGTCACACAAGCGTGTGAACGTATTTACCACCACTGGACTGCACACTTAGACGTGAGGAGTGTGGTAAATGTTACGCTGTGTATGTCACTGTCGTTTAAAAAATCAGGTATTAGGAGGACTGAGAAGTTTGTAATATATTTTGGAAAGAAATATAACCAAAACATGTATAATTCAGAATGAAACTGTGCTGCCCAGAAGGATAAGCAGGCTCTCTCCTCGTGAGCCACCAGGGACAGTGTCTCCTTCATCACAGAAGCTTGATGGTCATGATGTCACTGGAATTTGTTCAAAATCCGCAAGCAAAAAAAAAGCACACAGCAAGCAATCAGGTCTTAATAGAATCAGATGTCATGATTTGGGGACTGGCTTTTTTTTTTAAACTCTGACAATTAAATATGACTGCAAATCTTGTGGTTTGATAATACAACTTAAAAAAACCTATGCTGGATGACTGGGCCCATTTCTGTGGCTCCTCTGACGAGCGTGGGCTTCAGGATTCCACCGCCGCGCATCGGGGTGAAGGATGAATAGGTGGACTGTCTGCCTTGACGACCGTGAGCAGACTCCTGCTGGCCAGCGCTGAACACAGCGACCCTCACAGGCCCTCACTGATCTCCCCGGGCCCTTGGGAGTGGCGGCTTCTACTCAGAGATGCTCCCACTTGCGGTCATCTGTCGCCCTGATGACTGCGGGCGTCGTCAGGACTCACTCATGCTGAGTGAGTTAAGGACTCACGTGCCAAGACCACGCCAGGGACCTTCTGAGGAGTTTTGTCCCGTCGGATGAGCAGGTCGGAGGGGCGCTGCCTGCTTCCTGCTGCCTGGTCCTGCTGTGTGTTTTGCTTGATGCTTCTGCTCTTCCACGTTCAAAGGGGAGGAATCCTGAAAGCACAGAATATTGACCAGGATGGTGCAGAGTCTGCGGACTCAGCTGACTTGTGTTGACCACTGGCCCTCCCGTAATTTTTTTTTTTAAGGCGGGGAGCTGCAAACCTTTTTTTTTTTTTTTTTGAGAAAATGAGATTTAAAGTTTGGGGTTGAATTCTAATTTTTTTTTGTGTGTTTTTGGTTTTTTTTGTTTAGTGAGAAATTTATTGCTCTGTAAGTGACTTTTTAAAGTTATTTCTGTTTTGTGGGCTGCGCTGGGTCTTCACTGCTTTCCTGTAGTCACGGCAAGTGAGAGCCTCCCCCGTTGAGGTGCACGGGCTTCTGCCTGTGGTGGCCCCACTTGTTGCGGAGCGCGGGCTCCAGGCACTCGGGGTCCAGTAGTTGTGAGATGGGGCTGGGTTGCTCCGCAGCCTGTGGGATCTTCCCGGACCAGCGCTCAGTGCATCCCCGGTACTGGCAGGCAGACTCTTATCCTCTGTGCCGCCAGGGGAGTCCCTCCAAATGATTTAAATAGGTACTATTTCATGGGGGCAAGTAGATTCATTCAGAACTCTTCCTTCCCATCACATGTGGCTCTCAAAGTCTGGTCCTCAGTCAGGACCAGGGGAGGAACTGGCATAGCTGGAGGCATCCTCTGCTCAGCAGAACCAGAATCAGCCCACAAGTCTGAAAAACTCAGCCGTCGGTCCGCATTGGGGCTCTGGGCGGCCAGCGGGGATGGAATTCTCTCAGGAAAGAAAGGATTTTTCTGAATCATTTCCTCAGGAGGGAAATAACCACCCAATTTTAGCCTCAAGCTTTCAAGTTACTTCTCCAAATCTCTGGAGGTTTTTCAGATCCAGTTCTGAAGGTTTTTATAAAAGCAAAATGGCCCTGAAATCTCCTGTCCAAGTGCAGAGCCCCTCGCTGAATGGATGGGGTGTGATGCGGTTTTCTGAGAGCTTGTTTGGATTTCAGGAAGTGAACGAGATAAGCTGAATGGCCTTTTCCTGCTCTGACTCTTAAAAAAAAGAGTCTTGCCCAAAAACGCTTGAAAGAAACCACTGACATTTCCTAACTTCAAAAGAACAAAAATCTGACTGGGGGGAAAGAAAATCACAATTAGACGCCCAGGACGCAGCAAAGACACAGCAAGTGGTAACGCCAGCGGGGGCGGATTTAGAATAAACACGCGGTGCTCCAGAGTGTGTCTTTATTTGCATCTTGTTTTGTTTTTGTATGAACTTCCCCGCTAAAAGGGTGACACAGAAACGCACTTGTCCGGTCTGAAATGTTCCCCTTTCCCCTCCTCTTTGCTTCTAGCTTTGCATTTCACTCTCAGGGGAGGTAATCTTGGTGGGGTGTGTGTGTGTTTGCTGGAGGTTGTTTCAGGGAAGTTCTGTGTTGGTGAATGAGGCGGTTTAGGGCTGAACTTCGTTTCTGTTATTTTTGTGAAGAGATGGAAAGGCAGCATGATGCCCTGATCGTCACATGACATCCTTCAACATGGGCGGAATTTCCAGGGAAGCCCACCCCAGCCACCCCTGGGCAGCTCGGGCTGGACTTTACACCCTGAGAAGATGTAGTTATTTCAGACACCCCTCTTCACCCTGCCTTGAGACACGGCAAGAGCAGAGGAGCAGCGCCCCCTCTATTTGAGAGCAGGAGAGAGGAGCCAACCTCTGCAGGCCTGGGGCGAGACCCACGGCGTCCCAGAGCCCTGGCCCAGCAAGCTCCAGCGCGGCCCATGAGGTGACAGGTGACCCGTTCTCTCTGCTGTCTTCCCTGCCGTGGGAAGGCGTGACTCCAGCGCAAGGCGTGGGCCTTGTTCTCAGAGTCAACGTTCACAAGCAATGTGAAGAGATGCAGAACTCCCAGCCATTGCTTCTGTCCATCCTTGAAAACTCCAGGAGGTTCAGCTCTAGGAGCTAAACGCTAAGGTCCAGAAGATCAGCATAAAAACCAGTTCTTTTATAGCCTCACTGACTTGATGGACATGAGTTTGAGTAAACTCCGGGAGATGGTGGAGGACAGGGGAGCCTGGAGCACTGCAGCCCCCGGGGTCGCAAAGGGTCGGACGTGACTGAGCGACTGAACGACACGCACAACGTGCTCCGAGTTAACGTGGCGCGTGCAGGGTAGAACAGACGTGAGGAAGTGGCGAGTGCTCCCTTCCTGGAGGCGGTGGGCGTCCACAGTCACTTCAGAAGCAGTCCCTTCCCCTGGGGGCAGGAGGGGGCCTGGTGATCTCTTGGGCAGGAAAGCGCCTGCTCCCCCCAGAGGAGCCCTCCGCCCGCTCCGGGCCTGCTCCCATCCCTGCTCGAGCCAGCCGGATCGCTGTCTCTCTCCATCTCCCCACGCATTTGCTGTCAGGCTTGGAGCGTTTCCTCCCTCCCCCACGGACCCCACGCCCTCAGAAACCGACTCTGGCCGAGTCACTCCTTGGCCTCTGAGAAGCCTGGAGACCCTCTTCCATCAGAAGGACGTTAGAGATGGCATCTTCTGACCCTCTCTGGACCGGGCTCAAGGGAGTGACGTCTTTCCTTCCTGATCCACTTGATGAGCTCCTTGGAGATGCTAGTCTTGGTGACTCACGCGCGCTCCACACTGTAGGGCGCGGGTTGCCTCCTGGGGGGCTGCTCCTGCCTGAAGGAGGGGGTCAGCCTTGGCAGCCCCTCCACCCCACCTCACACCGCCAGAGGGGCGGGGAGGGGGCTGGGAAGGGGCAGGACCCTGCCTTTCCCGGCACAAAGTACATCTCTCATCCCTGGAAGCACTTTCCTGCTGAACTTCGGAACGCAGTTATTTTGAAGTCAAGCCAGGAAAAGCTCTGGAAACAGTGATGGGAGCTTGTGCTGGAAGCTGAGGACACAAGCTCCACGCTCCCTCTCCAAGCCTTATTTATTTCACGATCTGGACTAATTTCTCAGCTGTAATCGACACCACCCACCACCTATGAACTTCCCAGAAACGTCCGGCAGGGGAGGGGTGGGACGAGCAGGAATGCCCGCGGCCGCCAGGCTCCAGGTCCAATCTGTCACGGCTGGCTCCATAATTCATGTAGACGACCTCCTCAAATAAGCGGAACTATTGGCAGCAAACGGTCAGAGCAAATGTCCCAGTTTTATTACAGGACGGAGTCTGTTACACGATCGGATTGCAGAGTGAGCTGACGTGTGAAGACCTAGCTAGCCTTTACATTCCTATATTTTGCTCATCCTGGATATTTTTTGGTATTAATTTTGATCTTTGAAAAAAAAATATTGTACTAGGAAACTTAAATGCGTATTACTAAATGAAAGAAGCCCATCTGAAAAGGCTGTGTGCTGTGATTCCAACTCGATGACATCCCAGAAAAGGCAAAGCTATGGCCACAGTGAAGAGATCAGGGGCTCCTGGAGCTGGGGGGCAGGGAGGGAGGGAGGGGTGAACAGGCGGCGCACAGAGGGTTCTGGGCGGGCAGTTAAGCTGCTCCGTAGGACGCCGCAGTGATGAATACATGCTGCTAAGCCTTTGTCCAAACCCGTGGAATGTATAACACGAGGCGTGAACCTAACGTAAACAGCGGGCTCTGGGTGCTGATGGTGTCAGCGCAGGGTCGTCGATCACAACGACTGCACTCCCAGTGGGGGTGTTGCTAATGTGGGAACAGGGCATGTGTGGGGGGCAGAGGGCAGGCAGGAAATTTCTGCACCTTTCCCTCGACTTTGCTGTGAACCTAAGACTTCTCTAAAATATAAAGTTTAATACAAACATTGCATTACTATGTTATTTATCTGGGATGTTACCGTACGATGGGGCCAGAGTTTCAGTTTCATGAGACGGAAAGCGTTCCAGGGAGGAAGAGATGGGACATGGCAGTGTGAACTTAAAGCCACTGAACCTAAAAATGGTAAAAAGGCACATTTTGTGTTGTGTGCGTTTGATCAGAATTTTGATGCGCCTTTTATCTTAACGACTGAGTCTTTGGCCGCCTCCCCTTCACCTTGAATTTGTGTCCTTCTGGTCTCACCCTTGTCCTGGCCCCGTTTCCCCGCCTCTGAGAATCAGCGCTGCAGGTGTCATGGGGTGTGAAGCGCCACACCGCAGGGGGAGACTGGCTACACTTGATGCAGGCAGCAACCTATTTTGTTTTTCTTATCCCACAAGACTGTAAATGCCAAAGCGTTGTTATAAAAGCTTGAATTCCATTTTAAACATATAAGGACCCTCCCTTCTCGGTGTGTGTGTGTGCCCAGTCACTCAGCCGGGCTGCACTCTTGACTCTTCACTGCATGGACTGTAGCCCACCAGGCTCCTCTGTCCGTGGGATTCTCCGGGCAAGAATACTGGAGTGGGTTGCCATTTCCTCCTTCAGGAGACCTTCCTGACCCAGGGATCGAACCTGCGTCTCCAGGTTCTTTTCTTTAAGAGGAGGCTCTTTGATGTAAAATTATTCTTCTCTGTCTGGCTTACCTTGTATTTCATGTGCATCAGAAATAGAGGATGAGAGTGAGTGAAAACGACGAAAGATGGGAGGATGTGAAGGGGGCTTCCTTGGCGGCTCAGATGGTAAAGAGCCCACCTGCAATGCAGGAGACCTGCGCTTGATTCCTGGTCAGGAAGCCCCTCGGGAGAAGGGAACGGCCACCCACGCCAGTACTCTTGCCTGGAGAATCCCATGGACAGAGGAGCCTGGGGTGGCGGTGTGTGTGGCTACAGTTCTTGGGGTCACAAAGAGTTGGACATGACTGAGCAACTAACCCTTTCAAAGGGGGCTGTATGCGTTTTCCACCACGGAATAATGAACTAGCACAAACAGTGGTTGAAAGCTACAATTTGTTCTCTCGATGTTACTAATGTCTGTAGATCAGAGGTCCAGCACTCGATGTTACTAATGTCTGTAGATCAGAGGTCCAGCACTCGATGGTACTAATGTCTGTAGATCAGAGTCCAGCACAGGTCGGCCTCCTTGTCTGGAGTTTCTGAGCGCTTGCTCCTCCTTGGCAGGATCCAGTTCCCTGCGGTTGCAGGACTGGGATCCTTTCCCCGCCGGGGTCAGCGGAGACTTGCTCTGAGGCTGCGGGGGTCGCCTCCTCACCGTGGGCCCTTCCCCTCTCAGTCAGCAAGGGCATGTCAGCTCCCTCTCCCGCTCTGAGTCTCTGAGCCCACTGCGTCACCTCTCCACGGTAAGGTCAGCTGACTTGGGAGCTTCCTGACATCTGTACCGCTCTTCAGAGCAGTGCTCATGGTGGTCTTTAACTGAATGGCTGGGAGGTGTGCACACACCACGGTTGGAGGTCTTGGAGCCCGTGTCCTGGGCTTTGAGGGGAACAGTTTTGTGGGGTCTTCAAGTCCTGTGCTGGCTCCAGCCCCACAGACAGCGTGCCTGCTACTCTTCATTAGCCACGGAGGGCCTCGGCGCAGCGAGAGCTGTGCCTCCAGGGACAAGAGAGAGCGGTGTGATGCTTGCTTTGTTCAGGTCAGTTTGAACCCGGGACAAGACCACCCACGCAGGTGATAATTGTGATGATTTTCAAGGCGATCAGATTACTGGCTGACCCCATCCCCTCCTGTCACACCAGGCCCCTGAAACTCCCTCAGATGGAAATGATTTTCAGAACCTGAGTAACCATGCTCAAGAGGCACAGCCCTTGCTAGCCAGTTACAAACACCATTTGGTGTCCATGCCCGTGTTCTCCAAGAGCGCAGTGTCTGAGTGACGTCTGCGCGATTGCTGCGGGCCGACACGGGTCACGGCGGCCTGTCTTTCTAATGGAAGTGACGCAAAGACGAAGAGGAGCATGTAGACTACCAACTTTGCAATTGGGGTTGGGAGCACCAACTAAAGTTTATTTTTGTTTTCTCCAAGCAGAAAGGCTGTGTTCATAGGGCAACTGTGGGAGAATGCCCTGCCTACCCATAGCCACAAAACACTGCGAACAATTGGAAATCCCTTCGAGGTGGTGCGTGCTACATGATGAGCTTTCGCTTCTCTTAAATAAAGTTTCCAAAGCTCCCTAACTGCTCAGGCACCGAGAAGAGAGTGTCTCCTGCCGGAGTCCTGAGACGTGTGAACTTTGGATACAGCTGGCTGCTGTCATGCGGGAAAAGGATGAAGAAAGTGTTCCTTTCCAGAAGCGTGGCCTCGGCTGCAGGGAGGTTTGTGATCCTTCCCTCCTCCCCTCGCCCTGAGACCCTCGCTGCCTCGCGAGTCCCTGTCACAAAGGCAGGGCCTCACGGGTGCCCATTTGCCACCCGCTGGCTGCGCTGAGCGGCATCTGGCCCCTGCCAGCCGGTCAGCACAGGGGGCTCACGCCTGCTGCTCACCTCCCAGGTGAGCGTTCCCGCAGCCCAAGCCCCGCAGCCCCAGCCCGTTCTGCATGGCTCCCTGTATGCCTTAGCACCCCAGAAAAAGGGGGGCCTTTCTGGCCTGGGCCTGCCTTCAGACTGTCTCGCGTCCAAGTATTTGCCAGAATTGCTCCAGCTGCTCCCCATGGACACTGCTCTCTTTCTGGCATCTTCTTCTTCGTCCTTCACTTCCTCTTTCTCCCCCAACCTCTCCCGCCGCCTCCTCCAGGGAGCCCTCGGAGCATCCGTCCATCCTGAAATGAGGTCCATTGTGCCTGTCACAGGCACACGCTGTTTCTCCCACAGCCCCGTGACTCCAGTATTTCTGCCCTCCATGGGTTTTTGTCAGCCTGAGTTCATCTTGGCTCATCTTCTTCCTGTGGCACTGAATTCAGGGACAGCTTCAGACTTGCTGGAGGCAGCCCCAGGCCAGAAAGAAAAACGGCCTAGGAGCCCCTCTGGCTTCGTGCACCCACAATGTAAGTCATTAGAGGAGAAAAGGTTTAGGATGCCGCCAGATGTGTTTGCCAAATCGGGGGGCACGGCCAGGAGAGAGACTCCTCGAGACGGGGGACAGGGTGGGGAGGGGCCGCCAGAGAGGCAGCAGGCCCCCCCCCCCCCGCAAGGAACGGTGCCCACGGCCTGGGAGACCCCAGCTGCTCCGGACACTCCGGGCCCTGTCTCGGAGGGAAGAACCGGATCAGCCCTGAAGGCCCCCGGAGGGACCCACCTGTCCCTTCCTGGTGGCTCATTTGGGATGGGTGTTCGCTGCAGCATTTAAGAGCTTAGTAAGAAATGCTGTTAGCTTATGTCTAATGACTTCTTTTGCTTGAAAGTGATATTTCTTTTTTTCTGAATATAACTGAGAATTTTCATGGGCTTAAGCCACCCTTCCTGTTGATTAGCGGGAAGCAATGCTTTTTGCTCTAGTTTCCTAGCAACATGTTATGCATCCTATGGGTTTTCACAAACGTACAATGTCATAGGGCGTCCCAGGTGGTGCTAGCAGTAAAGAACTCACCTTAAGAGACACTGATTTGATCCCTGAGGGGGGAAGATCCCTGGAGGAGGGCATAACACTCCAGTATTCTTGCGTGGAGAATCCCATGGGCGGAAGAACATGGCGGGCTACAGTCCACGGCATCACAAAGAGCTGGACATGACCGAATTGACTAACACATATTGACATACGTGTCGACATATTGACACATATTGACAATCGGCATATGACTGTGATGTCATATGTCCACTATGACAGAATCATGCAGAGTAATTTTGCTGAAAAATCCTCTGTGCTCCACTGTTTATCCCTCCCTCATCCACCCTCCACCCTGACAATCACTGATCTTCCCATTGTGGTCTTTTACGTGGTTCTGCCTTTTCCAGAGTTTCACATCCCTGGGATGGTACAGCACATAGCCTTTACAGATTGGCTTCTTTCCTTTAGCAGCATGCTTTTAAGGTTTTGGGGCAGAGTTTTTTATGCAGCGACAGATAATCCAAACACTTGACATATCAGGAAAATTAGCATGTGTGTCAGTCAGGAGACCGAATGGGATTCACACACACGATTCTGTTAACCAAAGAAAATTGGCTGCAACCTCTAAAAAGAGGAACATTTCCCTGACATCTCAGTAGCACGTTATAAGGTGAGGCACGCACGTTTATCTGGAGACAGTTCAAGCCAGCAACTTGTTCCAAAGTAGAAAAGTTCAGCTGAATGACCATCATTATAAGTTAATACCAATTTAATGCCATCATTACACTCTTACACGATCAAACCAGTAAATTATAAAGGAAATCAGTCCTGAATATTCATTGGAAGGACTGATGCTGAAGCTGAAGCTCCAATACTTTGGCCACCTGATGGGAAGAGCAGACTCACTGGAAGACCCTGATGCTGGGAAAAACTGAGGCGGGAGGAGAAGGGACGACAGAGGATGAGATGGTTGGATGGCATCACCGACTCGATGGACATGAGTTTGAGCAAGCTCTGGGAGTTGGTGATGGACAGGGAGGCCTGGCGTGCTGCAGTCCACGGGGTCACAAAGAGTCAGACACGACTGAGCGACGGAACTGAACTGAACTGAATGCCGTCATCACTGTCACATGGCACGACATTTTACGACCTCTTTTTCCTGACTACACATGTGGGAGTACTAAGATGCTCGGTTGTGTCCGACTCTGTGGAATTCTCTGGGCAAGAACACTGGAGTGCTCTGTCATGCCCTCCTCCGTGGGATCTTCCCAACCCAGGGATCAAACCTCTGTTTCTTGGTCTCCTGCATTGGCAGGTGGGCTCTTTAATCCTAGCACTACCCGGGAAGCCCCTCCTGATTACACGCACGCACACACACCCCCACACACATACACGTGTTATTTTCCCTACAGAAGCAGGAAGTCCAGCTGTTTTGAGACAGAAATATTTAACTTTGAAAACAAAGAGTTTCCGCCGCCCCAGATCAGAACCCAGGAAGGTTTGCTGGGCGTCCCTGGCCCCAGGCTGGCCGTGGCCCTGCCGTGTGCTGGTGGGCGGCCTTGGCCCGTCACCCGCTCCGGGCCCCACCTACTCTGTTCAGCAGTGAGGTTAAAGCAGGTGACCAGTAAGATCTCTTCCAGTTCCTGACCTGAAAGACAAGTTCAGCAAACTTACTGACCTACATATAAAAGTCTCCTGAGAATCAGTTGCTTTCCTGATTTGTAGAAGCAATTTTCTACATTACAACCTTTTACCAAACTCACCTGGGGTCTCTCACAGTAAAGTCAATCCCCACGTCCCATGGGGGCCCAGACTCCAAACGGGAATCTCAGAGTGCTTGAATCCCCAAAGCGCTCTGTGGAGGCCTGTCTCATGGAGTGTGGGGTGAGCAGTTGGCCATGTGTTCCCATTTTTCCTTTAGCATGAATTTTCTTTTAATATGAATTGGCAAACAGGGAGTTATATGAAGTACATGCAAGCCAGGGAATGATTCTGGCTATTAGAGAAGATTTTAAACAATAGTAGATGGACTATAATAGTGATTATAAGGTCATCTGTTCATTCTTCCTTCAAAAAAACTCACACACACAAAAATATACTCGAGCCCATCATCCCTTCCCATGGTCATCTCACATCTCCAGTTCCCACTTTTTACAAAATAGAGCTTTTCTGAGAAAATCTATTCCTGCACCAACTCAAGAAAACCATCCTTGATAAACTCTGCCCTATAGCACACCTGACATATTTTGGCTTATGATGACTCTGTACTTCTCTCTCTCTCGTCTTCTGTGGGTTTGGAGTTCCTCATACCTGTTCCAATGACTACTGGAGCTTCTTGAAGACAGGAATTAGATGGTCTATATTGTTATCCACATTCGAATGCTGGGCTGTGTGCAAATAACTAAACCAAACACGACATTGACAGGACAGGGTGGGGCACACAGCCTGTCCCTCTCACACCCGTGCGCCCCACATGCAGCACGGTGGGTACCCCTGGCCCCTACTTGGTCAATAAAGGAGTTTCCAGAAATGTGGTCACCACGTGAGCAAAAATAGAGGCTCTAGTGGGTAGTTGTGTGGTGGATTTTGAGTTCTGAGCTTATCTGCTCATGATGCCAAACCAGTCATCCTGTTCAATAAAAAGATTCACTAAGTAAATAAAGTAGCTTTGAACTGAATAAATATCCATGAGCCCATGCTGATATAAACAACTGATTGAATAAACAAATAAATGGCTGAAGAGAGACAAGTCTTCTCTGCAGAAACTTGCAAATAATTTATGGAGACGTTCTGTCCTCCAGGAGACAAAGCAGAGCCTCAACCCCTAAGTGTGTGGTGTGTACAGTGGCTCCCTTCCAAGGAGGAGAATGTGTGCGTGTGCGTGTGTGTGTGTGTGTGTGTGTGTGTGGCAGGGCTGGGGGCTAGAGCAGCTTTGCAGTGGAGAAGCCTCGCAGAAACGACCTCGGCCAGGGCTCAAGGTCAGTACTGACAGTGACAAGTCATCTTGACAATATGCACCCTTGACAGGAGGTGATGAGAGTGGCATTTTGCCTGTGGTCTTCCTCCCCCAAACGATAATCCCAGCTAATCATGAGGAAAAAACCCTGGACATTCCACAGCATTACCAATCAGCCCTCCTCAAAGTCGTCCAAGTCATCAAAAACCAAGAAGGTCTGAGAAACTGTCACAGCCCCAAGGAGCCTCAGGAGACGGGATGGCTGCCTGTGATCGGGGCCTTGGAGGGGATCCTGGGACAGGAAGAAGACATCGGGTAAAAAGTAAGGAAATCTGGATAAAGTATAAGGCTCAGTTAATAGTGGTGCTATCAATTTTGTTTCATTAATGTAACTAATGCACCAGACTCAGTTCAGTTCAGTTCAGCAGCTCAGTCGTGTCCAACTCTCTGCGACCCCATGGACTGCAGCCCGCCAGACTTCCCTGTCCATCACCATCTCCAGGAGCTTGCTCAAACTCATTCCCATCGAGTCAGTGATGCCATCCAGCCATCTCATCCTCTGTCGCCCCCTTCTCCTCCTGCCTTCAATCTTTCCCAGAATCAGGGTCTTTTTCAACATGTAAGGTTAATAATAGGGGGAAATGTGTGCGGGACATACATGAACACTCTGTATTATCTTTGCAATTTTTCTGTAAATCTAAAACATCCTATTAAAAAGTATTTTCTTTCAAAAAAATTCAGCTGAGCATCTAGTGTCAAAATCTGTTTTGAGTTTTTTGAGTTGACCAGACATTTCCTTGTCTCGGTTGCATTGTGATTACAACAACTTTTTCAATTTCAGAGCGAACAACAAATACAAATATGACCCAGACCCAGTTTGCAAGATGTCACAGCCTCACTCGACACGCGGAGAGGGAGCTGGGCATCTGTGGCACCGGCATCATTGCGGCATTTGTGGGGCTGCTCTGTGGTCACTGCTGGGTGTGGGTGGACAGTGGCCGAAAGCCCCCGAATCAGGTCTCCTAACAGCTCTGGTCACTTCACTGGGCTCAGGCAGATTCTCTTGCTCCTCAAAGGAATTCATTGTTTTTCTCTTAAAAAAAAAAAAAAAAGAGATAAGAAGGCAAACTGGGGAAAGAGCTACTCTTCCCAGAGTCAAGTTCTCAGCTTGGGTCGGGCGTCCAGGACAGCAGCTGAGGGCCTAGAGTCCTGCCTACCCTGGACTTGCGCTGGTTTATTTCTTTCATTTTCACAATATTCACCTAAGTGTGGCTGACTCCATCGACACGAATTCCCCGTAATCTCATGAAGTTCGGCGTGATTTTATAAACAGAACCACGGTATAGGACCTACTTTATTCATTTCTTCTCTTGGCCAAAAAGTTTTCCAACTACTTACTTATTTCTTTGAATACACGTGATGTCCACGTGGTCCGGTATTCAAACATCACAGCGTGTGTGCGCTGTTTCTGGGACTGCCGTGACAGAGTGCCGCCAGCTGGTGGCTCATAGCAACAGAGACCCTGGAGGCAGGAGTCGAGATCAAGGTGATGGCTGGGCTGCTCCTTCCAAGGTCTGAGCGGAGCCTCTGTTGCAGGACGCCTACTGATGTCTGAGGGTGTTACCAGTAATCTTCGGGGTTCCTTGGCTTGTAGATGTGCCCTCCAAATCTTGCACGCTCAGTTGCTTCAGCCGTGTCTGACTCTCTGCCACCCCATGGACTGAAGCCCTCCAGGCTCCTCTTTCCATGGAATTCTCCATGCAAGGATTCTGGAGTGGGTGGCCATGCTCTCCTCAAGGGAATCTTCCAGACTCACGGGTTGAACCTGCATCTCTTACATCTCCTGCATTAAGTGGATTCTTTATAACTAGCTCCATCTGGGAAACCCCAGTTGTCAAGATTCAGTTACCTGGTCTGCACCCTTGGACTGGGTTATTGAAAGATTAGGAAAACCTCTTGTGGACTTGGAAAGATCACAGATGTGGGAGATAGACTTTGCTTCTCCAGCCCTTTATTTCCTCTCTGATGGTTGGTCCTGACCACTGAGTCACTGGTTCACATTAAGTCACATAAACAGGGATATTCTGATACTCGGGGCCCACCCCTACCCCCTTCTGGGCTGGGCAGATGTTTTCTTAAAGGGCCAGAGTGTGATTTTTCTAGGCTCTGTGGGGCCAGATGGTCTCTGCCACAACTACTCACCTCTGCTGTTTGAAAGTAGCCACAGACAATCCTCAGACACGTGCATGTGGCTGCGTTCAAATAAAACTTTATTTGTAGGATGAGGCTGGATTTGGCCCCTGGGTCGCGGTGTTCTGGCCCCCGCCCCTGTGCAAACTCCTGGTCCTCACCTTCTGTGGAACGGTAGCTGACACCAGCCGCCATGGTCTCGTGGAGTCCTGGGTCCTCCCCAGTAGAGCGTGAGGTGAGGAAATGCTGCTGGGACCCCACGGCATCTGGCCTCTGCCTCCTCCGCATGGCAGACCGCTCCAGAAACAGCGCTGTCATTTCAGTTATTTGCCGTAATGAAGCCACCGCATTTGTTAGAAAACACCAAATACATCTTTCCGCCTCCCCCACCCCCAGCACTGCCCGAGGTAATGAATATCCAGCTTGGAAAGGAGAGAATGCAGGCCATCTCCCCCAGCCATCAAGGGCCAAGAAAATTAGGCGAAGTTCTTTCTCTCGCCTCCAAGTAAAATTTTGGACAAGATGGCAGCTGCCTCAAGAGGCCCCCACCCCCACCCCCACCCCCAAAGCCATTTAGATTTGCCAGTGGTTCCATGTGTGGGGCTGACTTGTAGGTTAAAAATATGCAGTGTTCGAAAGAGGGAGTCATTTATTTCTTGACTGACCTTGGGCCTTGATTTATCTCAACACAGAGAGAATTTTCCTCTTGGTAAAGGAGGGCTCATTCTTTCAGTGGGACCTTGAAAGCTCATGCCATCAAAAACAATCTATATGCTGAATGCACAGAAACGCTCTGAATGTCAGGAAGGTGGCGGGGGAGAGGCTGGAGGCGAGGAGACAGGAGATGGGAAGAGGCTGGGAGATCTGGGGGAGGATGCTCGCTAATGACGCACGTTTCAGGGAGGGGAAGAGCCCCGCGCCGGGGGAAGGACGAAGGTGGTCCCTGCCACCACAGCGGCGCGCCCTCCTGGGTCCCCTCCTGGCCGACCTCCCCCTGACTCCAGGAGGGGTGGAGAGGCAGCCTGTGTCCTGGCGGGCAGGGCCTTCCTGTGACCCGCCGGGGACCCCGCGGCCCTTTCCCACAGCCCTCCCCCCGAGCCCTGCTGCAGCTCTCGGTTTATTTTTTCAGGTGAGTAAACTCCGTATCAAATGCTGGTTCCTCAGTTGCTTTTAATTAGGCTTCTGGGCTCCACTCTTTCATCTCGGTGAAGCCTGCGTCACTTTTCCCCAGCTATTTTTGGTCCTAAAGCCCGGGGTTTGCTTTCATTCAGCTAATTGAAGGCACACAGGAAAGGAGAAAGGGGATAATCCCGGCCAGTCGCGTTTCTGAAGGCTGTGATAAACCACACGTTTGTTCAGCAGCAGAAAATCGCTTTCAAAATGTTAGCTCTGTAGCCCCTTCCTCAAGGGGCCAGGGTACGACCCACCAAGGTGAAGGTCACAGGTCAGGTGGGTTCCCTGGAGCCCTAAACTCCTGGGGAGGCTGGCAGGCAGGTGAGATGCCCCCATGTGGCCAAGTAGCCCCTCCACGATGTTCCCTTTGGTGCAGGTTCAGGCAGATGCCCATTAGCATCAACAGAGCAGACGGTGATGTCCTTGAAATGTCCCTCGAAGTGAACAGCCAGCCACCAGGTGCTTCTTGAATCTCAGAAAGGAGTTCAGACCCTTGAGAATCCCTTAGACTGCAAGGAGATCAAACCAGTCAATCCTAAAGGAAATCAACTCTGAATATTCATTGGAAGGACTGATGCTGAAGTTGAAGCTCCAATACTTTGGCCACCTGATGTGAAGAGCTGACTCACTGGAAAAGACCCTGATGCTGAGAAAGATCGAGGGTAAGAGAAGGAGGCAGCAGGGGATGAGATGGCTGGATGGCATCACTGACTCAATGGACATGAGTTTGAGCAAGCTCCAGGAGCTGGTGATGGACAGGGAAGCCTGCTGGGCTGCAGTTCATGGGGTCACAACAAGTTGGACGTGACTGAGCAACTGAACAATGACAATATATGTATATGTGTGTGTGTTTGTGTGCATATATATTAGTAAAATTTTTTTCAAATCTTAATAAAATTAAAGCATAATAAAAATTAAAAGATCCTTTTTTGGCTCTTTGGGGCAAAATATTCTCTGAAAACTATATCCATGAAATATTTACTTTCTTTTTTTTTTGCTGTGCTTCGTCACTTAGTTGTGTCTAACTCTGCGACACTTTGCGGGGTGTAGCCCGCCAGGTTCCTCTGTCCATGGGATTTTGCAGGCAAGAATACTGTAGTGGGTTGCCATTTTCTTCTCCAGGGCATCTTTCTGACCCAGGGATCGAACCCTCATCTCCTGCATTGCAGGTGGATTCTACCCATTGAGCCATCTGGGAACCTTCTACTTTGTTTTTTTTTAACCAAGCTATTTAGTAAATTTTAGATCTTGTCAGAGTAATAAAAATAGGTTTATGTAGAGCAAATATTTAGGTTTATCACTTTTATTCTATCTTTATAATTGATAGATACAATTATGGATGTTCTATAAAGTTTCTACAAAATGAAAAAAAAAACCCTCACTTTTTGTTACTAAAAAATAAATCATATTTATGCTTGTATCTTAATATACTGTTGTCCCCCAAGTCCATTCCTAGAGACAAAACAGTACAAACAACCAACTACTTACTAGTGTTGGATTTATGAGAGATTTTATATCTTGTTTTTTTTAAACTATTTCCAATGTAAGAAATAAAATACTTACATGGATCCAAGACAATCAGTTGACAATAAATTCAAGTTTCATGTTAAAGTAGCCTTCATAAGACAACAAATGGGAAAAATATTTGCAAGTCATACATGCAAAGGGGATATAACTAATACCTAAATAGTTCCCACAAATCCATGAGAAAAAAACCACTGACCCAGTAGAAAATGCTTAAAAGAACACTTTACAGACATTTAAATATGTGAGTAGAAAAGATGCTCAAGCTCACCCACGATGAATAAAATGCGAATTAAGCTAGACTGAGATTTCATTATCCAATTCCTAGTTTGTTTTTTTAAAAAAAGGATAATATGCTGAAGTTGCAAGGGAGGAAAAAGTCACTTATGAAAAGCTAATGGAAACATGTTGTTTTCAACTTCTATGGGGAATCTGGCAACAGATATTAAGATTATGAATGTATATGCTCTTTGCCCTGAAGTAAGTTATATTTATTTTATAAATATATTAATCCAAGGGAGAAATAAAATATGTGCAAGGTTATTCATTGGTGTTGGCTGCAATAGCAAAAGCCTAGAAACAACCCACTTTTCATTAGTAAGGGACTTGTTAAATAATTTTGTTATAACCCTGCAATAGAATATTATACAGCCATAAAAAACGAGGGGTCTCTATCAAATAGTCTCCACGACATATTATAAACTGAAAAAAAAAATCTGGCGTTTGTAATTTGTTAAAAGAAAGTGAAAATAAAGCATCAGTTGCTCAGTTGTGTCTGACCATTTGTGACCCCATGGACTGTAGCCCACCAGGCTCCTCTGTTCCGGTGGAATTCTCCAGGCAAGAATACTAGAGTGGAAAAAAAAAAAAAGAATACTAGAGTGGGTAGCCATTCTCTTCTACAGGGAATCTTCCCAACCCAAGGATCAAACCTGGATCTCCTGCATTACAGACAGATACTTTACTGTATGAGCCTCTGGGGAAGCCCAATACCTTATGGCTTGCTAATAATAGGAGATAAAGATAGATATATTACTAGATGATAATGACAAGGAATAAAGGCAGAAGTAACCAGTGTCTGGGTTTGTGCTTATTTGTAATAATATAAAGGAAGGCCATAGAAGAAATACTTACATACCTACACAAGGGTTAGGGAAAGTGGAGAACCAGGTTGGAATAATTTTCAACACACACACTATGATAGATTAAATTGTGTCCCCTAAAGATATGTTTAAATTTTAACCAATGAATGGAACCTTCTTTGGAAATAGGGTCTCACATTGAAGACACGATCACATTAAAACAAAGTCATACTGGATTGGATGGCCCGAATCCAATGTGACGGTTGATCTTGTTAGGAGGGAAAGGACACACACATGGAGACGGTCAAGTGAAAAGGAAGGCCGACCCTGGGAGGACACGACTGAGCGAGTGGACAGGCGCTCACCGTCTCCTCGGTCCTTCCAGCTGCACCTGTCTTCACGGAGGCACGTGGCTGGACAGCAGGACGGGCAAGGGCGCAGACGGGACCCCCCCTCCGGCCCTGCGCTGGCCTGGTGTCCCAGGAGGGGCTCTCCGCGTCACCACGGGGTCGGCGGGTGTCTGAACGCACCGCCGTGTGTGTGGCCAGCGGTGGACGCTGACCCGAGGCGGCCTCGTCCTGCGTAAACACGGCGCTCAGTTCCTGGAAGAGCTCAGCGTGCCCCGCGAGAACCGCCGCCACGACCCTCCTGCCATCTGCAAGGACGGACTGGCCTTCTCCCCACCGCTGAGGCAGAGAGGAAAGCTGAAGGGACTTTCTCAGGACTGGGGCGAGCCGAGGTCCCCCTGCTGTTGGTGCAGAATTAAGTGTCTCTGAGCCTGACGGGTAACTGGCCCAGTGGCGGAGGTTTGGTCCCCTCTGATTCCCTAATGTGTTTCTCAGAATATTTTGGATTTTGGTTTATTTTCTTAAGCCAGTGAAGGACCTCCTTATGTTTCCATTCACTTTAAAAATGTGGTTTTTTTTTTAATGATTTTTTTCTTTTCCCCTCCTGGAGTCATTCCTCTGTGAAGGAAGTTCAGTGTGGCATCAGGGGATCTGTGTGCTTGTGGCCCATTTTCTCTGACTTGGGGACAGTTTCAAAGGGGACCCACTGCCCGGCCCGGTGTCCGGCAAGCAGGTCCCAGTGTCGGGACAGGCACTCTGGCTCTGTGATCACTTGGCAGCCTATCCGGGCCTCGGGCTCTGCCAGGGCCTGGGGGCTCACCCGTGAGCCCCTGCCCTCCACCAGCCGGGCGTTCTCCACCTCCGCTGCCACAGCCCTGACCCGGGGCCCCCAGTGCTCAGCAAAGTTATCACCCCAGCTGCCCCCAGGGGCCTGGGCTTCCCCACCTCCCCAGCACCCAGGGACCCGAGACGCGGACGCAGGCCTCTCAGGTCTGCGTCCTGGTGACCAGGCCCTTCTTCGGGCAATGCGCCTGAAGGCCCCACCTGGGAGCTGGCCACGAGGACCCTGCGTGTGTCCTGGGGCCCCGTGCGGCCCCTCCTCCACCTCTCCTGGCCGCCTCGGGCTTACGGGGGCCGTGTCACCTCTGGCTTACAGGGGCCGCCCATGTCTTGCTCTTGTCTGGGGCCCACCGCTCTTGCCTCAGGGTCACTGCAGTCTGCTGCGCCTCCGTGGTCTGCAGGACAGGCCTCTGGCTGCTCCTCCAGCCCTGACGCCCATGTGACTGTCGTCGTTGCTGATGGTGAAGCGCTGTCTCTTGGGCTCTCGCCACCTGCTCCCTGGGCTTCCCCCTGCGGTCCCTGGGGAGGCCAGGTCTGTGCCGCCCGTCTTGGGGACGGCCCTGCCTGCCAAGGAGAGTGGCCCATGTGTGCTCCCCGGTGCTGTCCTGGGGGAGGCCCCCAGTCTGTCCTGCAGGCTGCGGCCGGCTGGGCACCTTCTGGCCTCACATGCCAGGCGAAGCCACTCCAGCAGACTAGGGTCCTGGGCTCTCAGCCTCCCTGGGTCCGGGGCTGGGACAGATTGGGCTTCACTGCTGCATGGTGTGAACTGTCCCTTTTTCCAGTTTTCAACAGCGAGTCAGCTCCAGGGGCCTTGACAGGCGTCAAATGTTTACCCGGGAGGCCCCACACCGCCGAGCCTCCTTACCCAACAGCTCCCTGGGCCCCCAGCCCTGCATCTTGGGTCGGCCCGGCGCCTCCGGTCAGGTTCACCCCACTCCCCTGCCAGGTGCTGCTGAGGCTCAGCCTGCGTGGGAGGCTGGGGTGGCCCTAGATACTCGAGGGCATATCCAGGGAGGGACGTGTGTCATTTCACAAGGAAGGGGCCTGGACGCCATTCTCAAGCTGAAGCTGCGCTTGCCTCAAAGGTAGGGAGCGGGGAGCCTCTGGTAGCCCAGAGGTGTCACAAGCATGTGGGGTTTCAGGTTCCCGAGGGCACCCTCATGATCCCCACCCGTGACAGAGAACGCAGCTCTTGCCCAGCGGGCCGCTGCTCCCAGTCTAGCAATCTGTCCGGTGAGGGCTCCGCTCCGCGGTTTCCTCCATCCACTGCTGAGCGCGGGGCTCAGCTCTCCCGCCCGCAGCCACAGGGCACTCCCCACCTCGCCGAGAGTCCTGTCCCTGTGCGGGCCCAGCCTCTAGTTGCTGACGGACCCCTTTCAGTCTTTTCCTGAGAACCCGCCGCCTCTGGTGATGGCCTGACGGTGCTGTCTTATACTTGACTTCTCCCAGTTTCACCCCACACTTGATATATGAGCCCTCTTGCACGGCCTTCTGCGGCTGGGACATCCAGGTCACAACCAGCGTGACAGTCACCACTGCCAGCCTGTCCCAGAGGCTGCCAGCGCCACACCACGACTGTCCAAGGCCGGGGCGGAGGCTGGATGCGGTGCAGGGTCCACGCAGCGCCCGGGCACGCAGACACCCGCTGGGGCCTGCCGCTGAAGACCAACGGCCCTGCAAGTGGACTTGGAGACGAAGGTGGGCCGGGCTGCTCTCAGGAGGAGGAGATAGTCCCAGCCCATGCCACTGGCGCTCCGTGCCGTGCAGAGGGGCCCAGCCTCAACGCTGCACCTGAATCAGCTGTTTGGATGCCGGTGGGCCCCAGGAATAGGCAGGAAGTGGTGAGGCGGCCAGCTTCGGTGAGAGCGAAGTCCCTGGAGTGGCTGGGAGCAGGGCCGTCAGCCAGAGGCACCAACCGCCGGCGTCTGAATGGAGCCGCCTGGTGTCTGTGATGGCAGCTGGGGCCAGTCTGCACAGATGCAGAGGACTGGAGTGTTTATACAACATTCTCACTTCAACTTAGGACTCCTAGAGTCGAGTTGATATCATTAACTGTGTACCATGTGCTAAGTCGCTTCGGATGTGTCCGACTCTTCAGGACACCAAGGAATGTGGCCTGTGAGGCTCCTCTGTCCATGGGATTCTCCAGGCAAGAATACTGGAGTGGGTTGCCATGCCTTCCTCCAGGGGATCCTCCCTGACCCAGGGATGATACCAGGTCTCCCGCATCGCAGGCAGATTCCTTACTGTCATCAGGGAAGACTGTTAATATATAATTAATATAATATTCTTATATTGATGTATAACGTTCTTATATTATTGTGCTAAATATGTCATAATATTGATAGGGCCCACCTGGGGCCTCATTGATAAGATGGCTCATGATGTTGACCTCGCAAACAACGAATAAAACCACAGTGACCCTTGCAACTGACCAAATTGCCCAAATGACGTTCTGTTTTCTCACAGGCGCCTACCTGCTCAAAGCTGCGAGACCACCAGATTCCAGGCCTCCGCTACATGACCACAGGACTCAACTACAGGCTAAAAATTAACCATCCCTTCAGAGAATTTTTCATTGGTGGGGTATAAGAAAGACCCCGTCAGAAAGGGAGGACGCTGGTTCTCCTTAAGGGCCAGTCACCCTCTCATTTCCCTCTAATAAATTTCCTTTTCTTGCCTGACTGCCCAGCTTGCTTTTTTTCTCTGCACTTGCCGTACAAATACGGTATATCCCACTGGTTTTTATTAACGTGCACTTAACAGTTAAGATGTCTTCAGGGTCTTGGGACCAAGGGTGTGCTGAGTGGCAGGTGGAGACCCTGCAGCTATCTTCAGCCCTGGCACAATCAAACGGAGCTTCAGAAACCGTCTCCAGTCTCCACCAAGCTGGGGACTGGATTCTGGCAGGAAGACGTCTGGTTCCTCGCCCTTGGGCCCAGCTTCTGCCAGGCAGGCAGCGAGAACACACTTGTGCACATTTTCAGACGCCCTTGTTGTCTCTGACCTTGGCAGCCCAGGGCTGGATCACGGCAAATGTCTGGCAAGTCACCAGGTGCGCGTCCTGAGACCCTGGTCACTGCAAGGGCCGGAGGCAAATCTGACCTGATGGGCTGTCAGCGCTGGGAGGGGAGCAGGGTGTCTGAGACGCATCGCTGTCTGCCTCTCCAAGGAGCCGTGTGTGTGTGTGTGTGTGTGAGGGCACTAGACTCCTGCTTGAGCAGCTCTAATTTGGGGTGTTTTGCAGGTCTGCCGTCTCAGTGAGACGTTCTTAGGTGGACCGTAGGCTGGCCTCTGTCCCCCGTGCTCTCTGGCTGAGAGAGGGAGAGAGGGACCCCAGAGCCAGCCCCAAACTGGTCTCAGACCGAAAGCAGACGACGGTTCACCCGGCCACCAGGACTCAACTCTTCTGCTTCAGGCTTCGTTCTCCAGGACAAGAGCAAGGCTTGCCTTTGGTCCCACAAGTCTCACCTGTGTCTCATGTCAGCAGAAGATTTGACTGTTGACCCAGGACACAGGCTCGGGGTATTTAAAGCATCTACACTGCCACAGTTTCCCCCAGGGTGACTACAGCACACAACTCCCTCTGATGCTGGCTTTTGTCCAGGCGACCAGGCTGTGGCCCTGGCCGTGACCGAGTTCTCACCGCAGTGACGGCAAACATGACTCCGAATTCTGACATCTGTAAAGACAGGCCTGCCCTGGGACAACCACTTCAATTTCTCTATTTCTTTGGTTAACTGACTCAGCCTACCTGGAAATGTGTCTCGGTTGCACAGACCAGAATGCAAACAGGCCCACCTGTGTTCCCCAGCAACCCCGATCTATGTAGCACTGAAAGGAAAACCCTGAGGTTAGCTAAGAAACAAAGTGCTGCGTTATGGACGGACTGATCACCCCAGCACTCTTGGTTTTCTTTTGTTTTGGGGTTGTTTGCCTTTTACTGGAAGGATTTCTCTCCCTTGAGAGGATCCGTTTCTTCTGCTGATCTGGTCAACGTCAGAATCATTGGTGTTTATACCCTGAGACCCTTCCTGCTTCTCTCCCCAACCCCCAGGCTGGTGGCTAACGATGCTGCCTGATGACAGGGACCCAGGGTGCTCCTGGTCCCAGGTGGGAGGTGGGGAGGTGGGCTGCGACTAGTGATCAGAGCAGAGATCAGAGCAGACGCTGCGGAGAAGAATGGGGCAATTCTGCAGCCACGCCTAGATTCTACACAATGGTGCGTTTCAGAGACAGGAAAACAAATGAATAAATCTGGAGAGATAAAATCAGTGCCCTGGAGCTGGTTGAAGCAACAGTAGTACGATAGGAACTCTAACTCTGCCTCTCGGGGAGTCCCAGCCGGGAAACCAGGGAGGGTTGGAGGGCTGTGACTTGCCTCTTCATTCTGTGCAGAGGTGAGACGTGATAAAGGACTCTGAATATTTTGGTTCCCTTTGCTTGTCCTCAGTTGCCTTCTGTTGCTTTTTCCTTCCATGTGACCTGGAGTTCAGTTTTGCTTGATGAGAAATAGAGTCAGAAACAAGAGTCTGAGATGGAAAAGTCCTGTATTTTGTTTCTTGACCTAAAATCATTGCGGGGCCATCGCCAGGTCTGCGGTTTGGGGTCCTTTCTGCCTCTCTCCTCTCTTCACCTTTCTTCTAGTTCCCTGAGATCCTAACTCTAGAAGCTGCCACTTCCCGATCACCTGTTCTTCACCTATTTTTATAAATCGCCCAATGTTGTCCTATCCTTCTTCCGGGGACACTTGATTAAACCACCATGATCCTTGTGGGTTCCCTCTCTGCCCCTCCTGGTTGGCAGCCTGGCCCCTTCACTCAGGGCCCACGTTCCATCATTACAAATGACGGGGGCCCCAGGCCTCCACCCCCCAGCCCAGGAAGATGGGAAACTTGCCCACCTACCACCTGCTCAGCCCAGCACTAGGATAGCAACGTCCAGTGCGTGTGTGTGCATGTGTGAGTGTGCGTGACACAGGAGCAGAACATACTACAAAGACCGCATTGCCTTCCCCTTTGGAGAGCTTCCAAGTTAGCAGGGTCAACAGGATGACCACATGAAAACAAGTGAGGAAACAGGGAAATGCAGAAATGGGAGAATGAGAAAAGGGGCAGCAGCGACAGCAAAATTAGTGGACTGACGATTAATTAATTGCCAGACATCGTGCTGAGCATGCTGAGTGCAACATCCACCTTAGTTCTCTGCACACCCTTGTGAGTTAGGCACCATCATGTCTCATTTTACACGCGAGTCAGCGAAGGCTCTGGTAGTGCTACCACTGAACGCTGCTGAGAATGCTGACAAGCTGGGTCACACATGCTACTGCTGGGAACATGAGGCAGTGCAGACCCTCCGGAAAACAGTGTGGCGGTTCTTTAAGAAACTGAACATGCAGCCACCATACAATTCTGCAATTGCACTCTTGGGCGTTTATCCCAGAGGGAAAAAAAACTTGTATTTACACAAAAAAAAACTGTACATAAAATTTTTATTTATAATAATCCCCGAAGTGGTTGGACACAACTGAGTGACTAAGCGCACGTGTGCACACACATACAATATACTCCCCAAACTGGAAACAACCTCCAGGTCCTTGAATGGCACAAACATACCATGAAATTATTGTTGTTTAGTCACCAAATTGTGTCCAACTCTTTTTGACTCTATGGACTGCAGCATGTCAGGCTCCTCTGTCCTCCACTATCTCCTGGAGTTTGCTTAAATTCATGTCCACTGAGTCGGTGATGCCATCCAACCATCTCATCCCCTGCTGCCCCCTTCTCCTCCTGCCCTCAATCTTTCCCAGCATCAGGATCTTTTCCAGTGAGTTGGTTCTTCACATCAGGTGGCCAAAATACCAGAGCGTCAGCTTCAGCATCAGTCCTTCCAGTGAAATTCGGGGTTGATCTCCTTTAGGATGGACTGGTTTGATCTTGCAGTCCAAGACTCTTCTGCAGCACCACAATTCAAAAGCATCAATTCTTTGCACTCAGTCTTCCTTATGGTCCAACTCTCACATCTGTACATGACTACTGGAAAAACCATAGCTTTGACTGTATGGACTTTTGTTGGCAAAGCGACGTCTCTGCTTCTTAATACTCTGTCTAGGTTTGTCATAGTTTGCCTTCTAAGGAGAAAGCGTCTTTTAATTTCATGGCTGCAGTCACCGTCCACAATGATTCTGGAGCCCAGGAAAGTAAAATCTGTCACTGCATCCACTTTTCACAGGGTCTCCTGCATTGCAGGCAGATTCCTCACCGTCTGAGCCAGCAGGGAAGCCTGCCAAAGATGACATGCAGATGGAAAATAAGCAAACAACAACATGCTCAGAACCTCTTGTTGGGGAAATGCAAGTTAAAACAACCACGAGATACCGTTTTGCACTATAAGGATGACTAAAATCCAAAATTAACCATAGTAATTGCTGGGGAGGATGCAGCCCAAAACAAACTCTCAGTCATTGCCGGTAGGCATGGAAATGATATAACCAGTTCGGAAGACAGTTTGGTAGTTTCTGACTACGTTGAAAGCAGCGGAAAGTCGAGCAACGTTGCAGGAGAGAAACCCGCCAGCCAGCATCACAGTGATGGGTCATGCTGACGGCGCGTGCCCCAGACACGGTGTGTGAGAAAGGCTCATTCCTTCTGGCCTTCCTCCCAGGCACCCCGGTCTAATCAAGAGGAAAATGCCAGACAGATTCCAATCCAAAGGATTGTCTTGAAAATACAAAGCGAGCGCCTGGCCAGTATGCCTCGGAACAGACAGAGTCACCAAGACGAGGAGGACGGAGACACCGTCACCGTGAAGAAGAGTGCGGAGACGTCACGACTCGGCGTGAAGTGCTGCCTGGATGAGATCCCGGAGGAGAAGAGAGACATTAGGTAAAAAGTCGGGGAGGCCAAGTAACCATGGACTTCGATGAATAGTGATGTATCAACGTCAGCATCTTAATTGTGACAAATGTACCACAGTAATGTGAGCTCTTAACATCGGGGAAACTGGAGGTGGATTTATGGGGATTCTCCGTACCATCCTCAGAGTATTGTAACAGAGTACTGTAACATCCTCTCTGTACACTATGTCTATTCCATAATAAAAATTTATTCAAAATTTTTAAGAAATGAAAAAGCTATCATTTTCTGAAAAGGCAAATAATTATACTAAAGCTGAACCAATAAGATAGCTTTAAATGACAGAAAATTATAAAGCTAATCCTGAAGACATTGTTTCATGCAAGTTAAACTATCTATCTATCTTTTAACTTCTAATTTGAACTTGACCCCAAGTTCAGGGACGATGGACAGAAAAGTGAGAAAGAAATGACCCCTGCCCACAAGAACTGTAGATCTCCTTGACCTTGACCTTGGGCCCAAATGTCTACAAGTCCGGTTGTCCAGGTGTGGTTAAAATGGTGCTTGCCCCTCTTTCTTTGCCAGGCCAGGGGCACACAGCATTCTGAGCCTGCCATTCTGTGGAATTTTTGTTTTTAAGATAGTAGTTGGAATTCCAAAATCTTTGAACCTACGTCTTGAGAGAGCAGAAACCTTAGTGATGTCAGGGCATCACACTGGTGTCGGCCTTCAGCTCTCAGAGGGACTTCCTGCGTCACAGCAGGATCAGCAGTAAAGAACCTGCCTGCCAATGCAGGAGATGTGGGTTTGATCCTGGGTCGGGAAGATCCCCTGGAGAAGGAAATGGCAACCCACTCCAGTATTCTTGTCTGGACAATCCCATGGACAGAGGCGCCTGGCGAGATACAGTCCACGGGGCCACAAAGAGTCGGACACAACTGAGTGCTTGTCAGCAGATGTAGAGTGCTCTTTGCTACCCCGGGGTGGATTTTACATTTCTCTTAGGGTTCTGTCTTTCCTGTGTCATTAGAAGCTCCAGATTCAGGGTAGCAAGCCTGGCCCATCCCTATCGCATTTTCCTGTTATGTAGTAGAAGGCTTTAAAACCCTCTCCTGGGTCAGAGCTCCTCAGGGAAGGCTTCCGTTTATCAATCGCTGGAGTCAAATTTTGTTTGAAAGCCCTGAGTTTTTCACTATGGGAAGGGAATGGATGTTCTTGGAGTCCGTGTGGCGTCTCTGCCACCTCTGGGCTCAGGGATGCCACGTGGTGGCTTGAAATGGACCAGGTGGGAGACATACACTGTGGAAACCGGCAAATTCTACCAACTGGGTCTCCACCTGCTTCGGGCGCCCCTACCGGAGCCACATACCAGGGCCAAGGAGCCATAGCCCTCTGCACCCGTGGGGAAGACTGCTAGACGTTGCCCGGTCATGCTTTCCATATTCTAACTGGATGAACTTTTGGGAGAAAGATACAGGGCCTCTCGTTTACTTGCATAAAACGCTTTTCTCTGCTCTTGGGAGAGAGACCTTAACACGACCTTTAAGGCCTTGAACGGTTTGGCCCCGTCCGTCTGTCTGACCGGATCTTGTCTGGGGTGGGGAGCTGTCGCGTCTCCCAGCAGGGCTGGCCCAATCCTCAAGGCACCGGCTTCCAGCTGCAGTGGGGTCTGGGCACCCGATCCCCTTTCAGAGACGGTCCTGGTTTCGCCTGCAAAGTCCCCATCCTGGGGGCTCCCCAGGTTAACCCCGCTCATGTGGAAACGCCCTCCCTCCCCCGTTCCTTCAGCTGCTCTTGGTCAATGCAAAGAAGTCTCCCCTGAGCCCCTCGGCTTTGTCCGTCTCCTCGCCCAGACCTCCATCACGGAGTCAACTCCTCCGTTCGCCCAGCGGACAGAGCACACCATGGATTTAACTGCAGACTCCTCCTTGTCTCTGTCTGATTCGAGTCTGCCCCCCCTGCGCACGGCAGGCGGCTGGGACACGTTTGTTCCGCCCGGTGCCACGCCCCTCATTCCTAGTCCAGAGCCCAGCGGACAACAGGTGCCCAAACAATTCTGATTAAATCAATGAATGAAAGCGCTCCCCACCCAAGGATCCTTCCACAGTGTGACAACACCTCGTAGATTGCAATACAGCCCTGCTTAATGGTGGGAGAGGGGAGAACGGAGAAGATGTCTCTTGTCGGGTAAAAAAGCAGAGAAAAAGAGCTTTAAATTTTTTTTAAGGTCTGCAAGAGGGTCAGGCATGTGTCAAAACCAGATTCCTGACCTCTTTACAAGTTCGTGCCTGTAGTAAGCCTCGATCATGGCAGGAGCGGCCCGCACACTTCAGGGTGTCATCAATCGACCACTGCATCTCGACAGCCACTCATATGCTTTCCTTTGGGGCAGGCTGTGCTCCTATTTGAGGCTTATTGTGTAAAGTCTGATCCACCACAATATAATTGAAGTAGAAAAGCATCTCATTATAGAACCGCAAGCTCGTACGGAAGGGCATCCTCCTTTACACAGAAGGGTGAGACAGCAAGGGTCCCATCAAACCGCTCGGGGCCCCGGCTGCGTGTCCACACCCCCGGAGGCCCGGGCAGGCCTCTGGACAGGGTGGCCCCGCGCACGTGATCTGCGCGCCGACAAGTGACTAAGGGCACAGAGATAGGAGCAGGGAGCCCGCTCGGTCTGGGGCTCCTGTCTTCACTCATCTCCCAAGCCCCCCAGTTAGGCAACGCTCATGGGCGGGAAGTGCTTTGGCTTTAAGGAGTTGGTTAAAAATCAAAAGGCTCATTTGAAACATGTGCCCCTGCCCCTCACCGACCCCAGCAATCTCATCCACCCCTCTGCCGGAGTCAGGAGGGGGATGCCAACTGGCAGGCCCGGGGCTGCGTGTTTAACTCATGGGGGAGCCAAGCAAGGAAAACATTTTTGTAAGGCTCTTTGAAAGTTATTTGTGAGGGAAACAATTAAAAAAATGTGTGGTTGCTTTCTTGCCATTGAAGAAACGCTACATGCAGTTTCCAGCTCCAGCCAGCCAGTTCTCTCCTGCAGGATTTATGGGGCCGGTGCTGCCAGGCAGACAGAAATCCACCCAGGAACATGTTTTATGGTAAGAGAACTTTCCTAAGAATGATGCCCGAAATATGCAGACAGTTGTACAGTGCGCTGGTCCTGGAGTCCCGCTTTCTCCTCGGAGCCCAGATGATAAATACGCCCGTGTGCATCCCACCAGGGGCTGCCTGGTGACTGCTGTCGGGCTGGCCCTGGCTGGGCTCTCAATCTTCCGGACTTAGCTGGGAATCCACTAGCTCTCCACTAGAATCCACACGTATCTCCACTAGCACACGTGTCACACCTCTCAGCGAATCCTTAGGTTTCCAGGCCGAATTCCCCCCACCCCCAACTCCTCGCTTGGTGAAGCTGAAGTTTACAAACATCCCGTCTCTACCTCCTGACAGGGCACAGCGCATGTTTAGTCCTAAAGCGCTGCGTGAGGGCTTCATTCTGCCTGTTCTTACAAACTCAGAGTGGGGGTCCGAGCAGACACCAGTGTTTCGACCCGTGGCTGTCTCTGCCTTTTCCTCTTGGCCTTCTTCTGTTTCAGGAGCCAGCCTGGGGCTCGCAGGGCACACAAATCGGGGTCACGGGCAGGCCCTCTGCGGCTCGTCGTGGGGGCCAGGAGGCGGGCGCCAGGCTGTGTCTCCTCTCCGCGTGGGTTCATGCGGGGCCCCCACTGGCTTCAGGACCGGCATTCCTGCACCGCGTGTGCCCTCCTCCTCCACCCGCGGCATCCAGGACAACGAGCCCATCACAGTCTCGGAGACCAGACACAGCCTCAGAGTCTTTCTCAACACAGACCCCCAGACAACAACCCCCAGCCCAGAAAATGAGCCCGGCATTGAAAACGACCCGCCACCCATGGTCTGTACATTTAGATTCTTTCCCAAAATTACTTTTGGTTGTAGGAGGGGCACACAGACTCTCAGTTCCCCAGCCAGGGACTGACCACAGGCCCCCTGCATTGGGAGTGCAGAGTCTTAGCTGCCGGACCACCGGACAAGTCCTTACATTTAAACCCTTCAACAAGGCAAACTCCAACTGGCGTTTGAGGGGGAGAACTGTGTGTGAGCCATTATTTTAAAAGCACAGTAATTGCATCCCCAGCGTGTCTGTGTGTTCCCACCGTGCTTACTGGTGCCATTAGCGTCACTGATACCATCTTGCGACAGTATCTGCCAGGCAAGTCCCTTGAATCCGGGATACCAGGCTCCCGGATATAGAATATACTATATATTCTATAGAACATACAGAATATAGAATATTACGATGCTGAGCAGATGCTCCTTGACTTGACCTGACAGCCTTTAGTTGGCCCATCCAACCGCAGCCTGGTGTTTCTGGATGGGAAGCGTGCAAACACCCCTGGGGAGCCGGGAAGCACTTGTGTCAGGCTAGCTGCAGGGAGGGGGCAGGGCTTGCAAGCACTTCCACCGCAGTTACAACTGAGAGCCGGCGTCTCAGCTAACTCAAGGTTTAGCCAAACCCGGGGAATGCTCTGGTCAGCAAAACTGGACCCAAAACCATCTCCTGAGAACAAGCCGTCTCACAAGATTTCCGTTACCTGCTGCTTTCCGTCGACTGAAAATACCCCGGGCCGCCTTTCCAGCGGTGGTTTTGGCACCTCTTCTCCCAGATGGAGCCACAAGGGCAGGAGTGCACGGAACTCAAATGTCCTGGGAGGAGAGTTGATTAAATGTTTTCAAACCTCAAAAAAGGGGGAAAAAATGAGAAAATCAGTTCAGGTAGAGTTCAAGTTTGTGGGTCAAGCTCCAGGGACCCCTGGGGCTCTTTTGTAGGGAGGCCATTAACTTACTCCTTGAAATCACACCCTGGAGAGCTCGGGGGCAGCGGTCAGCTCACAGCCCTGCCCTCGGTTGTTCTGTGTGGTCCGCGTGTCACAGCGTGACCCAGAATCACGCCGCGCTCCGTCGCCGGGGGAGAATGCAGGGCGAGGCGCAGAGCAGGCCGCCTCCACCCGGAGGCCGAGGCCGACCCTCTCCTCCACTCCACTCTGCTTTTCCTCCTGAAATCAGAGCTTCAGATTGCTGACCCTGGCACGTATCTGCTTTTCCTGTGGAGATAGGATCGTTTCAAGCTGCTTTTCCACATGAAAACCTTGAGAGGCCCTTGGTGATACTACCACCCGCCCAAGACGCTGACGGATGAAGCTGGAGAAAGCAATCCAGAGTGTTTGAAAACCAAGACGTTCCAAGGCTTCTACCTCGTCTTGAGCCCTTTCCAGCTGTTGTCCAGTGTGGCTGGCTTCGGCGATGGATGATGTTTTTCTGAACAGGAAATCAGGCTTCATTTTCCCTTGAGTCCCAGAATAGCTCATGGAGCAGAGTCTGGGGACAAGTGAAGTTCCATCCCCTCCAGAGCCTTCCCCCACCCCTCTGTGGTATGTCTGCATTTTGCTCTCTGCAAAGGGACTGTGGATTTTGATGACTTCTTACATAAAGAAGGCTACCAATTTTACCACTGAAGATGATAACTTAATGACAAATGAAGACCAGGGAGGACCCAGGAAGAAGCTGCCTGAGCCTCCAGAACAGGGCAGGCACGCTTTTTCTGTGAAGCATGAGATAGTAAATATTTTCAGCTTTGCAGTCCCTGTCACAGCTTCTCTGCCCTTCAGAAAGCAGCCCTGGATAACACGTGACAAGCGGTCTGTCCCTGTGTGCACAGGGGTGTGTGCCAATAACACTTTATAGGTGAGAACAGGCTGTGGGCTGAATTCAGCGCACCAGCCAGTTTGTTGGTCCCTGTTTAGAGGATCCAACTTCTCTTTGTTCATCTTACTTGTGGTGTTTAATAAGAAGTCACCGTGATGACAGGCCACAGGACCCAAGGAGGCCCAGGCACCCCTGGGCAGAGGAACATCCCTCCTTCCAGGTGCATCCTCGGCAGGTGTGTCCGCTGGACTGCGTATCCCACACCTGACCAGGGCCTCCTCACCCAGCTCGACGACACGAGGGCTGTGTGCGAGCTTTGACCTCCCAAACAAGGGGCCATGGCCTAAACATCTCCGCAGCCTCAGGGGAGTTTTTAATTCTAATGGCTCAGATATGACCTGCACCCTCTGCAGACACAAAGCTGCCTTCCCCCAGTATGGCTCAGTTGGCTAGAGAACCCCACTGATGTGTGTGCTGAGTCGTGTCCAATTCTTTGCGACCCCACAGACTGCAGTCCACCAGGCTCATCTGTCCATGGGCTCTCCCAGACTAGAATACTGCAGTGGGTTTCCTACTGTAGGGGATCCTCCTCACCCAGGGATCAAACCCAAGAATCCCACATTGCAGGGGGATTCTTCACCACTGAGCCACCTGGGAAGCCCCAGAGAACCCCATTTCATGTCCAGGACTGCCCAGTCCTGCCCCGCCAGGACCCAGACCCACCGTCCCAACCGGGAGGTCAACAAGAGGTCACCTCCCCGTTCTCCCTGGTTCAGGCACGCACAGACGTCCTCTGGTTGTGTTGGTCCCTCTTGTTAGACTAATACCGGCTTCTTGGGCCAAACAGGTGAAACCAGTTTATGCCAGGCTCCCAGGGCCGGGGGCTGCCCGGGCAGAATGGGCTTTGTGTGAGAAGGCGGGGATCCTTCTGGTTTGAGATTTGTGAGAAATTCAATTTGAGTGTGCACCCTTTTCACCTCTGAGGCGAGCCTGAGGCCACCTGAATCAAAACCAGATGGACTCTCAGGCCTAAAGACAACAAAGAGCGAAGGGAGAGCCCGTCAGCCGAGGACGGCCAGAGTGTGGGCTGTGAGCGCAGCCGGCTGGCTTCCAGCGCTCAGCGGCGACGCTCCCTGGGCTGAGCGGGGCCCTTCGTCCGCCTGCCATGCCCAAGGCATCGCGCCGTCCTGAGCGGGTTACTGGAGCGGGCTGCAGGCAGCCCCGGAGCCCCCGCCCTCCGCCCCTCCTCCGCCGCGCGCCCCTCGCAGGGCTGGTTGGTTCCCGCTCGGCCGGCAGGTGCCCTCCGAGCGCTGCGATCCGAGCCCCGGCAGGGATGCCGGGGGTGACCCGAAGTCTTGGGTGGCCGCCTTCACGCTCTCGCTTTCCCGTCAGCTGATACATCTGCCACCCACGTGCTGGAAGGTTCCGGCAAGCTCCGAGATTCCTGCAGGAGGGAGGCTGACCTCCTGCGCCCCCGGCCCTCCGGAGGAGCCGGGGCACCCTGGAAACCTAGGGCTCTGCCTCTCCATAAACAGTGTGGGGAGGACCGGGCGTTTACACATGTGGCCTGTGAAACATGAGCCTCCAACTGATAACTGCAGTCGGCCGTAAACAAATGCCGGCTCACAGTCCCAGGGCTTCTTCTAAATCGCCTTTGGAGAAAGGAGAGGACTCAGCGGGTCATGATTCAGAGATCACACAGGCGTCGGCAGAGCGGCCCTCTTTCCCGTCCCCTCCTTCTGAGCTCCGGGGCGTTGTGCCGGGGCCCAGCGGACCCCTGACCGCCCCGGCGGCTGTCTGGCAGGGTCTCCTCTGTCACCAGGGTCCCTGGGCTGGGCCGGGCTTGGGGTCCGGCTCCCTCCATTCAGATCATGGAAGGGGGTCTCCCCTCCCCCCGCACAACGGACGCGCTGCCCGAAGCCGACCCCCATCCCAGCTCTGACAAACCCAGCGGGCCGCGGACTAGTCCAAGCACGCTCTGCGGATGCAGGTGCGGGCCCCTCCACAGCCCCTTCCCAACACCCTGCACCTTCTCACGGCCCCCCAACCCCGACCTCCAGCGCACCTCGGGCCAGCGGCGGGCGGGGCCTGTGTGGGTGGCGTCGAGGGTGGAGCCAGCGCACTTCGAGGTCCCTTTCGCCCAAGAGCCGCTGGATTTAGGATCAGGGCCGAGGGCATGTGGCGTTGCCGGCAGGAAGGGATGGGCTGGTCGTGGAGGGAGCCTGCCGCGCTCTTCCCAACACTCGGGCAAACCGAAGAACACGGGCCCAGGAGCGGAGCACACAGATCGGCAGGCCTCCTGGGCCTGTACTTACCCCACAGTGACCCCGCTGTGTCCACCTGGAGGCCCTCTGGGCGGATGTCCCAGCGTGGGTGGTGGGTCTTCATGGGCTGTTTGTGGCGGGAAGGGACCAGGTGAAGAGGAGGCTGGATTCCATGAGTCTCAGAGCCGATTTAGACCATCTGACTGGGGGAAAGGGCAGTCCTGAGTGTGTGTGTGTAAATATCCCCCAAACCGTATGTACACACATGCATATCCATGCATACCCACCTGTGTGTGGACACATGTGGTTTGGGGGCTATTTAGTTCTTTTTCTTGTGTGTATATACACAAAATGACCTTTTCCGATGCCTCAGCAGGTACAGAATCTGCCTGCAGCGCAGGAGACACAGGAGATGCGGGTTCGATCCCTGGGTCGGGAAGATCCCCTGGAGAAGGAAATGGCAGCCCACTCCAGTATTTTTGCCTGGGAAATCCCATGGACAGAAGAGCCTGGTGGGCTGTGGTCCAAAGGATTGCAAAGAGCTGGACATGACCGAGCAACCGAGTGCGTACACATGATAGTGTACATGCATATTACAGTGTGTATGTGTGTGCACATACACGTGCTGTTTGAGGGGCACGGCGCTCTCTTGACTGACCACAGTGCGCATGTTCCCCGGTCTGTAGGAAGGAGGCAGTAGCAGAACTGGGCAGCCACCCGGCCTGAGCCACAGAGGGCACCAGCGATCCTACAGCACACAAGGGCAAAGTGATCCCTCGGAGCGGCTGTATTTTCCTTTTGAAAGAAAGAAAAGCCAGGGATGGAAGGAGAGAGACAGAGCCCCCTTCTGAAAATTTACACCAAGACGTACCTGGGAAGCGCCGAGCTTAGTGAAAACGCAGCTGCAGCGCTCGGGGCGAGTCGCCACACAGAAAGCCTCTGTGAGTCCTCCTCTCAGCCCACAGGCTACCGGGGAGTCAGACTCGCCAGGACCGAGCAGGGAAGCGGTCTGTCCCTCGAGGCTGAAGTGGTGGGGGCAGGGGAGGTGGGCCTGTCCCGGCTCGATGGCCAAGAAGCCAAATTTGTCCTGGCGTTATTCAGGGTTTCCCTGGTGGCTCAGCTGGTAAAGAATCTGCCTGTAATGCAGGAGACCCAGGTTCGATCCCTGGGTTGTGTGGAAGATCCCCTGGAGAAGGGAATGGCTACCCACTCCATTATTCTTGCCTGGAGAATTTCATGGACAGAGGAGCTTGATGGCTTACAGTACATGGGGTGGCAAAGAGTTGGACACGACTGAGCAATTAACACTATATAGGACTTGCACATCAGGTGGTGCTGAAAGAGGTAACGTCTGTCAGAAAGGTTCCGTGTTCATTTGTTGAAATCTGCACTTGCTGAGATTGCAGCGGCCAGACTTGTTCGTGGTGGTGGAGTCAGGTAGACCCGGCTGTCTGCAGACCTCAGTTGGGTTTTCATCACCTCATCACGAAGCATTTACATTGCACTTTATTTTCTCAGTGTATTTCACATTGTATTAATTTTCTCTGGGGTTTACTATTTTAAAAGATTTTGCTGGGGAAAATTGCAGAGGTGGTCTAGCATACTGTCCACATTCTGAATAACAACCCATAAAATACGTTTGCTTCTTTGTTGCAGATGATGAAACTGGGGTCCAGGAGAATAGTTGTTTTCTGAGGTGGACTTTGGAAACTCTGGTCCCTGGTTGCACTCTACAGCTTTGTTTTCATCCACATGACCTCTCCTCCTAGATTTCCCAGGCCCGGCAGCACCGGGTCTTTTTTCTTTTGTGACCGGCTTATTTCACGTTGTTACCAACACGGAGCATGCTGCACTTTCTGAACTGCTTTGACCTTTGAAACGTCACTGAGGAGAGGGGAAATTCTCATTTTGCTATCATCCCAGAGTCTGAACAATCAGCATGTAATAAATAGTAGAGCTTCTGTCATTTTTAGTTTTTAAACCTTTTTTGCTGTTTTCTCTTTCCATGACGTTATTATTGTCCCTAAAGTGGATACCAAGCACCACAAATCCTTTCTGAAAGTAGGAGGTGGGCATGTGTGTGTGTGTGCAGTGCTCAGGCTAAAATTCACTTTTCTTCCTAATTTCTCTGTGAGCCATCGGGAGCCAGTCACCTTTGTGTTCTGCAGCATGACATGGAAACCAAGACTGATTAATCAGTTAACACGTCCACGAAGGGTCTTAGGGAATCTGAGTAGCCGTGGGGGGCAGGAGAGGTGGGGGAGGATGGCATCTAGTTACCACTGAACCAGGCAGGTGACTCTGGTCAACTCGGTGAACCTAAAGCTTCAATATTGTCACCAGCAAAACTGAAGTAACATCCAGTGTGCCCAAGGTTCTGTATTTAGGCCCTGGAAAGCGATCATGGATGGAAAATATTTTGTAAATGGCAAATAAGTACATAGTTGTGTATATGATTATACTTTATTATATACAAACACTTGTTTGTGTTTTATATCATATACACACATCCACACATACGTAATGCGTTATTACTAAAATCTATTGAAGTAATTTTATTTCAAAAGAGTGGATACATTTTCTAGACTGGGCAAAAGCAAGCTTCTGCTCTGTATCGCTTGACACAGGATAACTGACTTTTACAATAAACTGATAACGAGATTCCCATTTAAGTAAGAACTGTTTACAAAAGCAAACCTCAAATACCTCCAACAAAATGTCGTTGTAAGGAGGCGTTCGCTTTACTAACTCGAATTGACTTCGGATTAACACTAGTCCTTCACAGATGTGGGATGAGATCACACTGCTGGAAAATATATCAGTTTCCCTTTCAAGGAATAATATATGTTCCCCTCCCTCCCACCCCCCAGGCCCGCCTTTTCCCTTAGCTAATGGAGTAAATATTGGAGAACTTCTCCTTTAAGACACTCTTAAGAGAAACTCAGCAACCTGGTGGCCATGAGTGGCGGTCCCACGTCCCCTGAGGCCTAGCCTGGTGGGCACATTCCCTCAAAGTGGGCTCTGGGCTGGGGTCTGGGAGCCTGTGTTTTAACAAGACCGCAGGAGATGGTTATGCCCACACTCTGAGTAGCTAGGGTCTCCACATTTATCTCGGAGGAATGTGAGCACTGGAGGAAAAGTCTGAGCTATCCAAAATAAGGAAACCTTTTACTGCAAGATAATAGGCCTCAGGAAGTGCCCTGAGGATGGGGGTCTTGGGACATTGTCCCTGGAGGCAGTGTGCACAGACTCTCTGTACACCCAGGGCCTTGGGTGGAGCCGTGGGGAAGGACGGGCTCAGCTGTCCCTGACCCCTGCCTGCAGGTGGCTGTGGAAGTGAAGTGAAGAAGTGAAGTCGCTCAGTCATGCCCGACTCTTCGCGACCTCATGGACTGTAGCCCACCAGGCTCCTCCGTCCATGGGATTCTCCAGGCAAGAATACTGGAGTGGGTTGCCATTTCCTTCTCCAGGGAATCTTCCCGACCCAGGGATCGAACCCAGGTCTCCCGCATTGCAGGCAGGCGCTTTAACCTCTGAGCCACGGGGGAAGCAGCAGCCTGTTTTTAGACGCAGGCCAAGGAAGACACAAGTGTGGAAGTGCTTTGCAGGGTAGGTATAAGCATCAGGAGGTATTTTCATCATCAAAATTTTGCACAGTGTGCTGGGTACCGTAAAAGGAGAAGAGGGCCGCGGAGGATGAGACGGTTGAACGGCGCCTCTGACTCTCCAGGCGTGAGTTTGAGCAAACTGTGGGGGATGCGGAGGAGCCTGGCGTGCTGCAGTCCGTGGGGTCGCAAAGAGTCGAGCACGACTTGGCGACTGAAAAACAACTGGGTACCTAGGCACAGTCTTGGTGGGGGTGGGAAATGAAGAAACTCAGTTCCTCTTCCAGAAAGCCCTGGAGGTGCTGGAGAGCTTTCGCAAACGTTTCTTGAGTGGAAGTCTTGGACCTGGGTGGGGACAGAGGTTCTGCTGACACTCCCTCTTTGCATCACCTCATTTTTCCCTGCGCTTGGCCTCCACCTATAGCATCCCCCGGCCCACGCCCCCACCTCGCCCCTTCAAGAGGGCATTTGTCAAAGGGGCCGGAGTGGGCTGTTTGACTCCCACACACTCATGATCTCTGCCGACCTCCAGCCAACCTCACCCGGGGGCTCTCATTTACTACCATCTTGAAGCACATGTATTTGCAAATTGGTGCTTCTCAACCTTCAGCCTCAAAAAGATAAAACAGGCTGCCTCCCCCCAATGTTTCATTTTCCATCTGCCTGTCTCTCTATCCCACTCTCCTTCCATCCCTCATCCATCTATGCATCTATGTACACATGTATGTGTGTATCTCCATCTCTGCATCTTTCATGAAGCTGCACTTTCTCAGTCTCCGTTGCTGTGTGTGATTCATGATGTTATTATATTTTCTGTGTACATTTGTGTATATCTGTACTGTGAGCTGACCTTGGACTACTTGCAGTAATGTGCCTCTTCACTTACTGGTGTATGCTGACCCGTCCAGACTCTTGTTGACCTACTATCAGTTCAAACAATATTTGCTCAGGAGTGGGGACTGTTTGGTTTGTATTTGTTTGTTTGAGTCTCTGATGGGAACTAATCAGGGGACAGAATGACTTTGCCCTTGAGGACTCCTGAGTCATGTGCATTCCAGCTTGATCTGACGGTGGATCTGGGGAACCAACGAGACATAACTGGCTTTCCAAGTCCAGGCTGTGATCAGCAGACTTTCAACTAGAATCAAAGCAGATGGGAAATTCCAGATCCAATATCTGACGGCAGTTGACCCTGAGATGGGCACACTTCTGGGACCCTGCTTCTCGTTTAACATTCATTCAACAGCCGTTACTGACACCTGCTCTGGGCAAGGACTTTGGTGATGGGGAGACCTAGACACAGAATTGCCTCTGAGGTGCTCACAGCTGTGTGTGTGTGCATCTAAATGGACAATCTGTCCCAGTGCATGCATGCGCCTGGGTGCAATCGTCTGTGTGTGTGTGTGTGTGTGTGTGTGTGTGTGTGAACAAGGAGAGTATCCAGGGGAGGACAGACAAACAGCTTTCTTCAAGGTCAGTATGTCGGAGAGCAGCAGAGGTGAGCGTGGAGCTGCGGGCTGAGACGTAGCCTGGGGTGCAGGCAGGGGCCGGGGACTCCAGGTGGGGGACGCCAGCAGAGAGCAGGTCCTGTCCCCCAGGTCCCAGCGCGAGACAGAAGCAGCACACTGCTTCCGCCCCCAGCCGCACTCACCTTTTGCTTGAATCGGAGCCCCTGGAGTATCCCTCCGGGTTTGTCCCCTGGGAAGCCCTTACTTGGTCTCCACCCTCTCTCATCCTGCTCCGCGGTCATCGTGCAGGACGCACACAGAGCCGACTGCGGTCACACAGGGGAGGAGGAGGCAGGTGGCGTCTCTCTCCCCTGGAGCCACGGCTCTCTGTGAGCAAGGACCGTCCCTGCCCCCCACGTGGAAGCAACGGCGTGCAGGGAGGCGCCGTGACAAGTGTCTTGGTAAACAGCCCGCTCCTCGCGTGCTAATGCAGAGGCACAAAGGCCTGCTTTCTGCGCCAGCGGCTTCAGTTCCAGACTCAGGCGAGCTGATGCGAAAGGCCTGATGGGCCTGCCTGGATGGATATCCAAATAAACAATTTCTTACAAATGTGGAACCCAGTGATGGAGGGGACCCACAAGGTGATGAAAGGAGCCTGAGATAGCATCAGAGATGACTTAATACAGGGGGAGCCGGGCAGAGGTGATCGGCACCCCAGCTTTTGCTAAATTTAACACGACTAGCCAAGTAAGAGAAGTCGTTACTGAGAAGACGTGGAAGTCCAGCCAAGAGGTTGGGTGATGGAAAATTAACTGTAGTTGAGACATAAAATTTTACAATGTAGGGATTGTAGAGTGATTGGACAGCTTTCATATTTTAAGAATGCAGTTCAATGGACCATCTCTTAGTATTATCCTGAAAGCTTACACTTTTGATTAAAACCATAAAATCCATCTCAGAGATCCAGGAAAGAGTGTGCATACATTAAACCCAAACGTTCTTCCACCTGAACAACCAGTAGTCTCAGTTTTCCTTCTATCTTTAATTTCATTAAAAGGGTCGTGGCCAAGATACAAGTCTTGTATGTGAACTCTCTGTAGAAAAGAAGTCAGAGATTTTAAAAGATTATTTAAGAGTTTGCACATAGGATCATTTTCAGAGGATACAAGGTCAGATCCACGCTTAGGCACGGAGCTCGGGAAAATGACCGATGTGACGTCCCGGGTGTCGCCTGCCTGGAGGGGCTGGAGGCTGACTGAGGACAGAGCCCTGCGCAGTCCAGGGAGACGGTCCTGTGACACCGTGAGCTGATGGGGAGGCCGCAGGGACAGAGGAAGCGGGGGCGCTGGAGGCGGGCGACCCGGGGCCTGGCCGAGCTCCTCTCCAGATGTCACCGTCTGTCTCCTCGTCTGCTCCACTCACATCCACGCTCCTAACTCCGCCAGGACCGGAGTGCTTGTGTAATTGCTTGGGGCTGGATGATGAGAGAGCTCTGAGGTTTGGAATTACTTGTGCCAAGATCTGTCACACCAGAGAGCATTGTGTACTGCGAACAAGAAACCCAGAGGAATAAAAAAAGTAATAAAATAATAGATGTGGTTATGAGGTGTGTAGCAAATCCAAATTTCCATGATATGCTAAGTAATAAAAATGTTTCTCAAGAAACATCTCCCCTAACAGAAACGAATCACATAGTCTTCAATCAGCTGAGCTCAATTCTTGAGCATTTACTGAGATCCACTTATATTTGAGGTACCATAAAAATGGATGAGAATGAAGCGTGAACCGCGTACGGTCACCCTGGCGACAATCACATCTCCAGTAAATCTAAGAAGAGAACAAACATTAATTTTTGATGTTGAGTACCTGCTCTGAGCCCGCTGTGCTAGACTCTGAGGCTATTAAGTCGGTTAAACACAAAATTCTTATCCTTACTAACATAGGCTGTTTGGTCTATTTTTATTTGCTGCTTTTATAAAAAAACAAATTCTTGTGGTCCAAAGTCTTCATTCAGTAGAGGACTAGAACTGAAAGATGCTTAAACTCGATCCCGATCTCTTGGCTCCTCTATCTGGGTCTCAAACAGTCAGACACGACTTATCGACTAAACAACAACAGATTAGAATACACTACCTCGAAGTATTTTCCTACGTTTCAGAAGAGCCTGGCACGCGTGACAGCTGCCCACAGACCTTCTGCTGTAGCTGAACCTGAGGGAGAGACAGGAAAAAGTCAAGGAGACTCAACTCATGCCAAGTATTGTGGTAATCACTACCTTTTCTTTTGAAAACCCTATACTGGAAAAAAAAATTGGTAATTTTTCAGTAAGGCCAGAATATAAGACATTTACTGTTGTTTATCTCCACGAGTATTTCTATAGCAAATGAAGTAATCAATGATAGCTTAAATTAATCATCCTGCAATCCCACTCCTTGACATATATCCAGAGAAAACCATAATTCAAAAACATGCTTGTATCCTGATGTTCATTGCAGCACTATTCACAATAGCCAAGACATGAAAGCAGTCTAAATGTCCATCGATAGATGAATGGAACTGATATACCATGAAATACTACTTGGCCATAAAAAAGGAAATACTGCCATTTGTAGCAACAGGGATGGACCTGGAGATAATCACACTGAGCCAAGCAAATCACACAGGAGAGAGACAAGCATCATATGATATCGCTTTTATGTGGAGTCTAAAAGATTGAAACAAATGAACTTATTTACAAAACAGCAGTAGACCCACAGGCATAGGAAAAACACAGTCACCAAAGAGGAAAGTTGGGTGGGGAGGGATAAGTTAGGAGGTTGGGATGAGCAGATGCACACCACTATATGTGAAACAGATCACACAGCAAGGACCCGCTGTATAGCGCAGGGAAGTCTACTCAACATTCTGTAATAACCTATTAGGGGAAAAAATCTGAAAAAGAACAGACATATATGTAATGTATAACTGAATCAGTTTGTTGTAAATCTGAAACATAACACTGTAAATCAACTATACTTCAATAAGACAGTAGCATATTATATATATTTGCATATGTATCTATAGTAAGTTGTATATATATGCTCATGTGTATATATGCATGCCTCACATGTATTCCACAACACTAGTAGAGATGGGAGCTGTGGTGTTGACGTTGGTCATGAGTGACCTTGGGTGTCATCTATGTGCTATTATTGCTACAGCTAGAAAAAACAATTTTAAAATGAGCTCTCTTTATAAAGACAAAAAATAATTTATTAAGCACTGACTCTGTCAGACATTATCCTAAGAACTTTACCTGTGTTAACTCATTTACTCCCCATGACCGCTCTATAAATATTGCTGTTGTACTCTGTGTCTGTCATTACGCTGGCACGAACATCAACTATGCAAGAACTGGGCTTCTCAGGTGGGGCAGTGGTCAAGAGACTGCCTGCCAATGCAGGAGATATAGGAGACCTGGGCTCACCCGCTGGGTTGGGAAGGTTCTCTGGAGGGGAAATGGCAACCCACTCCAATATCCTTACCCGGAAAATTCCATGCGCAGAGGAGTCTGGAGGGCTACAGACCACGGGGCCGCACAGAGTCGGACACAACTGGACACACACACACACACACACACACGACTGTATCAGGAATCTCAAAAGCATTATGCTAAGTGAAAGAAGTTCATTATCAGAGACCACATATTGTGTGATTTCACTTATACGAAATATAAAATTTTAGAATAGGCAAATCTTTAAAGACAGGAAGTAGATTAGTGGTTTCCAGGGACTAGGGGGTGGGCAAGTGGAATGGAGAGTGATGGAACAGGGTTTGCTTTGGAGGGTGATTAAAATGTTTGTGGTGAGAGTTGCACAACTCGGCAAACATACCAAAAACCATTGAACTGGGCACTTTAAATAGATGGATTTTATGACATGTAAATTATATGTGAACAAATATACTTAAAAATACATCAACTATGGTCTCATGATCAGTTACACAGACAGGACCGGTAGCACACATATTTCTCACACATTGATTTGATATGTGCATCTGTTCTATATGTTATATGCTTACATGCTTTATATATATGTGTTCTATACATTATACAAAGTTACATATTTATAAATCAATTTGTATGTATAAATTATATATAGCTTTTTCTTCTTCTTGCAATATAGTTGCATAAAATGTGCTTTGTTTAAAACTGTGTTTTTAACACTTAGAACAACGTCTATTCCTAAAGCTCACCCTCCACACGGGCCACTGGATCCACTGCGATTCTCCGTGATAGCGCTAAGCCAACAAAGTCAGGGTGCTGGCCTGTCATTTGATATCTGCCACAGCTTCCAAAGGGGAAAGGGGACGCTTAGAGCAGGTGACTCGTGGGGACCCTGAAGCGGTTTGGAGTCAGGGGCCTCGGCGTTCGCGGAAAACGCCTGCAGCCTCCGTCTCCCCGCGGCCTTGACTAAGCAGACACCACGAGAAACGCTAGCCCCACCTTACCTTCTCATCCTCCTTCTTCGATCACGTTTCACAGACGACTTCCTGTCACCCAAACGCCTCCTTCTCTCCTTCTGCCAAGTGGAAAATTATTAGGTGCAGGCATATTCAATAGACGGTTGTTCGGTTGCACTTGAAAATGTTCATTTACTGTAATAGGCTCATTATTCCAGGAATGTAATTGGAACCCAGACTGTTATGACCTCAGGAAATAGAATGTAACAAAGCTATGCAGAAATATTAACTTTGCCCCCAAACAGGGCAGTGCTTTCCCTGGAGAAAGTGGAGAATCCATCACCCACCCTCCTCTCCCCTCTCAGACTCAGCGATGGTTGGCTCTTTCAGGGACTTAGAAGGCTTCTAGTCAAAAATTCTTAAGGGACCCATGGAGAAACTGAAGCCTACTAACTGGAAGAAATAGAACTTTTACTGTCCCAGAGGATTTTCTCTAGTGACCCCTAAGATTTGGAATAGCCAAGAACTAAACAAGAAAGAACTCGTGTGCACCGAGGTGTGAGGGGCATCAGGCAAGGACATTATGTGAACTTACCTGTAACCAGGTGTTACGGTCAGTACTGAGTACGTTTTAAACAGCAAAGAAAAATTAAGAGGGCGGGTGGGAATAAAAGTCCCTATTAAAGGCCTACATAAAATGAGGGGATTAGACAACATGACAAGCTCTGACACTTTATTTCATGATGTTTATTACGTTTTTAAAAATTATTAATAAAATGGAGTTCAGTATAAATGTAATACACATTCAAGCAGCCCCTGCAGGAATCTGGTTTGATATTAATGATTTAGACTGGAGTCTGTTCAACAAACGGCTTAAAATAATTAGAAATGTAATTAGAAATGTTATCCCCTTAGTGGGAGAAATGCGCGGACTAATCTGAGACCTTATTTCTAAGCTTCAGCATAGCTCTATTCCAGAGACCTCATTTGAGGTTGGTTCCCTTTTTGGAGTAAAGTTTTATGGCCTCACATGACTTTACAAGAAGGCCATCATTATATGCACACACACATACATATGAGCCATGTTTGAAATTTCTAATTTCAGACTCTGAACAAAGAAACTATTTTGTAGTATAATAACACATATTTACTCTTATTAAAATGGAAGGGTTATTGTAAGTTTTACAACATTAAAAATGCGATGGGATTTTTAGATCCAAAATAATGTACAGCATTTAACATTTTTCAGTTGGCTTAAAAACGCAGAGTGCAGACCATCAATCCAAGAGAAAAATGGGCAAAGGGAAAGACGATAATTACATCTTAAAATTATGAAATACGAGAGACAAAAAGAGATGCTCACTGTATTTAGAGTAAGAAAAATGCACATTAAAACTATACTGAGATGTCATTTTTCATCCATCACGTTGGCAAAAAAACTCGGACAGTTGTTAGCACCTTCCGTTGGGAGGCTGCAGGAAAACAAGACCCTCATGTCTTGCGGGTGGGAGAGAGTGCTCCTCCGGGCCCTGTGTCGGTCTGTTTGTCAATGATGGTCGGACTTCTTGAGTGTCTTGCCCTTTAACCCATTACTCGCCTTCTCTAACTTTACCCTGTAGACTTGCACACCTGCAAAACGGCACATGAACAAGGCTTTCCACTGTGGCATGTTTGTGATAGCAAAACCCTGGGCACACTCCGAATTTCTATTAGTAGAAGCTATTGACAGTATGGAATACGCAGTTATTTGAAAACAATGAGGAGTCTTTCTACTTATTGGTATGCAAAAATCTCCAGATCTATAATTTTGTGTAAAAAGCAAGGTGAAAAAGCTAAGGGTATTGTATAATCATTTTGTGTAACAATAAAAGGAGAGATTAAACGTATATAGTTGCCTTTGTTAGTATTTATATTTAAAAACTCTGGAAAAATGTAAAGAAACCAGCAGAAGTTTGATGGGAGTGGGGTGACGGCTGCACCGACTTCTGTCCCACGAACCGTGCGTGGGGGCTCCCCGTGCTCCACACCCTCACCGAAACGTCTTGTTTCTTGTCTTTTTTCAGCAGTCACTGTAACAGGTGTGAGGTGATACCTCTTCCTGGTTTTGATTTGCTTCTCCCTGACAATGAGTGATGGTGGGCATCTTTTCACATATCTTTTGACCATCTGTATGTCTTCTTTGAAAAAAATGTCTATTCAAGTTTTGTCCATTTTTAAACTGGGTTACTTGGTTTTTCACTATTGAGTTGCATGAGTTCCTTATATATATTAGATATTATCTCCTTATCAAATGTGTGGTTTGCAAATGTTTTCTCCCATTTTCTGATGCTATAAAAAGCCGTGTTCGTCATAACTATCCTCTTTCCCAGCTTAATTTTTGGTCTAGTGCCAATTACTGTCTGACAGTTATATATTTTATGTATTTTTATTGCCTGTGATATAAGCTTCGTGATATAAGTTTTAAGAGGACATTCATTCACTCATTCATAGAACCACCTGGCTTGCCCTGGCCGCCGTGCAGGTGAGATTCTGAGGTCTCGTGTTGATGCACACCCACCAGGTAAGAAAGTCCAGCCGATGGGTCCCAGGCCAGAGCCGTGCTGGGCTCAGTCGTGCTGACTGTTACGACACATCCCTCTTTCCTTCCAGATTCCCCCGCTGGGCTTTCAAAGCCTGGCCTGCTCCTCTGCAGAACGTGTCAGGGCCAAGACGCTGCTCTGAGCTCATCTGATCTGCAGAGATAGGAGACCTGTCAGATGTGGATTTTGTTGCCTTTGCAAAATGCGAGATGGGAAAAAGTGGCACAGAGTGAAGGTAAAAACAAAAGAGTAAATGAGCGGAAAACTCTGAAGGGTGAGAACTGGGGTATGTGCACATACACACTAAAGGGAAAATCCTAAACAACAGATAATCACATGATGAGGTAAGCACTGTGTATCACACGTATGTCCTGAAGTCAAAGAATAACTGTTCCTTTTAAATGATTTGTTAACAGTCACAAAAATGGACTCTGGTCAACCAGAAAGAAGACCTTCCTTCATATCTTTAAAAAAGCCAAAATAACCTTTTCTGATCATAAAGCAATGAAATGAAAAATTAATAATAAAAGTAGAAACCAGGAAACAAACCTACCATCTAGAAATATTTTTAAACCTTTAAATTCTTCTGTCACTGAAAAATCAAAATCAAGATAGCAGAATATCAGCTAAAAACAAATGAAAAAAAATTTAAATGGGAATACAGTAATAACAATAAGTAAATAAAAGCATTGCTTTTAGTAAAACTCACATCAAAATCCACTGGAATGTCCTCCTGTATAGCCCAGGGAACTATATTCAGAGTCCAGTAATAAATCAAAACGGAAAAGAATATAAAAGGAAGGTATATATTTGTATAACTGAGTCACTTTGATGTACAAGAGAAATCAACACAACATTGTAAATCAACTCTACTTCAATTTTATTATTTTTTTTTCTACTTCAATTTAAAAAAAGAAATTGAAATGAGGGGAGAAATTCAAATATGAAAAACACCAATGGGCTCATTTGTGGTGTTGAGAATATGAGCAAATAGACAAAGGCTATGATCAGTAATTCCGGTTCTGAGCTCCTGGAGGGGGCAGCCCCTTCCTTCGCTGACTGCCCCCTGCCTCACCCTGGTCCTTGAAGGCTCCATCCAGGAAGTGGTGTTTGGTTTAGTCACTAAGTCGTGTCCGACTCTGCGACCCCATGGACTGTAGCCCGCCAGGTTCCTCTGTCCCTGGGATTCTCCAGGCAAGAATACTGGAGTGGGTTGCCATTCCCTCCTCCAGGGGATCTTCCCCACCCAGGAATCGATCCCAGGTCTCCTGCACCGCAGGCGGATTCTTTACCGACTGCGCCGCCAGGGAAGCACCATCCAGGGGGTAGGGCCCAGCTCTCCTCCCCGCCCTGCTGCTCCCCTGGCTCCGGGAGCCGAGCTCAGGGCCGACGGCAATCGAGTCTCAGGAAGGCGGGTGCAGCAGGCCTGCTTCTCACGCCCGCCCTATGGAGAGCGGGCTCATGGTCCTTCCTGTGTGACGTGGACGAGGGTGTTCACAGAGTCAAAGAAAATACCCTGAGTTGTGACCCCAAGCGGGGGGTTAGCAGGAAACGTTTCTGAGGTGACGGCTCTGAGTTGGGGTGTCCCCCAGGCAGACCTCATAGATGGCTCATCGAGTCTTTACCGTCTGAGCCAGCAGGGCGGTCCAGGCTAGGGGTAGGCAGGTGCCCAGTCGCAGCAGGGAACACCGTCACCGCTCCCAACAGAAGGGAGAGAGCAGTGCTCCCCTGGGCCGGGGACTGCAGACCCGGAGCGGTGCATGAGCTGCCAGCCTCTCTCTGTCCCACCCTCTGGTCCCGCGGGTGTTGGCCAATGATCATACCCACCGCATGCCAACCCGCCTGGGCACAGAGTGGGCTGAGCAGGACGGAGAAGAGGCCCGGGCCCGGGGGCCAACGCCGCACGGCCGGCTCGGAGTAGAGACGCGGGCCCGGGGGCCAACGCCGCACGGCCGGCTCGGAGAAGAGACGCGGACACGGGGGCAACACCGCACGGCCGGCTCGGAGAAGAGACGCAGGGCTCGGAGAAGAGACGCGGGCCCGGGGGCCAACGCCGCACGGCCGGCTCGGAGAAGAGACGCGGGCCCGGGAGCCAACGCCGCACAGCCGGCTCGGAGAAGAGACGCGGGGCTCGGAGAAGAGACGCGGGCCCGGGGGCCAACGCCGCACAGCCGGCTCGGAGAAGAGACGCGGGGCTCGGAGAAGAGACGCGGGCCCGGGGGCCAACGCCGCACGGCCGGCTCGGAGAAGAGACGCGGGCCCGGGAGCCAACGCCGCACGGCCGGCTCGGAGAAGAGACGCGGGCCCGGGGGCCAACACCGCACGGCCGGCTCGGAGAAGAGACGCGGGCCCGGGGGCCAACGCCGCACGGCCGGCTCGGAGAAGAGACGCGGGCCCGGGAGCCAACGCCGCACAGCCGGCTCGGAGAAGAGACGCGGGGCTCGGAGAAGAGACGCGGGCCCCGGGGCCAACGCCGCACAGCCGGCTCGGAGAAGAGACGCAGGCCCGGGGGCCAACGCCGCACGGCCGGCTCGGAGAAGAGACGCGGGCCCGGGGGCCAACGCCGCACGGCCGGCTCGGAGAAGAGACGCGGGCCCGGGGGCCAACGCCGCAAGGCCGGCTCGGAGAAGAGACGCGGGCCCGGGGGCCAACACCGCACGGCCGGCTCGGAGAAGAGACGCGGGCCCGGGGGCCAACGCCGCACGGCCGGCTCGGAGAAGAGACGCGGGCCCGGGAGCCAACGCCGCACAGCCGGCTCGGAGAAGAGACGCGGGGCTCGGAGAAGAGACGCGGACACGGGGGCAACACCGCACGGCCGGCTCGGAGAAGAGACGCGGGCCCGGGGGCCAACGCCGCACGGCCGGCTCGGAGAAGAGACGCGGGGCTCGGAGAAGAGACGCGGACACGGGGGCAACACTGCACGGCCGGCTCGGAGAAGAGACGCGGGCCCGGGGGCCAACGCCGCACGGCCGGCTCGGAGAAGAGACGCGGGGCTCGGAGAAGAGACGCGGGCCCGGGGGCCAACGCCGCACAGCCGGCTCGGAGAAGAGACGCGGGGCTCGGAGAAGAGACGCGGGCCCGGGGGCCAACACCGCACGGCCGGCTAGGCCGCCATCCGCCCCCCAGGCTCGCTGCCGCCGGGGACAGCCTCCTCTTCCTTCAGAGGGGACCCCTGCCGGAGCCCGTCCAGCATCCACACCGACCTCTTGTTTGTGAACACTGATGGAGTTTGCTGTCTTCCCACGTGTGAACCAAAGTCCCTGAGAAGCCGAAATGTGATAGTGTCAAAAAGTCACCTAAAACTTCTCAGACAGAGGTGAAAGTTAAAAAACAAAAGGCAGGAAGGCGTTTTCTATAGGGCAATTATTTGGGAAAAAAAAAAAAATCAGTTTTCATGATGTGCTCACAAAAGCAAAAATGCACTTGGTGATAAATTCCATCATCTGTCACACAGACTTGTGTTCCCTGCAGACATCACAGGCACACAGGCTAAACAAATGGGGTTTGTGAAAGTATTTGTCCAGCTGTAAAGAACCAGGCAAACATAAGTTTGTAGTATTATATTTAAACAATACAATCTATTATTATTATGCTATAACACATATGAGTAAGCATGCATTAAATTTATATTATAGATTCAGAAGAAATGATTTACTTTACTTTTTTATTAAACAATTACTTATTAAGTACCTGTCATGGTACTTAAGTCTCCAGAATTACAAACCTGAAAAGCCCAGTCCTTAGAATTTATGCTCTAGAAAGTACAGGGTTCAGTAAGCTGTTGGCAGTGGGTCTGGTCTAGCCCACTGTCTGTTTATTTATAGCCTGTGAGCTAAGAGTCGCTTTTACAGTTGTTTTGAAAAATGAGAGGAATAATATTTCATGTCAAAATTAGATGAAATGCAAATTTTAATGTCCTTGAATAAAGTTTTATTGGAACATGGCCACACTACTTGTTTGCCTGTGGATGAGGCCTCTTTGCATTTGAACAGTTGAGGCAAAGACCATGTAGCCCACAAGGTCTAAAGTATTACTATTCTAAAACTCATTCTCGGGCCTTTACAGAACAATGCTGCTGAGCCCTGGTCCAGTGGAAGTTACCTGGAGATACAGGATGCTTGCATCGCTGTACCCCCCCTTCCAGAATAGGCAGCCTTAGTGCTTGCCTTTGCCCAGCCCAAGAGAGCAAGGCTCTCCTCAAGGAGTAAGGACCAGAGGGAACGTAAATAAATTAAAGCTGTTCGTTCTGCCTGTAGAAGCTGGGTGTACACGGGGCTTGTATGTTTGCTTCCGGTGCTGTGTGTGTACCTGTTGTGTGTGTGTGTAATACACAAGTGCAGAAAGCATCTTGCCAGGAAAAGGAGGAGGTGGGAAGGAAACAGGGTCCACCAACCACAGGACGCAGCACCGCTGCCCCGGGGTTTCAGGGCAGGTGGGTCGGGGGAGCTTTCCGGAGAAGGAGAATATTGAGTCTTGAGGGTGGGGACCTTCAGAGGGGTGCCCTCTCCATCTTTCCATCCACGGCAGGAAGGCCCACCGCTCACCACATGCCAGTTTCCCATGTGTGTGACCATGAGTGCTCTTTAAAGAGACGCTGAAGAATGGTTTGTAAGTGCAGACCTCAGATGCGGGCGCTGTAGACTCTGGCAGGCGTGTTATTTACAGTTTCCCTGTGACAGTCTTAATCTTATTGGCTTCCTAACATTACTCTTTAGAGAATTTTTATTCTTGAAAAACAGCAAATTGTTCATCTCTGAAACACTAGATAGGTCTGTGACTCTGAGAGCATTTTGAAAATTATAAATGATAAGGAAACTCTGGGCCAAATTTTTTATATGACTCTCCAAGAATTATGCAGGATGGGAATCTGACCCTTTGAGAGTTAAAAATGTTTCTGGAGACGGAGAAGACTTCGCGCACTAGAGCGAAAGTGCCTTAAATCATATCGATGGTGCAATTATCTCTCGGCAAAGATCCTCGGAGTTGAAGTTCAAGCTGAGGGTCAGGATGGCTGGGGGAAACAGGGTCCCCCTTGTTAAAATAAAGCAATTAGTTTAATATATACTATCGGGGAAGGAGAGCAGGGAGGGAAATTCCCCTTGTCAAACGCTGAACATTCAGAGCATCGCTTAGAGCAGAAGTAATAAGGCACTCTTCATGAAAAAATTGGCCCTATACCATGTCTAAATGCAAACATGTGTGTTCTTTCTTTCTTTAATTCATTTAAACTTCTGTTAACTGGGAATATTTTTATGTGCATTCTGTCGTTCCCTTTCTCACTTGAACAAAAATGTGTCAGGGGACAGGAATGGTGCCCAGGGTTGCAAACGCGTTCAGACACCATAAAATATTTAACAGCTCTTTCTGGTACCGTTAAGCCCCACCGAATGGCTAAACAAACTTTAATTTACAATTCAAGGGCTGAAGCATTCAAAGGGCCATAAGATTTTGCTGCTGCTAATTTATATCTCTCAGAGACAAGAAATCTAAAATGAATTATTTCAAAGTTCCCAAACCCACATTCCTTCTTATGAAAGAAAGATCTTCATTTCCAGGAGACTGCATTCTTTGCCACGGAGAAGGGCAGCGTTGCTCTGACAGCTTTAAAGTTCTGTTCTGTCGACAGAGATTTCAGAGAAGGGATTCCTGTTTCTCCCCCATCAGATAGTGACTTCTAAGCAAGCTGGCTTCTCCCTTGCCTGCCCCAACCTAACTGGACCGAGGAAGCCCTGTGGCCTGGCAGAGGGACTTATCTTTAAGTTTTCTTTATAACTTATACTATAGAAATTATATAACTTATAATATAGAAATTACGTATTTCTATATAATAAAATGAATTCTTTTCCCATAAATACTTTTTTTTTTTACTTCAGAGGACAGAACCAGTTTGTTTTGGGCCTTTCTGCTGAAAATTTGTCTCGTTTAAGAGGCAGTTAGGATCTTTACCATATGTATGAATTTGTGTAATTTCATTTTGGATAGGGATAAGCTTCTGCTTCTGATAAAAGCCCAGGGTTTCATCTGGTTCCTCAGGGGAAAAAAAAAGAATAAATAAACCTCAAAAATATGATAGGTGATTTGAACCCAAGTGGGATCCAGAATTTGTTTTGGTCTCATACAATGAGTGAAATAAATTAGCTTTTGCAGTGATACACCTGGGTGATTCTCAAAAATATCATCCTGAGTTTTCAGTTACCCAAAAGAAGATCTACTGTGTGACTCCATTTCTCTGAAGCCCTTGAACAGGCCAAGTTAAAAGCTGGAAGAGAAGCTGTCTGACTGTGAAGGTGGAAATCAGGGACTTTCCTGTTTTATGTCTTGATGGGGTTTTGACGGGTGGAGAGACATACAAGAAGACACCTGCAGGAAACTGCTGATAGTTGGCTCGAGGTCCCGGACAGGCGGGCCTTCTGGTTAAACCCCTCTGACTCGTTCACAGTAACGATTTGGGGGAAAGGTGACAGGGGGCACCACAGCGTCAGGCCGGGGACACCGGCTGGGCTGCCGCTGAACCGCCTCAGGCCAGCCCACACAGGCAGTCTCCGCGCTCACGTGAAATCCTGACTCTCAATTTACCACTTACATGTTGGAACCAAGGTGTGTATTTCCTACAGATTATCTTGAACAGTGTGAAAGTCCTCACAAACCTACTCAAAAGTCTTATGGTCCCCATCCTCTAATACAGAAGCTATAGAATTTATGCAGCAAAGGGTAGATAAAAGAGCCAGTTCTGGGCTATGAGATGAAGTAGGCCTCTAAGGACAGAGTGCCCCACAAAGCTTTTTCAAGAGGAAAGATACGGTAGGTCTGCCTGTTTCAGGTTTCCACCCTTTTCCCTTCACTCACTTTTCTTTCTGCTTGGGATACGGGGCCTGGAGGTGCAGCAAGCATCTTGCCACCATGAGGATGAAGCCAAACCTGCAGAAGATGGCAGAGCAGGAAGGCAGATGGCCTGGCGAGTAGCCTGGTTTCGACCACAGGAAGACTTCTTGTTGTCTGACACAGATGAACTCCTTAGTTTTTAAACATCTTCAGGTTTTATATTGCATTCGCTCAAACACGCTCCTGACTAATACTCATGGCATCTTAGATCTTGATTTTCACTGGCTTCAGCAAGAAGTACAGCAATTTGAACACGACTAGGACGGAGGAAGGGCGAAACGGCCCCCAACCAGCACACACAGAGACGCAGACTGAGACGGCCATGAAGGCGTGGGGTGCCACGGCCCTGGAGACCCCACCGAAGGGACAGGGGACACCGTTGCCAGAGGCCCGAGGCTCTGCAGATCGCGTCTGATTATGTCTAAGGACCCCAGGCGGTTCCACGTCCCGTGTCTGCAGCTCTCCCTCCACTCCCAGCAGCGCCCCCTCCTCACAGCCAAGGTCGTGGGGCTTCCAGATGCCAGGGGCCCAGGGGCAGCTTCCAGGAAGGGCAGCCGGGGACGTCTTGATGATGGTGGTTGGGTGTGAGTGGCAGCCGCCTTGGGGCTGGGGGTCACCAGGCTGCAGGAAACGGGAATGACTGAGTCATTCTACAGACGTGGCTGCTCCTTGCCAACCCAGGTTCCCGGACCAGCTTCAAATAGAATAATTTGAGCAGGGTGAATTCACACTCCATGAAAACAGACAGGAGATACAGATCTATACCTTTTCCTCATGTTTTCAGAAATGGCTGGCTTCCTGCCCATGGCACATGCAAACATTTAATCTCTAGAGTTTGAGAAAGGATGAGTCCTCTCAGCACTGGGATGTAGACCCTGCAGATAACGGCTGTCCACAGCTTCTAACTCAGCACCACCACGTCACTTTGATATCGTTTAAGGCTCTCTCTTGGGCTGGCAGGGCAGGCTGCCGACGCCGGGAACACAGCGTAAGACTGTCAGGCCGCCCCATTCCTGCTGTCCACATGGTGAATTTCACTGGACACTCGCTTATTACAAAACTTGAAAAATATTGTAAACATCTCTGAAAGCCAAACCTCGCTCCGGCTCAACAACTAACGCGATGTGAGTGGCCTTGGAGTTTATAAACCTGGAAGTCACATTCAGTCACTGGCAGGAAGCGGAGTTTACTTTCGTGGCCAAATCTGTTTTCTGCTTATGACAGGATTTTTTAAATTGCTGGTGAAAATCGCTGTGGCACAGATGGAAAATTACCAGGCAGACGCTGACCGTTTCACTTCTAGCTGATGGCTTTGCTCCCTTTGTTTTTGAAAATAGTGGCATTTAAAAAAAAAAAAAAGGAAAAGAAAAAGGAAAGCTGCATTTTCTACCGTTTAAGTCCTTGCCCTGTCCTAATTGCATGAAAGGTTTAAAACAAGCCATCTTACTCCCAACAGTGTACCCAACAGCCACGAGTGACCGTGGTGATATTCCATGTCCCTGGTTTAAGGCAGTGTTGCTGGAACCCTGACTTACTTTCTTTGTCTAATGGGCATTGCAGTGGGACAGTAGGTGTCTCCACCGCTGACACATCAGACTCATGTGGAGATGCTCAGCCGGACACAGACACCTGGTCGCTGACGCCCAGCACCCTATGGGCAGGGCTTTTGTTACATCATGCATCACCCACATAAGCCCGACATTCTGCCAGCCATTCTTGCCAAGATGTTAAATGCAAAGAGACACTGTCTGACATCCCAGGTTTTCATTAGAAAAGCAATAAAATAGATTTTACCAGGGTCTCTTTAAAATGCAAAAGGGGACTCTGTTAATTAAAAACAAACAAACATAAAAGCAGACAAGGACTCCAGAAAGTCTTCTTTCCAATCGCTCTTTTTCTCTTTTTCCCATCTTTTCACGTCTCCATCACATCAGCTTCTCCAAAAACTCTCTCCAAGCTCATCAGAAAGACCCCTTCAGTCAGTCTCAGCTTGAGGCTCCCCTTACTCCCTGCCCATCTACCCCGTCCTCCCCGGAAACTCGGGAGTCAGCCCGCCCTCCCTGGGTTCTCTGCCTTTGCCCCGTGTTCACGGCTGTCATCCTGCCCAGCAGAGGTTTGGAAGCGGAGGACGTTAAGACTAAATTTCCCTCACTGCGTAGGGCAGGGGGGTGCGGCGGGGGCAGGTACTGATGTGGACAGAAATTCCACAGTTTTGGAGAAAACACAAATGCTCAAAATGCCTCCTTGGCCAAATGCCAACTTCTTTTCTAGGTAATCAGAGCTTATAGGAAGTCCCAGGATGGATGGACTGGAGTCCATACCTTCATCCAGCACCACAGGGGGTGTGTCTGCAGGAAGGTCAAGGGGAAAGGTCCCCACCCTTCTAGATCTGACCCAGAGCTTCGCACAACTACCCTCGATGGCCAGGAACAAACCAGAGCCACCACCACCAAGGCCTGGGCACAGCTGTTGTCTGGACCATTCACACGTCTTAACTCTGCCCATTTGTTAAAATTTCTCAGTTGGACTCAAATAGCTTATTTATAGCCCTGTATAGAACTCAGAAAAGAGGGGCCTTTTCTTGGAGGTAACCCATAGTCTGCAGAAAACCCATGACGTGCTGAGGTAGCGCGCGCGTGCGCGCGCATGTGTGTGTGCGCGTGTGCGTGTGTGTGCACGTGTGGATGTGTGTGCATACGTGTGTGTGCACGTGTGGATGTGTGTGCATACGTGTGTGGGGGCATGTGCACACGTGTGTGCATGTGCGTGCGTGTGTGTGTGTGTGTGTGTGTGTCTTTGCCGCTGGAATATAGCAGAGCCCCGCCCCCCGCCTGAGAGGGTTCTTCCAGCAAATGACCTGGGCAGTCGCTTACTTGTTTTATGCCTCAGTTTTCTCCAAAGTCTGACACAGTGTAGACGCACGATGAGCAAAGAGACAGAGTTAGAAACACACCTGGAGCTGTGATTTCAGCTTCTTAGGGCAAAAACAAGTCGCCGCTCGTCGTGTGGAAGGTGGACGCCGGGTCCCAGGTCCTCCCCGTGAGGACCCCTGTGGGTTAGCTGCCCTCCGCTGACCCCACCTTCTGCCTCATTCTGTGCATTTGTGTGCCCAGCAGATCTGTGCTCTCCTAATCTTTCTGTCATCAGTGATCAGCCTTCCTTCTGGCAGCTTTTTGGCTTGAAGCTGAACACTTTTGACAAGTTCTACAAAGACAAGCATTTAGCCAAGGGGCTCTTTTGTCAATTAAGACCTTTCATCCCTCAATTGCCATCAGGGGCTCACGGGGTCCCCGTGCTGTCTGGGTTTCAGGAATGAAGAGGAAAAATGTCAGGCCTTCTAAAGTCATTCCCTCAACACAGGAAAGGCAAGTTCTTAGCAGTGCAGATTTAAACACCTGCCCAAAGAGGAGGCACACGTGCATGGAGGGCCTTTCCCTCTTCTCCACCGGCGGTTGTCTTGGAACAACCCAGACAGCCAAAGCAAACACACTAGACCCGAGACACCACTCTGGGGTCCAGATTGTCCAAATTGACCGTCTCACCAAGTTGCTGATTCAGAATGATTCTAATATACTAATATTAGTATAATTCTAATATTCTAAAAGAAAATCGTCAAAGCCTGTGCTTTAGCTGTTGAAAGCTGGCCTCAAGTTTCTAATATTGCATTATGTGGACAATGTATAGACGTGTTTCTTGTTATTCATACTCATAGTATACATATAAATACATGGCCAGGAGAACGTGACTCAGTCCAACAGAAGCCTGAAACAGTTCTCTGGGCTTTTTGCGGCCAAAATCACCATTAATCGTACAGTTTAGAACACCAGGCTTTGTTCTGATGGCCATTTAAAAAAAATTTACTTGTTTTACTCAGGCCATATTTCCCCTTTTGAGATGATTTAAGAACTTTAATAAACTGTGATCCGAAAACTCTCAGGATGCCTTTCCTGCTCTTCTGGGAAGAAGACACATAGATGAACCCGAGCTGAGACTGAATTATGTTCCGAAAATCCAAAGGCCAAGAGGTCCAGTTGGCCCTGAGAGCTAGAATGGCTGATTTACAATATCACCGAAGTCCCCACGGAGGGCGAGCACATCTTGTCTCCACTGCTTTTGTAAATTTTGTGTAATTTAAGAATGTTAATGCAGATAGGGTTGAAAGCGCCAGCAAATACTCGCAAATCAAGTAGATTTACCCCAAACTCAAACTTCCGCTTGCTGAACGCCTCTCAATGGAGATTAACTTTCATCTCTAGCAAACTGGGAAAATGAAAGGCTCATCAACCTGTTTTCCAACTCACTAAGTTTCTGCACTAGCCTTCAGGTATGTAACTTGAAATACTTTGGTGAAACCAGCACAAACCGTGAAGAACTGTGAGATGGACGTGGCGCTGTTCAGTTGCCCTGGATCCCAAGATATTCCAAAGTTTTCCTCCAACCCGGGTCCTCCAAACTTGTGAGGATGCTTCATCTTGGAGGAGAACCAAGGAAAACTCAATTGTGCAGAGATAGCCACCACCAGTGGGACAGTAGAAGAAGTAAGAAAAGAGACGGCTCACTAGGAGATCAGGAAATTAACGTATGCACTCAGTCTGTCCTCTCCCGAAACTGATGGAAAGGGGGAAAGTAAGAGGTCTGATGAAACCATCTCAAAGTTAATTTCTGCAGAATCAAATTTGAGTAATGACATTACAGATTCATTTGCCAGAAACTTTTGAGCATGATCTAAGGTTTGTGATCTTCAGGAAGTTCTTAGCACAACCCTCTCCCTATGTCTTTTCTTGTTGAAATGAGAGCAAACAGCAGAGAGTGGGCAGCGGTGACCTGGTTCCACCCTGGCCTAAGCCATCAGGCCTCTTACAGATGTGGTGGCCATTTCTTGCTCAATTAGGATTCATTTATTTATTCTTCCCATCCCCAAATCAAAGGAGTAAAACCAGAAACTGTCCCTGCCTGTTTGGGGGCAGAGACAGTCATGCAGCGATCATGTGACTGCCCATTAAATTCCAATTTGTAAAAACCTTCAAAGAGAGCTCTGCGGTCTTCCTACAGGACTGGGGCCCAGTGGGGATGAGGGGTAAGGACTCCTGGAAGAAGCCTGGGCCTGGCGAGGTGTGAAGGATGTGGGGGGCGATCACCAGGCAAAGCAGGAAGGAAACAGCACACAGGCAGAGACGGAGGGGCTTCCCTGGTGGCACAGCTCGGGAAGAGTCTGCCTGCAATGCCGGAGACCAGGGTTCAGTCCCTGGGTTGGGAAGATCCCCTGGAGAAGGCAACAGCTACCCATGCCAGCGTTCTTGGCTGGAGACTTCCATGGACAGAGGAGCCTGGCAGGCTAGAGTCCAAGGGGCTGAAAGAGTCGGACACGGCTGAGCGGCTTTCACTTTCAGAGACTGAGGCAGAACAGGGACCCAGGCAGGGCGGGTGGGGCAGGCACCTGCTGGGGGCCGGAGATCAGGGCTCAGGGCTCAGGGCAAGACGCCGGGCGTGCTGAGGACGCCTGGCCCAGCCATGCCGGGACCTGGGAGACCACGTGGCCAGCCTGTGCCCCTAAGGCAGAGGGAAGCCAGCGATGAGGTTTTCACCTCATTTTGAACAAGGCTGTTCCATCTGCAGGTGGGAACTCACCCCAAGCGGACAGCAGGGATGCAGGCAGAATGGTGACTGCAGTGGCCCGAGGGGAGAACTCGGGGGCCTGGACGCGGGTGCAGAGGCTGTGGGGGGAAGGGCGGGGAGGGCTGCAGGTGACCCCGGGTGCTCATGTGCACCCCAGTGTCTGGCTGGTGGCACCTGTCATCGGGATAACGAGCTGAGCAAGCACTAGGCTTTCAAGGGAAAAACTGACTTTGGTTTTGGGCACGCCAGGATTGTGCTGCTCTGGAATATCTCAGAGGAAATGTCAGGCGGGCAGTGGGATACGCCGGCCTGGGTCTCAGAGGGGGGTCCAGGCCAGAGGCAGACACGATGAGTTACGCAGCAGGTTAAAGGTTGAGCACGAGCATAGCTGGCATTGCTAATCTATTTGCAAACACGATGCTGGAAGCAAAATTTAAAGTGATAAAAACATCTGGACACCTCTAACTGTTATCCATCACTCCTAACCTGGCCCTCCCCCGCCTTCCCTCCCCTGAAGTCTGACACTTCATTACTGTTCCCGCAGGCCCTCTATCTGACACTGAGATCTTCTGGGAAATCTGTCTGACTCTGGCTTTCACATACTAGAATCATTGTCTTGGTGCTCAGCTGGGAGGACCGCGGATCTTGTTCAGCAGAGTTCCCGGATGTCCATCCCCTCCACAGCCTATCACTAAATTCCCCCAAGAACTTTAAGCAGCACTCCATCCAGAGAATTCCTCTTGCCCCTCAGGGGACTGGAGGCCCGCTGAACAAAGAAATACAGCATCCATCAGACAGCATGAAGCCCAGTCGTGGTCTTTGTCCAATAAAATGAGTTTTCTAGGCTCTCGCCTCACTCTTTCAACTTTCTCAACCATTTTCCCCTCCCTGGTGGTCTACAGCTAAAATCCGTGTTAGGCATTATATGCTTGAGATTGCAAAAGTTATTCAGAGCATCTGAGACTCACACAGACTTTATTCTGGAGAGAGTTTGACATTTTGAAATCTAAGTACACCAAGCAATGGATTTCCCTGGTGGCTCAGATGGTAAAGAATCTGCCTGCAATGCGGGAGACCTGGGTTCAATCCTGGGTTGGGAAGATCCCCTGGAGAAGAGAATGGCAACCCACTCCAGGATTCTTGCCTGGAGAACCCCATGGACAGAGGAGCCCAGTAGGCTACAGTCCATGGGGTCACAAAGAGTCGGACACAACAGAGCGACTAACACTTCCACTTTCACACCAAGTAGTAACTTTAAAAAATTTTGCTTTAAAAAATTTCGAGGTTTTTAGACAAACAAAACTTTGATTTAGCTACGATGGTTACCTTCTGGATCCATGTGAATTTAAAATGCATCGGCCAGCTCTACTCAGAAGCAGTTGTTATTACAGAAAGAACTGAACTGTCAGAAAATGTGGTGTTCTGGTGCGACTTCTTCCTCGTTCTTCATTTATGATCTTATGAAAGTCAGTCATTCTTTTTGGACCTCAGTATCTCCATCTGCTAAATGGGAATTTAGTGCTTGACCTCGAAACTACTTATCTATGTAAAGACTCTTAGGATTGTATATAAATTTTATCATTTTATTATTATGTGGATGTAAAATATCATTGCTAAAACTTTAAAAAATATTTTCCTGTAACTTTCCTCATGTCTGTGTCTTTTTGGGGTGACAGAGGATGAGATGGTTGGATGGCATCATCTACTCAATGGACGTGAGTTTGAGCAAGCTCTGGGAGATGGTGAAGGACAGGGAAGCCTGGTGTGCTGCAGTCTATGGGGTCACAAAGAGTAGGACATGACTTAGTGACTGAACATATTTCTACTTGAAATGATTTATCTAAAATTCTTTTACAATCAGTACTCTGATTTTTGCATTAACTTGTCTGGGCCACCAAGGGTCCAGATATTTGGTCAAATGTGATTCTGGGTGTGTCTGCTAGAGTGTTTGAGGATGAGATTAATATTTGATTCAGTAGGCTGAGTAAAGGAGACTGCCCCCCAGTGTGGGTGGGCCTCATACATTCAGTCTGGATTAATACATACAGAAAGTCTGGATTAGAGAGAGCTCACTCTCTGCCTGAGGCCCTGGTCTCTTCCTGTCTTCAGATTTGCCTCAGATGAGAATCTACCCCTTTCTCAGGCCTTCCGACTGGAACACGCGGCCTTACCAGCAGCTCCACTGGGTCTCACCTCATCAGCTGGGATCCTGGCTGCCAGCCTCCAAGATTGTCTGAGCCAACTCCTGAGAGCAAACCCCTCTCTCCTGAACATAGATGGACGACAGATACACGATAGATGAATAAATACATACATGCATAATAGATATAGATAGATAATAGATAGACGCATAGATAGATGAAAGACAGATGTTGATAGATAGGTAATAGATACATGATAGATGGATAGATAAATGATAGATGATGCTAGACAGATAATAGGTACATGATGGATGGATAGATAGTTAATAGATACATGATAGGCGGATAGATGATATATAGGTAATAGATGATAGATGCATAGATAGATGAAAGATAGATAATAGATACATGATCGATGGATAGATGATAGATAGGTAATAGATGATATATGCATAGATAGATGAAAGATAGTTAATAGATACATGATAGATGGATAGATGATAGAGAGATGATAGATACATGTCCGTCCTTGTGGTTCGGATCCTTTGGAAAACCCTGACTAGTACAGTGTCCTTCCAGAAGGATGCAGTCAGAGGGCCTGGACTGTCTTAGCAGCTGCAGGAGGTCTGAGACTGTGGTCTGTGGAGTCTGGAGGAAGGGCCTTGACAGACTCAGCTGTGTGTCCTTGAACGAGTTATCTCAGCTCCAGGAACCTGACCTCTTGAGGCCTCAACAAGAGAGCGAGGTGGCCGGCCCCCAGCAGACCTTCCTGTCCCTCTCTGCCCCTGCCCCTGCCCCGCGCTCGTCCCTCGGGGACAGCTGTTTCCAGCGCTGGGGCCGTGGGCACGCTGCTGCGTCAGCGCTCTGGCTGCCAACCGCAATGTCTGCACGTGGTCCTCTCGCTTCCCCGGGGGTTCAGTGACCCTAAAGGCTCCCGAGGCAATCCTAGATCACAAAAACAGGAAACATTAGAGCTATGCTTCAGAAAATAATTTCTAACTGTTTTTCACTCCCCAGACATAACCCGCCCTCGCTGCGTGCCCGCAGCATGCTCCTTCCGTGCCCTCCTCCTTCCACAGCGGGGGGCTGTGGCATCTGGGCTGCTGGTGAGCCCACCCAGTCCAGGCCCAGACCACCGGCCGGCCCCCTCCCCTCGTCCCAGCCTTGGCCCCGACCAGTGTCCCCCCTCGACTCTGGAGGCCCCATCCTTCCTCCTAAAGGCTTTTCCAGAAGGCACACAGGGAAGGCCCTCTGCGGGCACAGTCGGCAGGGCTCCTGGCTCTTCATGGTTCTGGCTGAGTGTAAACACCTCTGACCCAGTGGGCAGAAAGGCTATTTTTGGAAGGATGCTGCTGTTTACTCGGGAGAAAAGTCACCACACTAGGAGTGACAAATACTTTTCCCTTTGCTCACAGATAATTTCTCTGGGCAATTTGGCAATGGCCACACTTGTAGATGAGTTATTTAAGTACCAGCCTTGGGCCACGAGTTACAACGTCTTGGTGTTGACCTGCTCTCCCGAGAGGGATGGCGCAGTGGGTCTGCTTGGAGGACCGGAAAGGAAGACACGGGTGACACAGGGCGGGGTCCTCCTCCTCCACGTGGTCCTTGCAGGACATGCCAAGACACAGAGATGCGCCAGCGTGGCTCCTGGTGCAGGAGGTCTGTCTGCGAGGCGGTCCTGTCGGCCTGAGGGCTGACCTCCCATGAGGCACCGCTCCGAACGTTTCCATGTTTCACTGTGATGTTGTCTCAGTGTTCTACCAGCTTTTCAAAACCACTGAAGGTGCTTCATGAGGACAGAGTTACAGTCCGGGAAAAGGGAAGCTCTGGAGGCTGATGGCAGTGGTGGCCCAGCAGCGTAAATGCAGGGAACGCTCCTGCCCCGCGCACTGAAAGACAGTGGAAGTGGTGCATCTTGTTATATGTGTTGTAAGAAGGAATGAAAGAAGGAAGGAAGGAAGGAAGGAGGAAGAAGCTACATTATCAGAGTTGTCAGATTATGGTTCCTCTTTATGCCTTTGGTTCAGTTCAGTTCAGTCGCTCAGTCGTGTCCGACTCTGTGACCCCATGGACTGCAGCATGCCAGGCCTCCCTGTCCATCACCAACTCCCAGAGCTTGCTCAAACTCATGTCCATTGAGTCGGTGATGCCATCCAACCATCTCATCCTCTGTTGTCCCCTTCTCCTCCCACCTTCAATCTTTCCCAGCATCAGGGTCTTTTCCAATGAGTCAGTTCTTCACATCAGGTGGCCAAAGTATTAGAGTTTCAGCTTCAGCATCAGTCCTTCCAATGACTATTCAGGACTGATTTCCTTTAGGATTGACTGGTTTGATCTTGCAGCCCAAGGGACTCTGAAGAGTCATCTCCTACACCACAATTCAAAAGCATCAATTCTTCGGCGCTCAGCTTTCTGTATAGTCCAAATCTTACATCCATACATGACTAGTGGAAATGTCAAATTGAAAATACTTTAGCATAAGAACACAGTTTTCGTTAACAACCTTTCATATCCACACTGACACATCTCTGACACATTTCCCTGCACTCTGCCCTCATCCGATGGAAAGAGTTTTCTCTACCAAATCTCCATCCATAAAATCAGTCTGTGGATTTACCTTATCTTGTTCCTACGCATGGAGGTGCCTTCACAACTCAGTGGACGTTGGAAATAAAAACAAGACTCAGTCACACAGAGAAGTGAGGGGCTGACCACACGTTCGGAGGCCTGGGGCCTGCAAGTGTCCCAGCAAATCGAAGCAGGTCGGCTCAGCACGAGTGCTCAGTCCTGGGGATGGAGATGTGGAGCTCTCAGGTGCTATGGCGCTGGTGTCATTGAACCGTCTCAGGAGGCTGCTGAAACTTAGTATCTGTTGCTTAAAATCCTCCAGAATCCATTAGCTTATATTAAATGTGAGGCCATGCAATTCTTTCCTAATGACAGTCATTCCACGTGGCAAGTTTGAAAGATGAAACTTCCCACCAGGGAGGTGTTTCAGAGAAACTAGACCTGGTCAGTGCCTTCCCGAAGGCTCCCCTCCACCCCCCCGGACAGGAGTCTCAGCCACGGGGAAAGAACGTGATGCCAGTGGAAGCGAGGATTCTCGATTTCCCTCGGTTCCAGGGCTCTGAATAGAGGGTCTTACGGGGCCTCTTAAGGAAGAGGCTGACTAGAGGCTCCTCCAGGGCTGGCTGTCCTCTTTACCAGTTGTGGCCGCTTAAGTCTGTCAACCACCAGAGAGGACAGTGGTCATATATTTCTATTTCTCACCCGCGTTCATCCCCGAATGCTGGGCAGTCACCGGGAAACGGTGTCAGCTACTTTTCCTGCGTGTGGCTCCGGACGTCCTTGGAGAAATCACTGCTTCTCACAGGACCAGGACCAGGCGGGGAATGAAGGCAGGAGTCGTTTTCCCTTGTGGCCCGGGTCGCGCTTGTGCCGGGAATTTCGATTAGGTGTTGCCACCCTTCCTGCGCAGATAATGAGGGCAAATCCTACCAGTCAGGAGCTGAGGAGCTGGGCGGATGACGACCGGAGTGGCCCGCTCTTAACTCCGCGTCTGTCCAGATTTGCGCGCTGGCGGGCGCCTTGGAGAGTCCTGGGCTGGTGTGTCTCCGGGATGCCGAGTCTCCAGGGCAACCGCTGACTCCTCCTCTTACCGGGGCACGCCCACCGTCTGGCTGCTCCGCGCGGTGAGAAGGAAGAGGTTCGCTCCTCGATCTGGACGCGGACCCCACGGCCTGCCACACGGCGAGGGGCGACCCACACATCCTCGATGAAAACAGTCACAGCGGCTGCGCCCCCGTGAGCGCCCGGTCCCGCCCGTCCCTGTCCTGAGGCCCCGCATACGTCCACTCTTCCATACTCACGGCCGTCGCCTACGGACGTTATCATTTGGACGCTCCTGGAAACAGAAAAGGGGGCGCGGGAAGGCCAGGGGCTCCCAGGGCTCAATGTGCAGAGCTGACTCCAGACACACACAGTCCGTCTTCAGTGCGTCTTCACCACCTCTGTGCCCAAGTGGCTGTCCAGACAGCCGCTCCCGACAGCATCAAGGCCCCCTCGCTCAACAGGCAGAGCACCCCCTGCTCATGGCCCGCCCTGTCCTCACTCTCCGCGAAAGGAGGCGGGGTACGCGCGCGCACACGTGTACACACGCCCGGCCTCTGGGACGATGAGCAAAGGGTGCTTCGTGCTTGCATGTGTGTGTGACCACGTGCACGTGGGCCTCTCCGTGTGCCCACACCTGTATCCCTGTCACTTCGCAGGTTATTCTACTTTCTGGCACGTCTCTGTGGTCAGCAGAGCTGAGGGGACCCTCGGGGAGTGGGACTCATCAGCCCGGCATCCACCAGCGTCCCCTCCTGGCCTGGTGAGCACCAGCCCTTCCTCTGGGGCCTGAATCCACCAACCCTTCCTCCAGATCAGCTTCCAGACCCCTGAGGGCGGGTCTGCTCCCCGCCCCCACCCCACCCAGTACAAGCCTGCAGGTCGGCAGAGAGTTCACAGCAAAGAGAAAGCCCCAGATGAGTAGGCAGCTGGTCTAACGAGAGAAGGAGGCCCCCGGGGGAGGCCAAGCCCATCGTCCTCCTGCCCCTGACGCCGTGGGCCTCCAGCGTCACCAGCATGAGGACGGGCGGACGTGTGGCGGACTGGCTGGGCTGCCAGGCGCCATCACACACCTGCAGCGGCTGTGTCTGCAGGGACATGAAGACCCTGGCTTCTTCGTCCTTTGTGCCGAGTTTCGGCCAGAGGAGTGCAGGGTGGAGATTGTGTAACTCCGGGGTCAGCGGGGTGCACCAGGTCCTCTAGGGCTCAATCAGAACTGGCTGAGCTTCCTGCCCACATCCTGTGGGCAGGGTGGACCTCCCCAACTTTCCCGTAAGCGCCGGGGGAATGACTGTCCCTCGGTCACTTCAGGTCCAGTTTCCTGTCCCCTGACCTCGATGCGTCCTTCCCAGCCCACCTCCAGGGACGGCCTCTGTCCCACACCTGGCAGCAGCCTGTCCCCTAATCCCCAGCCTCCACCCTCAAGCACTGGGGGCCTGCACTCGGAAGGAGTGGGTTGGGGGCCTGGGCTGGGGAGTCCTCAGCACAGCAGGAGGTTCAGATAGGAGGCTGGGGTCCTCCGTACATGCCCCAGGGACGGCTCAGGTGCAGACCGCCCCCTCCCAACTGACTGGACACCCTTGTTTGCCAAACCCACATCTCGAGTCCCCCTTGAACTTCCGAGCTTCACTGAGCATCAGCTCATCTCGCAGTGACTTGCGCTCCTGCCCCAGCAGACCCTGATTTGTCTTCGGAGATCACAATGTCCATTCTCCCAGAGAGGGAAACCAGCAGAGGGGCCATCTCTGCTTCTCTCCTCAGCAGCCCCCATGTCTGGACAAGGCCCCAGACTGTGTAGCTGTCCTGCGTCAGCCACACGGTGTCCGGATGGGCAGGGGGAAGAGAAGGGGTGATCTACCCCTGAACACACATTTGAGTACACTTGTGCACACTTGTATGCACGTGTCCACACCTGTACACATCTACAGTGTGTGTGTACATGTGTGTACAAGTATTTACATCAGTTCACGAGGGTTCAAATGTGCACGATTGTGTACAAGTGTATACAGATGTGTACAAGCGTGTGCATATGTGTGTAGAAGTGTTCACAAGTCTGTACATATCTGTACAATTGTGTACAACTGTGTGCAAGTGTGTACTTATGGCACAAGCAGGATATCATGTGTGCACATGTGTGCCTGGGTGTGCATTTGTGCTTACGCATGTGTGCAGGTCTATGCATATGTGTGCATATGTACACGTGTGTGCGTGCATGTGCCTGAATGTCTGAGAGCTGGCTGGAAATCAAAGCTAACAAGCCCCAGCTCCTGCCCACGGGCCTCACAGAAAGGGCGTGACGCTGAAGTCCATTCAAGTGTCTGGCTGGCGCAGCTGCCTTTCCATTGGCACCGGGAGTGGAGGTAGAAATGGGCAGGGAGCTCTGAGCCAAGCAGACTGCAGTCAGCATGCTCCACCTAGATGCCCGCTGGGCCATTTCAGTTGACACCTGAAGTGTCCGGGGCTTGGGGGGAAGCAGGTGGGCGAGCCGGGGCTGGGGGCTGTGCAGGAGTCAGGCTGGAATCACACAACCTCGAGCTGCAGCCTGGAGGCAAAGCCAGCACGCTGTCCCGGGGCTGGGCCCTTCCCCGGGGCCCCGTCACACCCAGACACTGCACGTCCTTCGTGTCCTGCCATCCAGGAGGTGGCGCGGGAGCCTCACAGACTTGCGGGCTGTCCTGGGCCCGGGGACACCTGCCCTCACACCCCAGGGCCCCCGCTCTCCTCTGCCTTCACCCACACAGGCAGAAGCTTCCTGCCAAACTGAGGACACCTCGATCCCAAAACGGGCTGAACCTCAGCCATTTCTTTCCCCCACCTCGGCTGGGTCGTGTCCACTCAGAAGTGATGCCCCTCCAGCCTCCACTGAGCTGTGAGGATCCCGACTCTGCATGTCATCTCCTGGGAGCATCCGACCTCTGGGACACCAGCCGGGTTGAGCTCTGCTTCCTCTGCCTGGCAGTGGGGTTTGATGCACTGTGAAGAATTTTCTGGTTACTTTGTGGATTCAGTCATCTGGCTCCAGACAAAACTGAGCATCCATCTGCATCTGATTTCAGTCAATCGTGAACCTGTTGTCTTTTTTCTGAGTGGTTAGTGTTGGCTGTGGGTGGATGGGGGGATGGCTATTAGGAGGTGTGTTTCATGAGAGAGATGCTGGGGGCATAAAGAGAGAAAACAAGATTTGGACTATTCCTGCTCAGAAAAATTCACAGCTAATAAGAAATTAGAAAGAGTCATCATGCTCTTCTCACAGCATGCTTGAGGGGTCAGTGACTCAGGGAGCCAGTGAGTGGATCTGCTGAATATGTCACCTGTGCCCCTGGGGACACGCATTCATTCACACAGCCCTTGAGATGGGAATAGTTTCATCCTGATTTTTTTTCTTATTTCATCTTGATTTTAAGAAGATATTTGGAGAAGCACATACTGGTATTTGCCCTGCATCTTAGAGATCACTATCATGTCATGATGGAAAAATCATAACCTCTGAACTGGCCATTTATTAAGCAAAAATAAAATACGCATAAATTCCCAACATAGAAATCATACAGTTAAAGTTTTTCTCTAATAAAAGATAAAAATAATTTTTAAATGACTTTTTTAATGTTTAAAAGGTAAAAATCATCATTACTAGAGGGAAAATACAAAATAAGCACATCAGAGATTTTACTTTCATCATCAACCAATGAGGAGACCAGTAAGATATTAGTTACCATGAGTTCAAAAAACAAATACACACGTACACGCACATACAGAAGCAATTAGAAATACTGAAATACATTTACAGATAGATCAAAATTGGTCAATATCCACAAGGCAATAGTTACTTGAATCTCCAATAATTCAGACATAATATATGTATATTTCTACGGTCAAGAATCATTCACACTATCATGCAACTTCTTCAATTGATAGGTTGTAAAATAGCTCAAGTCAGAGATGACTGTTCCACGTTACAAGGGACACCTAATATTATCTCTGCCCATTTCAAACTTCCCCTAAATTTTCGTGTGTGTGTGTTTGATTTTTAATTGAATTTATGGGTTACTTAATGTTAGAATAAGAAACAAGTTGACAATAAATTTTTTTTACTGATTTTTGTTTTATTAAGAAGCCCTATTCGCATAAATAAGTAAATAGTAAATAAAAGACTTGTTGAGGCTATGTCACTCAATTCTTTTAACTTCTTCTGAGTTATATGTCAAAAATCACCTAATGATCAATCACCAAAATTATTTTTAATGATCCACCAGCTGATAATTAAGTTTTCCTGTAACTGTATTGAAAGCGAAGGATTGGAGACTGCCTGACTTGCTACCAGCACTAGTCTTTGCTCTCTCAGCGCATTTCATCAACTGCCCCACTGCCCCTTGGTTGCCCCCAAGGCCGTTACAGACTAGACCAGTGCCCCGGGACAGCTGAATGCCAGCGCGCCCTTTGCAGAGTGGGGAGGGCCGGGGGGCTGCAGATGACAAGCCAGCATCACTCATGTTCCTCATGAAGCTCTTGATGTGTTTGGCACAGAGCAGACTCCTTTAAACTTAACAACAACAAAATCCTGAATGAATAAATAGATGTCTAAAGCAGATTTACCATAAAACTAACAGAGCTCAAGCTTCAGGACCCTTCATTACATGGGCTCCTTCCAGGGGCCAGGTGGATACCTCAGGAAACGGTCCACACGAACGTAAGTTTCTTGAGTGACCCTTCACAATGTGCTCGTGTGACCATGTGCAATAAAAGTTGCAAACAAAAGATCATTTAACGAAGATGAACCAACGTCTTCTTCCGTTTTTATTTCCTGTCAATCACAACTTCCCTTTGGAGGGTGAGCTGGAGTGGCTGCAGGGCAGGCGGACTCCCGGGAAGGGGTGAGTGGAGCTGGGGAAACGATGGGATAAATGGATGTGGTTTCCAGGCCCTCTCCTCTGCCGACTTGCTGCTGAACACCCTGATGGAGGGTGGCTTCCTTGAGCGTCTCTACTGCATGCTGTGTCCACTGGCCCAGCCCCAAGACTGCAAGATGCAGGTCAGAGGTAAGAGTCAATCCAAGGGCACCTGCTGCGGGTAGCAAGGAGAAGCAGGTCTTCACCTGCACAGGTTCAGAAGCCAGTCTGCAGGAGGCTCCTCCAGCCTCCACTGTGTAAAACTACACAGAGGATCATCACTATTGGTCAAAAGTTCATCCTGCTTTCTTCTTTCTTTCTGGATGGGGTTGGAATATCTGATAAAAAAGGAAGCTTTTTTTTTTTACTGGATTTAGAAAGATGAAACATTTTAATAAAGCAAATGAGAAATCATAGAGACTTGATTTGGATGTATGTAAATGTACATCTTTTGAATGCATATGAATGTACCTCTGTAAATGTGTTTGGGTGTGTATCTTCTTTTGGCCAGCCTAAATTTGTTAACCAATGAAAAGAAATTAATATTAAATTCAATAGAGTACAAACAAAAATGAATAGTTATGCAATGGAATCCATAAGAGATATTCTGATATAGAGTACTAAATTTTGACCAAAAGAATGTTCAGATTGCTTCAAAGCCAGTAATTCATCAACAGGAAGAGATAAATTCTGACTAGAAATTATGAGTAGGATTGAATTATAGGAAAATCTAATCAGCGAGAATGCCAGAATTGCCTGAGCAATTTGGAGGAAAGATTTCAAGTGAGTTAGTCAACCCTGCAAGTGACTGTGTGCCCATGAGAAATGGCTCCCACGTGACAGGAAAATGAGGAGGGACCGGGTCGGAGGAGGCCCCCAGACAGGCCCAGAGGGGATCACGGGCGGGTCCCAGCACACTGTCCCTTTGTGTGACCTCCATGTGTGAGGTTAATTTTTCCTCGTTAGGACACGCTATCCAGAACAGCCCATCCGCACGGTCCTGCTCACATGGGAAGGAGCTGAGAGGCTGTCTCTCCCCGGAGATGACCGTCTGGGTGAAACCTCAAAGCGTCCTTGGTAGTTGAGCCTGAGAAGTCCTTCCTGCCGGTCAAAGGCAGGCTCCCAGCTGGCCCGGGTTCCCACCCACCCCCAAGGCCAGCCCTGTCCCTGTGGTCACTCTGGTTGATTGCGACTCCTTCTTAGGCCGAGGCTAAGCTCAGCTCAGGACGTGGCAGAGACGAGGGTGGTCCCGGACGCGGAGTCCCTGGAACCTCATCTCCGTTAGATTCCTCTCACGTCTCCAAAAGAGTCCCTCACCCTGGAGGATTTTTAAACGAACACGTGGGCCAAATATGGGGGCCTCCACATTGGAGCTGACAAGCAGGCCAAGTTGGGATCCTCGGCCAATGTCCTCTGAAGTCCAATATCCAACGCAGAGACCTGACTGGATGGGGTGATGCAGGCTCACGCCCTCTGCTCCCCGGAAGTGGGGCAGCAGGTCTGGATTTAGCTGGGCCGGTCGCCGCTGCGTGACCATCCTCTGCACCCTCCCCTCTGTCTTTCGAGCTTGACAATCCGATGCTCCATCCATCCCGCCTCAAGGAGGAGTCTGTGTTCAGGCTTCGCTTCCCCTGCTGACGCGCTCGTTTGGCGTCAGTGTGTGTCCCTGCTCTGAAACGATGGAAACTGGTGATCCCGACCACAGTGGGGATGCCCCCCACCCCCCGCAACAGCCTCCGTCCTACTGTGACGAGTTGGGGGGAAGCACCCAGGGCAGGGTCGTGCAGCTCAGACCCCAGCCCAGCCGCCCCCCACCATCCTGCTGACTCAACCCCGCCAGCCCTGCTCTGCTCACAGACGTCCTCCGGTTCGTCCAGAGTCAAACCTCTGCCTCAGCGTTTTCCTCCAGCTCAGGAGGGAGATGCAGAGGGTGGAGGGCACTGGCCGCCTGGCCCCACTGACCTCCGGGGGCGTGCCGCTGGCTGGCAGGGGCATGATGGAGGGTGCCCCTTCTCGAGTGGGCGGGTGGGACGGGGCGCCTTGTCCTGAATCTGTCCAGTTATCAAAACAGGGGGAGCTGCCAAGACAAACAGCTGAGGTATGAGGGCTCGCAGCTCACGATCACTGCAGGGTGACAGGCCCCAGGGAGCGAGACGTCAAGGATGCTGCTTGGAATAGCTGGGATGGTGAGCATTCTTTCCCAGCAGAGGGCTGGACCCGGCGCGGGGGGCAGGCGTGCATGACCCCAGTGCCCGGGAGCGGGGGGCTCACTGCCGCTGCGCCCCCTCTGGGGGTCGGGGACTGAGCAGCACCCACCGCCCAGCACCTCCCACACGGGGGCCACGTCCGCCCACCTCCCTGCCGCCTCCAACACCAGCCTGGCCGTGAATCGGTTATATCAAAAGAGCCCTTGTACTGCATAATCATTTTCATCTGGTTTGGGGGAAAAGCAGCCCTAAAATGTCTGCTGGGCGGTGGCTCGGGCCAGCGGGCCAGTCTGCAGAGCTGGTGCTCGGCCGGGGGAGCAGCTGACAGGCCAGCCGGGCCTGCTTTACGGCCTTTAAAGCCTGTGCTGACACGGAGGATCGGGGAAGGATTTATGGTCAGCTCAGGCCATCACCCAGCTCTGAGAGCTGGTCATTACAAGCTGCCTGACAGCTGGAATGCAGTCATCACTTGGAGGAATATTTATTTGGTTTTTAAGTTTTTGGATGAATCCGGTTTTCAGAAAGCGAGGGCCCCCTAGGAAGTCAGACCATGCCATTATTGCATCCAAGCCATTATGCAGTTGCTGGCCAATTATGTAATCCTATATGGAAAACACAGCCAAAGGCAGGGCAGGCTCCGGGACCCAAGGGCTCCTGTTACCAGCCTCGCCCCGCGGCTCCACGGGGTTGCCCGCACCTCGGTGTCACCGAGGCACCCAAGAAGCCAGCGCTTGTACCGTCTGCCCAGCATCTCCACCTGCCCGGGCCGTGGTGACGATGACCTTGACGGAGTGGTGACATCGATTAGTGCGGTTCCCTCTGACTCCCTGCTGAATCCCAGGTGATAAACAGCAGTGCATGCGGAGCTGGGCGTTCTTCGTAAGCCCTAGTCAGCCTGAAGCTTTCCGTTAAGCTTCTATAAACACATCTTCTTTTCACACTAAAATCATCCCAAACGTTAACATTTCTGCTCTCAAGCAAGTCACAGCTTGGAATTAACGATGTTTGCGCGTGACTTCTTTGGACGGTTCTCGCGTCGTCCAGATAAGAACCCTGACGTGCACTGACGGACACACCACCGCTTCTGTAAAATATTGCCCAACACTTCTGGTATCTTCTTCAGCTTGTCCCGCCCCACTTGACCATCTTATTTTTCTTTCCAGAACTCGAGGCAAGCATCTCGCCCTGATAGTGATTCTTCTCAGGAAGATCCATCCTTTTCCGAGGACCCCAGTGAGAAGGCAGGTTACCCTCAAGGCTGCGTCCAGCCTCTCGCTGCCACGCGGTCTCACGGGTTGGCCGAGGGTCCCCAAGCCCGACCTCCACTCCCAGGTGGGCAGTGCCCGGCGTGGAAATCCTCTGAGCTGTTCGCTTCTGTGGGCAGCTTCTGAGTGACCGTCACGCTCCAGCTGCGTAATTCACGGCTTATGTGGCCAGCCCTTGAAAATTCTTGAAAGCCAGGGGCTGTGCAGAGGGTCCTGTGCGAGCACGTGTGTGGCAGAACTGATTGGTTTTCTGTGTCAGGAATGGCAAACGCCCGGTGCTGCCCTGCCCACACAAAGGCTGGTCGGCCCGTGGACTCTGCTCTGAGGGTTCACATGGCAGCGTCTTCACCTCGGGATGCCTCTGAGGGAGATGGGCACGTACTCGGCGCAGGTTCAAGTTCAAAAGACAGGCAGAAGCAGACGTGAGGAGGAGCCTAACCAGGAAGCTCAAATCGCGCTGAAAACATCCGCTGTGTCCTGGTTCAAGGTGGTGCGGCGTCTCCCCAGCTGCGAGTTCCTGAAGAGAAGCAGGGGTCCCCTGGAAGCCCCTCAGAAAGGCCCACGTTGCTGAAGTGTTGGCTTTCTTCAAACACTGTGATGCGTTCATGCAGGTGTGTGGGGACCTCCCTTCCAGGCCTAGAATCACACTCAGCTCAGAGGCTCCTTACACCAGGAGCAGCTCCAGTGGTCTGACATGGCCCAGGGCCCGGAGCATCCAGACCAGCCGGCTCAGTTCACTCCAGGGCCTCATATTGCCACAACCAGGTGTTGCCAAGCAGAGTTTAATATCTTTATTTTTGCTGAGCTCACAGAGTCAAATTCATAGATGTGAAATGTAATTTTGATACTATTCTAGCCTATTTCAAACCAATGTGCACTTCTGAGTGGGCGTGCAGAAAGGGGTATGCCATCTGCACTCAGGCATGCTGGGTCTGCGGATTTCACCAAAAATGAATGAACAGGACCATTTACGGCTATTGGCTTAATAACCTATTTTAGTGCCACAAAATCTAGAATTAAAACTAATGAACTTAAATAAATCATTGATTTTGTGAGGCTTTAAATCTATGGGCTGTAAACTATAAACTTTTAAAGGTATGTTTTACTAGAGGTTATGTTACTGCAAGTTGGAGGTAAGGAAGAACTAAATAAATGTGTCATCGATCTGAAATAATAGAACTAATCAAGTGTTAGAGAGAGAAACAGATAGGTAGGTAGCTAGGTAGACATAGGTACATGATGCATACACCAAAACATATATATACACACAGCAGTAGATAGATACATACACACATAACAGATGGATACTAATTTTTGTTATTGGATACTGGGCTATAAAATAAACTGGAATATAATTTATTTTTAGCAAAAATTATTTTCACCCACCAAGTAAAGAATAATAAATATGATCATTGGAGAAATCCAGCAATGTTTTCTAGCAAATATAAACTATTATGATAACTACATAATCACTTATTTTAACACATTGCCATCTTGAAGCAAAATATTAGTGAATAATGTATGATTTTGACTAAATTCCTCGTGGAAACAGGTGGAGTGTGTTGACAAGCCTCATGACCTTTATGGAATTCTCTGCTCACAAAGGGCCACGGGAGAGCCAAACACCCACGTGGACATCTCACTGGATCTAACAATCCTCGTTTCCTGCCCGCCAGAGTTGGCAAGCACATCAGTTTCACAGAATCCACAAGGTTGTCCCAGGAGCCAGTCAGGAAGACCACACAGAGAGTAAAGACCAAAAGATTGAAAGTGCATCCTTGAATCTACAGAATCGGAGTTCTGCTCTGGAGGAAGAAGAACAAATGAGCTTCATGTTGCGGGACAACAGCAAGTAAGCGGGCCGCGTTCTCGCCCACCCAGGGCAGCCCCCAGGGCACCGGCCGCCTCGTCCCAGGGCAGCCCCCAGGGCACCGGCCGCCTCGTCCCAGGGCAGCCCCCAGGGAACCGGCCGCCTCGGCCCAGGGCAGCCCCCAGGGAACCGGCCGCCTCAGCCCAGGGCTGAGCCCACACGGCCTGAGCAGGAGCCGAGTCTGGGCATCCGGACTGTGGACACAAAGGGCCGTGTCTACCGGATCGTTTGTTTGGAGACACGGGAAGGAAACACACTTCCCCAGGAGCAGAGCGTTCGGGAGCAAACTTGATGTTATAGAAAGACACGCATGAGCAGCTGTGATCCCATCATGGAGCCCGCGACCCCCAGCAGGACCTCCACCCCGGCCCATCACACGTGCGTGCACACACACACACACACTCACACCCACATTCCCAGGCTCCCTGGCACCTGAACCGCAGGACACGGGCAAGACGCATAGGCCACAGCGCCCGTGTGCCCGGCCGCACTCCTGCCCACGTGCACGGCCTGCCTGGGTGTGACTCGGGGAGCCGACACCAGTGTTCAGCAGACGCACGGGACCTGCTTCAGGCTGAAGGCACACGCGGCGACAGCAAGGCGCCTCCAGAAGCCCCCACGCAGCGCCTCCTCGCCGCTGCCCTGGGGCCCCCTTGAAGCAGCTATCAGACCCCCCGGGTGCTGTGTCAGTCACGTGGACAGAGGCCGCAGGGTCGCGGCCACAGCCTTCTCCCTCTGAGCTAAACTGGGATTCGAATCCGGGTCCCCGGGGGGCAGAGCTGGCCCGGCCTCCCCTGTTATAAGTGCCGCACCCACGGGAGCCATGGGTTCCGGGAACAGGGAAGAGCCGGGAGCAGAGAGCTGGCCCCCGCTGGCCCCGCAGCCCAGCCGGCCGGCCTGACGCTCCAGGGGGCCCTGCACGGACCCTGGTCTCCTGGTTTCTTTGTGTCCCTTCTTCCCTGCACTCGCCCCAAACCAGAGAGAGGGACAAAGAGACTGGAAGTGATGCTGCATTCCTGCCATTTTTCTCATCCATTCAGATCTGGGAAGCACCAGAAAGCTTGTGGGAAAGCCACTCCTCAGGAGGCTTCTAACCCGATTTCTCAACAGCAGTGGTCTGGAGTCTTTGCCTAAATTCTAGATAAGGTCCTAATTCCTGGTTACTTGGCTGCTCAAATTTCAAATCTTAGGTTCGCATCAATCATTCCAAAAGACAAGCAAAACATTTCACAGAACGAAATCTGTTGGTTTTTTTTTTTTTTTTAATGTATCTTTGGTCTGAATTTATAAGACTTCTACGTCTTTGAGGAAAAACACACATCTCCTGACAAAGGCCTCTCTCTGACTCTCTGTCTCTGTCTCGCTAGTAACCTGAAGCCTGCTCTCGCCACCACCGCAGACTCCAACACTGAACTGCTAAACTGTGTGCTCTAAACAAAACGTATCAGGAAACCACAGAAATGAAGACAATTAGGGTAAATAAGATCCAGTGATCAAATATAGCTAATTTGTATCCATAATATTTGGGAGTTACACAGTCTGCTTCAATTTGAAAGATATCTTCCAGACCACACTGCTTCCTTCCCAAGGGGACTGCCTTTTGCTTTTAATTATTGAACCTTAAGAATTCTTGCTACAATTTGGGGTTAGCTTGTAATTCTTTGAGAAGAAAAAAAATCCAGCCCATAAATCCTGCTGTATCCCATCACTTCCAATAATAGGCTTCTGTGGGCCAATCCACCGTCAATTAACTGCATTTTTGAGAGGGAGTGGGGGGGGGGGGGAGCCCAGCTCACAGCAAGCATGGCCTCAAATAGCAGAGGGCGAATGGACACCCCTTGGCACAGAGCCTGGCTAAATCGGATGTGTAAGAATGTCTCCAAAGCAGGACATGTAGTGAGAAGGAAGGGAACTGTGGCGAAGGGGACGTGGCCCTCCTGCCCTAAGAGATCTTGAGCATCCTTCGGGTAAATAGGCGGGCTTCCCAGGTGGCGCTAGAGGTAAAGAACCCACCTGCCAATGCAGGAGATGTAAGGGACACAGGTTCTGTCCCTGGGTCAGGAAGGTCCCCCGGAGGAGGGCATGACGACCTCGCCAGTGTTCTTGCCTGCAGAATCCCACGGACAGGCGGAGGCTGGCGGGGTCCCACAGAGTCAGAGGCGAGTGAGGGAGCACAGCACGGTGATGGCGTCTGAGCACCACCCCCCTTCTGAGAGACGCGTCCCGGGGCCCCATCTCACTGTCCCCGCCGCCCTTGTTGGGGCGGGGTCTGGCGCTCGGTCCCACCCAGGGTGCAGCTGTGGTCCGGGGGCTCCATGGTGAGCTGCCACTCCCTCTGAAGCCCCAGCCTCACTCTCCTGGACGGTAAGGAGGGGGTCACAGCCACCCCACCGGACACCAAGTAGTCTTCACACCACGCTCTCTCAGCACACACCCTCCGTGAGCCGGTGGCAGGGTATCAACCTCACCTTTCAAAGTCTGGATCTGATTGGTCCCCATCCTGGGGCCTGGCTGACCCTGCGGGGACCGCCCCGTCCAGGACTGGCCAGTTTCCAGACGCAGTGAAGGATGGGCCTGCATGAGAGGCTTTCACGCACAAACGAACTGTCCAGAGTCCACACCCCCACTGCTTCCTTCACGAGGCTCTGGGCACTGCCCGCCTGCCCTCTTCACTGAGTACCAGCTGACCGGCCACATCCCGAGTGGATGCATCACTGACTGCATCCACTGTGGTGTCTCCACCCGGCCAATCCCGAGCCCACGTCTCCTGCCCCACCTGCTCCTTCCCAGGAACAGCAATCAAGGCTCTTGCCACGTCTCCCGCCTCAGCACGCCGCACCCACAGTCCGGGGGCACCTGACAGATGCAGACAGAGGTCCCCACGGTCCCCACGGACCCCCCGGGTCTCCTCAGGGCTGAGCCTGCGGTGCCCTCATAGAGCAGGGCTGCCTGAGCCAGCGCAGGGATGCGGGACCAGCAGACCCGCTCTGCGCCAACCCTTCCTCCCCGCAGTCACAGCGTGCTCAGCAGTTTCCGTCCCATCTCCCTCGTGCGCGGCTAAGGCACTCCTCACTGTCTACAGAACTGACTCATCTCACAGGTCTGCAGCCACTGGCCATTTGCTTAAATTACTGGACGGGAGCAACTGTACACTCATTAGAATTCGAGTTTCCAAGCTCTGGGGCAGGCCCATGAGTCCCTCACTAGTGTCTGGGCTGACCCCAGGAGCAGGGCTGACTCTTAGTCCGGGTCTCAAGGCAGCAGGTGCTGAGACAGGATGCAGGGTGCACAGACGTCCCGGGGAAAACACCTGTGAGGACGGGGGAGCCGTGTGGCTGGAGCACATCGGACCCAGACGCCCGTCAGACGCTGGACGGAGGGCAGGGGCCTGGGTCAGCGCAGTGTCCAGCGAGCTGCACGGTCAAGGCCTTTCCTGTTGGGTGCTGCAACTGCTCCCGCCAGGGCCGCTCACCGGGGAAGCCCTGGGCTTCCCAGCAAGAGGCTGCCTCCATGCTGCTTCTGCTCAGAGGAGAGGAGGAACCCCAGAGATGGGCTCCAGAGCCAGCAGCTGGAGCAGGGCCACCCCAGCCGTGGAGCTGGAGCCTGTGGGTGCCTACCCCGGAGACTCGTCAATCTCGAGGTCTCCCGTAGAGTGCCCCTGAACCCCATAAGATCTAGTATCTCTTTCCCACAGCACTCCATCCTTTCCAACACCCGCCCTTGTTCTCTCCTCAACTAAATTCAGCAGCTGCCAGTGGTGGGGCCAAGCGCTGTGCTGGCCCGGGTGGATGGATGCAGGGTCTGTCCTGAGTGGGTCTGGCCAGGCACAGAGGCCTCCACGGCCATCCAGGAGGGGAGACAGGCCAGGGGGAGAGGTCCAAAGGAGCAGACGGACCAGGCAAGGCCAGGAGTCTTCAGGGTGCAGCAGAATGAACGTCAGGTCTGCTGACGGACGCCAAAGGGAAAGGGAGTCCATGGGGCAAATGGAGAGACGGGAAGGGCCTGGGGAGCATCGGGCGCAGCATGGTAGGCTGGAAGGAGCCCGCGCCTCCGCTAAAGACGTGGCGTGGAGACTCGCAGGGTCTTTGCCTGAATGCAAGCTTCCCAGCGTCCCACACAGAGATGGCTCAGCCCCAGGCTCCGGGGGACCTGCGCAGGGCCTGGCCACCACATGGTCCTCCCTCCTCGTGGGGCCGGAGGGCAAAGTGCCCCTGTCGGTGGGGGATGGACAGGCTGCTGGGCCCCAGGCGGTCTGGGTTCAGGGTGCTGGCAGTTCACAGGGTTGAACACAGCCACCGAGTGTCAGCCGCCTGACCTGGGGCAGGAGCGACCATGAAAGATGCAGTGTTCATGAAAAGGGAGGACTCAGCCGTGGCCCCAAGGGAAGCAAGCCTGGGGCGGTCTCCCCTGCTAGAAAAACCAGGGCCCCTGGCACCAGAGAGCTCATCTGTCAGGCCACAGAGCCGGCCCCGACGAGACCCTTCGGACGCCGGCTCGACGCTGCAGAGAGAAGCCAGAAGAACCGGAACAATACAAGTGACAAGGGGCCTTAGAGTAGGTGCAGGACGGAGGTGAGGGCTGTTCAGACGGTGGACAGAGACCCTCAGCAAGGGAGGTTACGAGGCCATGCTCCGTGGAAGGCCGCGAGCCCAACCACGGCCTGCAGGGGTGGGCGCGGCTTGGTGGTGGACACGGGCGGCCGGGGCGTGATGGCTGAGTCAGGCAGCGCAGAGCGGAGAGCCACGCACGTCCGCCAGGCCCGCGGGCTGTCCACCTCGCCCACCCACACTAGGCTCTCACGTGGTGACGTGCCGGAAGCGCTTCCCCTTAGAACTTCCGGGGGGAAGCGAGACACGCCCTCGGAGCAGGTGGCTGTGCGCCCGGGGCTCAGACTCTGCGAGTGCTCGCTGGTGTTCGCTTCGCCTTCTCGAACTTGGTCTTTTGTTCCGCTGGAAGCCAACATAACTTTTTGGCTTTTCCGTATTCCACTCGAACGTTGCTACTTAGCATAGAAATCCCACAATGGAATTCTTTCTTCTTTCCAAATGCTCTTTTCCCTTCAGCTCAATTCAAATGTTTTAATTTGGAACGTGTCTTGCTGTTTGGGGGACAGACCTGGTTTGAGATATCTCAGGATAAAGAGCTTTTGGAGCAAAATGTAACTTTCTAAATCCTGGCAAGGAACATCTAAAAAGAGCACTTTCTGCACGGGGCAGGGGGGAGGGGAGGGGCTGGGGGGCTTCAGGCCCGAGCCACCCCCTTCTGCCCCTCCCAACACTGCTGCCCCCTTGGCCATGTGAGCTGGGACGGCAGTCCTTCCAAGTGACCATAACATGTTTCTCTTTATATTGTTTGTCCTGAGATAGATGGGGGTCAAAGATAAGCCAGGTTTGGGACCAGGCTGGAACCAAGAGTGACTGATCACCCCTCACTTGTGCAGGGAACACCTCCCCCCAAACTTTCATCCCTCACTCTTGCAAGAACACCTCCCCCGCACTCTCACCCCGCACTGGTGCAAGGAGCACCTCCCCCCACGCACTCATCCCTCACTGGTGCAAGGAGCACCTCCCCCGCACTCTCACAGCTCAGGTTGGGTCAAGTCCTGCTCTCCCTCCCCCGTCCACCTCCAAGAAAGGGCCTCTGGTGGACAGGAAATGCAGCGGGAGCCAAACGCCCTCTCCGAGAACAGGATGGACGTTGCACGGCCGGGCTGCCTGTGCGCGTCTGCCGCCTGCCCCCGTCCACTGCACGGCCGGGCCGCCTGTGCGCCTGTGCCGCCTGCCCCCGTCCACAGGTGAACACATGGTCCTGCTCCAAGCTCTGCAGGGAGCTCACGGGACTTCCTGTAAGTCTGTGGATTCTGTTCTCATCCTCAGAGAAAGGAAGTCAGCTCGTAAGAGGCACTGCCTCTCCCCTGCAACATCCGTGTCCGCAGCAGATGTCATTCCTGGATCAAAACCCTGAGCCCAGCACGAATCCCCCCAACTCAGACTCCAGGTGGCCACCTCCAACCAACCGGCACTGGCTTTTGAAATAAAAGCCACAGGCAGCGGGGCTTCCCTGGGGGTCCTGTGGCTGAGAACTCACCTTGCAGGGATCATGGGTTCCACCCTGGTCGGGGAACTAAGACCCCACGTGGCAACTGAGCCTGCACAGCACAGTGAAGACCCCGGATGACGCAGCGAAGACCCTGAGTGCCGGAAGCAATGGGCGGCCTGATAAACAAGTGTTTAACAGCAACATTATATTCCATCCTGGGACCAAGCTCTCCTCCAAGTCTGTTAAATCCATTAAATGGATGTAACAGCAATAAGGTATTAAGAACAGTGGATGGACCAATGAATTCTAGCAAATCCATCTTTTTGTAGTTAACATTCACTGAGTATTGACTTATTTCTTTAAGCAACACATACCCTCACTTGAAGTAAAATATCCCTAAATTCAATGAAGAAACCTGATGCTCTTTCTCTCAGACAGTAGAACTTCTTTGGTGTGCTTTGAACCTGTTCGCAAATAAGGCCTGTTAATAACGTGGCTTGTGCTAATTCACTTCAGTCATGTCCAGCTCTATGTGACCCGTGGACTGTGGCCCACCAGGCTCCTCTGTCCATGGGGTTTCCCAGGCAAGAACACTGGAGTGGGTTGCCATGTCCTCCTCCAGGGCATCTTCCCAACCCAGGGATCGAACCCTCGTCTCTTACATCTCCTGCGTTGGCAAGCAGGTTCTTTACCGCTGAGCCACCGGGGAAGCCAATGACATAGCTCAGAGCACTGATATCCAGTTAGATCTGTCAAGTCATTTTCTTCTTCCCAGTTGTACATTTTGCAAAATTTAGAGCAATCAGATGCAGACAAATAACTAGTGACAAGTCTTTCTTTAGTGAACTCACACATAAGACGGGAGAACACAATCCCAGGTGTCAGAAACCATCCGCTCTAAGTGTGGGAACTTGAACCTGAGCTCTTGGAGCCTGAGGGCGGGAGCACCCTGGTCTCCCGGCTCTCATGCACCTCTCTCTGTAGCCTGTAAGCTCCCCAAGGACACGGACGCTGCTTTATCCATCTCTAAATCCCAGGAGGCTGGGACATCAACCCTCCAGCTGTGGATAGACAGTCGTGGGTGGATCTTCCCATGACTCAGGCCTTCAAGGAGCAGACTTGGAGACGCATGGCGACTTAGAAGGCAGCCTGCATATAGACCCTGGTAGGCAGGGTCCCAAGAATCCTTTCTTTCTCAGAACACTTCTTGGAAGAGGGAGCAGGAATATTGCTTCCAGGCTCGACTATGGTTTCGATCACACTGATCCAATTTGCGGCTGCTCCAGCGGGCACTCACTATCCAAGGGTGAGGAGGGGGCGTCTTTGAAGAATCAGTGGCAGATGCTGGGAACGTCCCAATCTTTGGCCCCCGGGGCAAATCACATGAGCTTGAAATGACAAAACCCCCGAGAAAGTTCATGAGAACATCTGGGCACCTTATCAGGGATTTATCGAGCTTTTCAGAGTTGATCCAAGCCCCATTTTAATGAAAATCGCCTGCCCACGAGCAACGCATGCCAAAGGTTTTCCTTCTCTTCCCCTCCTTTTCCTTCTGCTTCTCTTTCTTCTTCTCTCCCATCCTTTCTGGCTTTTATTTCTGTAAAGTCAACCCTGAGACAATGAACAAGCCTCACGTTTCCAGGCCTGCTACGTACTCTGTGGTTATCAAACACTTGAACCTGGGTTAACCACTCTGTGTCAAAATTAAACAAGCGCAGTGGACATCCAGCATCACAGCTTGAGCTGGGGAATTGTGTGAGGTTGAATTACCCTCTTCTTGTGCAACTGGGTCCTTGGCCAAGACAACATAACCTTTCAGTCCCGATCTGTGTGAATAAGAGAGATCTTCAAGTGTTTTACTGATTTTTAAACTGGTAATTTTATACCAGGCACATATTTCAATTAACTAATTGTTATTCCTCTGTACTTGTGCCTTGAGATGACTAAACTTAAGAAGTTACAATCATAAAATTAAAATAAATAACTATATCCCACTAGAGCCCTGCCCATCTACCCAAATCAACAAGCTTTGTTCCCAGCCACGGGGAAAATAGCATTCTTTGAACAATCAAAGCGTTATAACTGTAAACTCCTTCGTTTCTGGGCTCTGCCCTGATTTAGTTGGGGTGTTTTCTTTCCTGACTCCTTCATTTACATGAATAAATTAACTGAGTGGCAGCCAATGAGGCAAGGAAAGAGAGTAGCTAAAGGCAAAGTAAGGGCCATAGTGGGCCCAGGACCCAGAGGGTCTCCAGGATCTGAAGATGGAACGTGAGAGGTGCCAGGGCTGGGCAGAGAGTCAACACCCAGGGGCCTGAGAAATCAGCTGGCTAGGAAATAAGAACATCCTCTGAGTTGAGAAGATGAGAATTGAGGCTCAGTGGACAAATAGATCTTGCAAAAACCGTGGGGTGACAGAGGAACCCCCACTGAAGAAAGGGGTGAGCTTTGCACTAACCCCCCTTCCAGCCTGTGGTGGATTCAGAGTTCAAGGACAAGGTGGGATCAAGAGACAGACGTGGATATACTCTGGTTTTGTTCTCAATTATATTTGCAAAATCATGAAGTGTGGTTTGAATACTTTGAAAAAATGTTAGCCATCACAGGGTATGGGATTTTTCCATTTTTGATTTCTTAGCACCACTCACACTTGGTTTAAAGAAAGACTTGGGACACCCCTGAACTATGACCACATGACCAGACCAGACTTCCTTCATTTAAAACAGGAGTGCCCAGTGTCCTGAGAGGTGACTGACATAGCCCAGGGCCCCTGGGCGCCCCGACGTCCTCAGGGGGGACAGCCCTGTGTGAATTGGTTCCTTCAGGCAAAGGGAACAGGCCGCCTGCTCCGGCCTCTCCTGGTCTCTCCATCTTTAGGTCGGATTGGTGGTGTCCTGCTCCCGTCTCTCCCTCCAGGGAGCTGGTGGGGAAGCTTAGGCATTTCTGGAGTTGTTTATTAAGTACTGTTGCTAAAGATCAAGCTGCAGGTTCCAACAGAGCTGATGTGTCTCTCATGCCCTCCGGACCCCTGTGTCCTGGGTCATCTCTGCTTCCCCTCATGGATGAGATCCGGGGACCGCGTCCCAGGACAGCATGGGCGAGGCGAGGATTAAACTCTGCCTGTGGGTCTGGCAGGTGGGCCTTCGTGCCCGAGGGCAGGGTCCCCGGCTGCAGGGTCTCTGGCTGGAGGGAGCATTGGAGGCTCCCGGGGAGCTGCTGGGGTCCCATCCCAGGTTGGGCCCCCAGTTCTTCTCACGTGTCTTCTGCTCACATCTCGGCCTCCAGCCCCAGTCTTCATTTCCCTCTTCTTTGTAGCAGCCCACTTCACAAATAAGGTTTAAGTATATCCTTATAAATATTTCAAATGCTACAGTGTGAATGTCCTCCTGACATTCCCCTCCTGACATTTCCCCCACTCCCCCAAGCCCAACCCTCTTCCCTGAGAACCAGCCCACACCCTTCCTGGGACCAGCATTAGGGTCTCAGATGCAGTGGGGACCACCCCCACTCCACCCTGGAACCTGCTCCCTGCCACCCTCCTCTGAGCCAGACTTGGTTTCCTGAGAACCCAGTGAAGCTACACCTCAGGGTTCATACAGGCTCTGTACTTAACACAAATTAAGAATCAACCACCAGTTTAGCAGAGAAATAGGTTACCCACCTCGATGCAGTTAAGACAGGTTATGAAAAACTCCACAGGACGAACAACCCAGTTTGTCCAACAAATCCCTTTGTAGGGAAAAAAGAGAGACAGGGGTGAGGATCTATAGATTAAAAGAAACACACTGAGCAAACGCAATGTGTGAACCTTCTTTGGAGCCATGATTCAAACAAACCAATCTTACAGTAATCAAAAAGACGTTGATGAAACCATTAGAATTGTGAGTGAAGTAGTTGTCAGACAGTAAGAAACCGCTGATAACAACTTTGATGTATGATCATGGGTTTATACCTTTATACTCACAAATCCAGGCTTCCTTGGTGGCTCAGTGGTAAAGAATCTGCCTGCAATGCAGGAGATGCAGGTTCGATCCCTGGGTTGGGAAGATCCCCTGGAGGAGGAAATGACAACCCACTCCAGTATTCTTGCCTGGAAAATCCCATGGACAGAGGAGCCTGGCGGGCTACAGTCATGGGTTGCAAAGAGTCAGACATGGCTTAGTGATTAAATGACACTGCACAAGTTTATATCTTTTAGAGATATAATCTGAAACCTTTATGAATGAAATTATAGGAGGCTTGAGATTTGCTTTAAAGTGATACTGGGCAAGAGTGAGTGGGTGGGTGAAACTGAAACGAGACTGGCCGGGCGTTGGTGATTGCTGGAGCTGGGTGATGAGTACCTGGAGGTTTCCTTTTGCACATGCTTAAAATGTTTCATAATGAAAGTCTAGAAAAGCACACTCTCTGGCAAAGCTTCCCTGGCACCGTCCAGAGGAAGGGATCTGTTTCTGTTCCCCTCTGGACCTCCGAGCTGGGTGCAGCTGGGGGAGCGGCTGGCAGCAGGTGTGGGCACACTCCAGGCTGAGAAGGGGCCTGGGAGTGAGGGTGGCCCCGACCCTGTTAACAAAACTTGACTCTTCTCTGCAGAAGGCCGAGTCCAGCCTGGGACTCAGAGGGAAAAATGGTGGCCTGCTATACAATGACCCCAGCTTGGAGGTGCCTGTCATTTCACTGCGGGACGAGGTTCCCACACCCTGGCTTAATTGGAAACACTCGCGTGCATCTCCCCCCTCCCATCCCGAGGACGGGGAGATGAAGGTTTTGAGAGCTGTGATGGCTGGGGCAGTTGCTACAGCCAGACACGCAGGGTGCTGGACGCAGACACGGCCGAGCAGCGCTAGGACTTTGCTCAGCAGTGAGGAGATAGCTGGCATATTTACTCTGAAGAGCAGCCTCAAATGTGGGGAATGATTAATCCACCATGAGGAATTTTCTCTTCTGTAGGGTGACGCCCTCAGGAAATGGAGCCCCAGTTTGAGAAGGTCGCAGTCTGTCCCTCCAGCTCCACACTTACTGGACCATCTGCCGCCCCGGGGCAGAGGAGCAGTGTGAAACCCAGGGGTGGGGAAGAAGGGGAACAAAACCCCTTTTAGCAGCTCTGAGAAAGCCATAAGTCATCAGAGGATTTCATCCGGAAAGTGAGCACAGCCTGGAGCACAGGAGAACACGTTTGGGAAGCACGTATCTGATACGGGCTTATTCACACGTCTGACAAAGGTTTAGTATCCAGCACATATAAAGAGAGCGGGTGGGGTAGAGTTGGACCACGCTTGGTCGTGCGTTGGTAAGGGCTGACGCTGAGTCTGTTGCTCAGCTGTCTGTGTAACGTAACGACGTGAGCAAAAGACAAACGCTTCCACTTAAAAATGGGTAAAAGCCTCGAACAGACGTTTCTCCAAAGAATCTTTACAAATGGCCCGGAAGCACACGCGAAGATGCCTGACATCGCTGGGCACAAGGGGAATGCAAATCAAAACCATGGTGTGGAACCCTTTCACGCCCACGAGGACGGCAGCACAATACTGTTCAAGAGAAAAAAGGATCAAGGACACGAAGCAGTTAGAACTCTTACGTTGCTGGTGGGAATAGAGAACTATCATGGAAATCAGTTTGGTGTTTTCCCCACAACTGTGAACACCATATGACTCAGCAGTTCCACCCAAAAGAACTGAAAGCAGGGACTAGAACAGATACTTAGACACCCATGTTCACAGCAGGCAACCCACGTCAGTGTCCCTTGACAGGTGAAGGATAAATACAGTGCACCCATCCCCACCATGGAGATGGTGGAGGAAACTCCCGAAACGGGAGGAAACTCTCACTCAGGCTGCAACATGGGTGACCCTTAAAGACATTGTGCTCGGTGAAATAAGCTGGTCATGAAAGAACAAATACTGGGTGATCCGTGTACACGAACTATCCAAAACAGCCAAAAGCGTAGATACAGGAAGGGCAGAGGTTAAAGAGGCTGGAGGAGGGGAGTGTGAAGCAACTGTTAATAACTTCAGCTGAAGGTTCTGGTTTTAGGCACAGTTTCTGCTTTGGGTGAAGAAAAAGCTTTGACCACAGAGAGGTGATGACTGCCAATACCGTGCATGAGGTTGTTCAGCTGCTCAGGCAGTCTGACTGTGCAGCCCTCGGACGGGAGCACACCTGGCGTCCCCATCCTTCATCCGGAGGTTTGCTCAGATTCATGGCCTTTAAGTCAATGATGGGCTTCCCTGGTGGCCCAGACAGTAAAGAATCCACCTGCAATGCAGATCGCAAGCAGTCAATGATGGTGAGTAGCCTTCTCATCCTGAACGTAAATAATGCTATTAAATCATACATTAGAATTGTTAAAATGACAAAAGATTATGTTGTGTAGACTTTACCACAATTTTTTTAAGTTAATAATGTAATATATCAAAACCTACTGCACACTGTAAATGGGTGAATTGTTTGGTATGTGAATTCTATCTCAATGAAACCACAAAAAATATAGGCAAGCCTCAGAAATATTGTGGGTTTGCTTCCAGACAACTGCAATAAAGTAAGTTATGCAAAATTTCGTTTTGGTTTATATAAGTTATGTTTACACCATACCATAGATTATTACATCTAAACATAATGTACTTACCTTTGTTAAAAAATACTTAATTGCTAAAAAATGCTAACCATCATTTGAACCTTCAGCAAGCGGTTGTAGTAGCATCTGTGATCACTGATCACAGATGCCATCACAAATAGAGTCACACAGAAAAAGGCTGGAATAGTGCAAGAATCACCAAACTGATGGAGATGTGCCCTGCGCCAAGGCGGCCGCGGAGATGGTGTCAGCTGACAGGAGGCCACAGACCTTCCACCGGCGAGGAGCTCGGTATCTGCGGAGTCCCCGTGGCACAGTCAGGCAAAACCTGCCTGGGTATGGATAACACAGACACACACACACACACAGACACAGACACAGACACAGACAGACAGACAGACAGACACACACACACACAGACACACACACAGACAGACACAGACACACACAGACACACACACACACACACACACACACACACACACACAGACACACACACACACACACACACAGACACACACACACACTTAGATACACAGACACATACATGCACACACAGAGACACACAGACACACACAGACACACACACGCACAGACACACACACACAGACAGACAGACACACACACAGACACACAGACACACAGAACCCCCCAGACAGACACACACATGCAAACACACACACACACGCGCGCGTGCGCCCCTCTGAAGACTGACAGCTCTCCAGCCAGGCCGATGTCCACCCCAGGTGTGGGCATGGCAGGACAAAGCGCCCTCGCCCAGTGCGCTGGCCTCAGCCCCAGGACAGCTGCCCACTGACTGTGCGGCCTGGCTGGCCTGGCCCTCCCGCTGGAGCCTGAGGGTCGTGCGCCCAGCGCCTTCTCAGCACCCAGGACCTGAGGGGACGGGCTTGTGAGCGTCCACGCAGCCTCTGTGGGGACGTGGGCCAGCACAAGCTCGGATTGTGGCCTTCCGGAGAACCTGGATGACTAGGCCATCCCTCGTGCTTAAACAGGACTCAGCCACCTAGCATGCCCTGGCCAGCGTCCTGGGCCGGGCGAGGCCGCGCCCAGCCCTCCAGGGCAGCCTCCTGCCGGGCCGGCTCTCAGGACGCCCCAGGACATCCTCCGGCTCCCACTCCGGCCCCGGTCTGGCTCTCAGTCCCTGCTGCCTCATCTCTGACCTCCAAGCCCCAGGCAGTCGGCCTTCTCCTGCTCACACCTGTGCGAGGACCCCGTTGTCCTCGGCCTCCCGTCAAAGGGATGCACCAGAGGACAGACTGCCGCTCCACGTCCGCATGCGGGGGCCCTGGCTGGGCAGACAAGCTCCCCCGGGGTTGTTGAAGGAGCGAGTGAATGAGTGAGAGTGAATGAGTGAGTGGCCCCGGGCCCGGGTCAGCCCTCACCGGGATGCTGAGAGGACCCCTCCTTCTCGGGGTGTGTGTCGGGGGCCTGGGTCGGGGAAGGAGACGGAGAAGACGATTTTGCCTTCTCTCTCCTCCTGTATCACACCAGCCTCTTCAGACTGACTCTTCTGTGATTTCAGTCAAAACCCACAAAAATAAACTGCATTTTCTACTTTTCTGAATCCTACACTTTTCTGTGGAAAGCAACATTAACTGTCGTGTTCCCATTTCCCCTGAAATGTCTGGATGTTATTTTACCAGCATACGGGATGCACATCCAGGACCCCCCAAATCAAAGACACACAACTACCGAGGGTTGTGGCATGGAGTCCAGCCACACATTTCCATTCAAACCCGCATTTCCCCACAGTTTTCAAGTGCACCTCAGAGTCTGGCTGCTTCCAATTTGTGCCCCTTGGTGAGACTATGGAGACTGCAATCCACTGAACATGTATTGTTCTCTTTTCTGTAAATGAGTGCGTGTTGGAGATTTTTTACTGCTTCAAAAAAAAAAAAAAACAACATAAAATGCATTTGTGCTGGTGCTTCCTCAGGCATTAAGACTGCGAAGCCTCTCCAGTCCCGCTCTCATTGGCGTCCTGCCTGGACCCTAACTAGGTTATCGGCCGGGCGGGGGCAGGCAGCCCCGAGCCTCAGAGCCCTGGCCGAGCCCGAGGGCCCTGCCGTCTGCCCACTCGGGGGTCCCCCAGTCCGGGTGCAGGCTGTGATCAGTTTGCATGCCCTGGGGGCCGGCACACAGTGGATGCTGCTTTTATAGACTCTGGTTGTTTCTGACCCTACGTTTTTTATTACATTCCTTTGCAATTCTAGCAGCTGTTTTTGTCAAGAGTCTTAATAAAGTTTGAACTGCTAAATGAACTTTATGGAAATTGGTCGCAGAAAACCAGAGGCCCACAGCTGCCTTTCACAGAAACAGTAGTGACCAAATAAACCCAAAAGACTGGGTGAAGGAGGATGGTCTGCAACCAGCTCCTGACGAGATTTCCAGACGACATTTCCGAGAGAACACCCTCCGCACGTGATTCTCTTCTCTGGCTCTATTTACCGCAATTTATTTTAAAAGTCTGGCAGCCTGACCCAAACATGAAGATGTTTTAAGGACTTTCCCTTTTAGGACAGTCAGCTCAAGTTCGAGTTTTTTTGTCTTTTGGGATTCTGTTTTCAGGTTCTTCATTTTTATAAACCTAAGACACAGAAGAATTAAACATACTCAGAGTTCTTTGATCTATGAAAAGAAGCAGAAATATCTGAGATGCTGTGAGTTGATCTGTCTTGTTTAATTTCACTAAAATGCTGCTCCATTTTTAAAAAGCATTTTAACTCAGTTGTGAACTTAAGCTGATCTGCCTGAGTTCAGAACGGACCCCAGTCTGGCTCCAGAACCCCGTTGCGTGTCATGGTTTACCCTCGACTTCGCATACCAGGGTCATGGAAGAATGAATAACTCACCAGCAGACCAAGACTAACCCTTCCTCTGTTTGGGGTGTGACTTCATACATTTCCATGAACCAAACTGACCCTAAAAGCAATAAAACCAAGTGTCTGAGGAGGTCTGGCCAGGTACCTGGGCACCCACCTCCCAAGTCCCTCTGTGACTGTCTGTCATCTGTCATCTCTTTGAAACTTCATTTTGCCACCAAAAGGAGAAGTTTGTAAACAGAATGTGCTACTAGGTCATGAGCCACACTGCAGCTTGTGGAAATGAAGTATCTGTACAGAGATGTCACCGGGACTTTAGACCAGTCACCCGAGGCTTACAGAGTGAGGGCAGGGCCCGGACCAGGTGGTCCTGACCAGCCGCACGCCTCTGACACCGGATGTCCACAGGGAGAGGAGAGACGGCCACAGTGCCGTCGGGTGGGTGGGAAGCCTGCCGACTCCACGGCGTTCCCACCAGTGAGAAGGGGATGCTCCTACCACTCGGGGGGGTGGGGGTGCAGCCTCAGATCTGACCCCAAGGGGCCGCAGCCCCCGAGCAAGCTGAGACCCGCCTGTGGTTGCAGGGTCCACGCTGGGTCCAGCTCCTCTCACACTTTGACAGCTGCGCCTGATTTTAGTTCTCTTTGTCTGTGAGCTTCTGTTCCAGCGCAACGGAGAAGAAACCCGAGCCGCGCCCGCTCTGCCGTGGTGTCATGCAGATGCTCCCTTTGGATGGTTTGCGCTTCGCCCTGTTCCGCATCTGGAGTCAGTGGGCGCTCCTCTAGGTCGTCCTCCTTGGTTTTATGTTCGGTCCCCTAGCACCTGCGACTAAAACAGCAAAGGCATCCGACTCTGTATGGTCAGCAGACACAAGACCTGGAGCTGACTGTGGCTCAGATCATTGGCTCCTTATGGCAAAATTCAGGCTTAAAATGGAAGTAGGGAAAACGGCTAGACCATTTAGGTATGACCTCAATCAAATCCCTTACGAATATATCCTGGAGGTGACAGATAGATTCAAGAGATTAGGTCTGGTACACAGAACGCCTGAAGAACTATGGATGGAGGTTAGTAATATCGTCCTGGAGGCGGTGACCAAAACCATCCCAAAGGAAGAGAAATGCAAGAAGGCAAAGTGGTTGTCTGAGGAGGTTTTACAAATAGCTGAGAAAAGAAGAAAAGCGAAAGGCAAAGGAGAAATGGAAAGATATACTCAACTGAATGCAGCGCTCCAGAGAAGAGCAAGAAGTAAGGAAGCCTTTTTAAAGAGAACAGTGCAAAGAAATAGAGGAAAACAACAGAATGGGAAAGACTCTTCCCACAGCTCTTCAAGAAAACTAGAGATACCAAGGGAACATTTCATGCAAAGGTGGGCACAGTAAAGGGCAGAAACGGCAAGGAGCTGACAGAAGCAGACGAGATTAAGAAGCAGTGGCAAGCGTGCACAGAACTGTACCGAGGGTCTGGTGACCGACCTCTCACAACTGCCCAACCTAAGAAGCGCGCACTCCCTCTAAAGGACAGCGGGGGGTGCTGTGGGTCTTGATGTGTTTCCCCAGGCAGCTCAGGGATGCCGTCCCCTTGAAGGGAAAGGGCTCTTTCCCATGGTAATATGAACATGATGTTCAATAATGAAAACAGTAACTGCATCAACATCGTTTCCCCAGAAGTCAGGGAATTTTTTCAGAGTGCGAATGCAGGACTCTTAGTTATAAGTGAGTGGATTTTAGAAAAGGGGGGGAAGGTACTGAAAACAATTTTCGAGACGCATATAGGCTTCCCAGACCTCGTAACTTGACGATTTGGACTACTGTGTGTCAGGGCCGTCGTTCTGGGCCATTGTTCTGCGATATGAAGATAACACCGCAGCGGCAGAAGAGATAGCAAGACTAGCATCTGGCCGCAATCAGCCTCCTGTCATAGAATATCCTCCTTGCCCGAGTTTCGCAGGGCGTGAGCCTGGCGAGCGTGATAGGAAGGCCCAGTTTTAAACCCAGTGGTGACAGCTGAGTGCTGTTTTCTACCACTACACGTCAGATCTCTGTGAGGAACTTCCCCTCCCTGAAACCTGAACCCCAAAGACCCAGTTCCGTACTTGCCTTTTTCTTTCCCACAGCAGATTTCTGCTTCTACGTGGCAACGCCTTTTGTGTAGCTCCTCGCTGCCAGACACTCTGCGTGTCTCAGAAACCGCCTGATAAATCAGTCAGCGTGGGATGCGCAGGCCTGCCGAGGCGTGCCCAGGAGACTCCAGAGCTACATGCAAGTGTCGTAGTAATTCAGGCCCATTTCATAAGCCCCACGGAGGGTTACAACCCAGGACACGCATTTAAACCTGGATTTCTGATAAGCAACAGCTCACGTTTTAGTGTATGCCCCATGCAATATTGAGGATATACTTCTGGGTGCATGCCCGCCAAGTCGCTTCAGTCAGGTCCGACTCTCGGCAACCCTATGGACTATAGCCCGCCAGGGTCCTTTATTCTGGGGATTCTCCAGGCAAGAATACTGGAGTGGGTTGCCATTCCCTTCTCCAGGGAGTCTTCCCGATCCAGGGATCGAACCTGTATCTCTTCATTGGCAGGCAGATTCTTTACTGCTAAGCCACCTGGGAAGCCCATGATACACTAAAGAATTATTTGTTGTTTATATGAAATTCAAATTTAACTGTACTTACTGTGATTCTGTTTGCTAAACCTGACAGCCCTTCTCCCTAGACATAGGGGTACCTACACTGAGAATGATTGGGCTGGGCCCTCTCTATCCAACTTGAGACCTTAAATCCCATTTGACTACGTTGCATGAAAATATAATGAGAAGCCTGTGGATTTACACACATTGACAAACTTGTCAGCTCCTCAGCTTCTGGAGAAGACAGAAGATGGGTTTTCCTTGCTCTCCCAACTTATTCTCCTGCCAGGAGCCAGATGGAGATATTAATAACTCGGGTAATTCAAAGCTCTGTTTTAAGGAAAGCTCAGCTTATGGAATAATGTTTGGGGAAGCCAGGCTGACAGATGACCACAGAACTCAGCGCAGGACGCATGGAACAAGACTCTTCTGCCGAAGCTAGGTGTACACCTGGGGTCTACACGGCCGGCCGCCCAGTGAGTCCCCTGACTGTGCATCTGTTACTCGTTAACTCTCCTCCCCAGCCCTGGTCATCTGAGCAGAAAGAAACCCAGCTCTAGCTGCTTCCTGGTTTTTCCCAGGATCAAACCTGCGTGGGTGATGTGGGACACTCAGAAAATAGGGGTCCCCACCCTGGAAAGGGACACCGCTGGCACAGTGGCCACAGGGCCGAGGCCTGGAGACGCTCCACAGGGCTTCCAACGTCACGGGGCACACAGGGCCCCCGAGAGGCTCCGCGCTCCCGAGCTGCCGGCGCCGCCCTGGCTCAGAGGCTAGAGCCTCGCTCAGCGTCACCCAGGGAGCCGCGAGAAGCTCCTGCCGCCACGGCGGTCAGCAGACAAGGGGGGCATGAACTGCGGAGACCAGAGCCGCCGCTAACGATGACCGTTGAGCGCCCCGAAGTGCCACCTGTCTGGTGTGCTGTTTAGCTGCTAAGTCGCGTCTGACTCTTTGCGACCCCGTGGGCTAGAGCTCACCAGGCTCCTACTGGAGTGGTTTGCCATCGCGTACTCCAGGGGATCTGCTCGACCCAGGGATCGAACCTCTGTCTCTTGCGTCTCCTGCATTGGCAAGCGGAGTTTTTAACCAGTAGCGTCCCCTGGGAGGTCATCGCCCATCTAGTCACTGTTACTTAAGCCAAAGTAAGCTCACCTGAGCTCCCTGCAGTAGGAGGGTGCCACCCTGGCTGGTCTTGCCTGGGTCTCACAGGGTGATGCAGGGGACCCTTTGGAGGATTCCAGGCCTGGACTCTATTTCTCGAGGGAGGCTGGTCCTCAGGACAGGGGACTGAAGGGAACATGTGGGGCTTTGGGAGACAGTCGAAAAATGCGAGGTTTGATTCTGCCTAGAACTCCTCCCTCCTTGAGATGCCCCTCAGTCCCCACCCGAGAGAAGTGCACGTCTAATCTATCAGGGGAAGCCTCTGACTCCGTGTCTACCAGTCAGGTGGGCCCTGGGCCCAGCCTCACGCTCAGTCTGAAGATGGTTCCCTTCTTCAGCGTGGGTTTCATGGGAGCCTGAGAACCAGGGCGTTGCTTCCCCAAGGAGTGAAACAGGACCTGCACTGTGGCAACTCTGCTTCCCAGGATAATTTGTCAAAACACGGCCTAAGTCCGGATAACACTGATCCCAGACTTTCAAAGTAGGACATGAAATTATATCTCAGTGACTTCCTCGACCCGAAAGAAGAATGCATAGCTGGCCGCCCTCAGTTTATCTTTGGGTTAATCGTAGTGGAGGGTGTGTTTCAAATACCACACAGAATAAGGCCCTTTTCAACCTTTTCCTCACCGTGTTAGAGGGTTCTTGAGCCACAGTATTTGTTTAAGGCATCAACTCCAGTGACCTTCCTCTTTCTATTTATTGTGCTTTGGGTGAAATAATATCATAGCAGCTTCTACTTTTTAAATTCCATGCTACTAAAAGATAATACACTGAATCTGTCACTATTTTATCAATTCATTTATGACTTTGCAATTATAAACGGATTCGCTTTCAAATCTTCCTTTCTGAGAAAAATAGGATAAACTCTTTCCTTTATCCTGGAAAATGCTGGTTTCCTTTTTATTTAAATACATAGCTCATGTTTGTGTTTTCTTTTTAGTAGAAATCCCTGTTTTCCTTTTGCCTCACCTAGACCATCCTCTCTGGGAAACAGAACTGCTTTTGGACAAATGCTGACACCACAGAAGAAAGGGAGGCATGTAGCTCTAAACGTGAGACTGAAAATTTTCCTTAGCTCTTAGCGCTAACAGCAGCAACACAACCATCCTTATAATAACTTCATTTTAACTTATCACGTTAGAGGTCTATTATTGTCTGCGATAAGTGGGGTAAGAGTTGCCATTCTTTCTTTCTGCAAAAGATTGTTTTATTCTTTTTCATGAAGGTGAACTTTACTTTGTTATAGCTCAGTCACTAAGCAATGTCCAGCTCTTTGCGACCCAGTGAACTACAACACAGCAAGCTTCCCGGTCCTTCCCGGTCTCCAGGGTTTCCTTAAGCTCATGTCCACTAAGTCAGTGATGCTATTTAGCCATCTCATCCTCTGTCGCTCCCACTTCTCCTGTCCTCAATCTTTTCCAGTGAGTCTGCTCTTCTCATCAGGTGGCTGAAGTATTGGATTTGCTTTCAGATCTTCATTTCTGAGAAAATAAGATTAACTCCTTCATTTACCTTGGAAAGTGCTGTTTCCCTGAACATGTTCCCACCCTCCCCCGAACAGTAGCTTCACCCTCACACTTTTTTCATTTCAGCATCAGTCCTTCCAATGAACACCCAGGACTGATCTCCTTTAGGATGGACTGGTTTGATCTCCTTGCAGTCCAAGGGACTCTCAAGAGTCTTCTCCAACACCACAGTTCAAAAGCATCAATTCTTTGGTGCTCAGCTTTCTTTATGGTCCAACTCTCATATCCCTACATGACCACTGGAAAAACCATATCTTTGATTATATGTACCTTTGTTGGCAAAGTGATAGATCTGCTTTTTAACAAGCTGTCTAGGTTTGTCATAGCTTTCCTTCCAAGGAGCAAGTATCTTTTAATTTCACCATCTGCAATGATTTTGGGGTCGCAAAGAGTCGGACACGACTGAGCAACTCCACTTTCACTTTTCACTTTCATGCACTGGAGAAGGAAATGGCCACTCACTCCAGTGTTCTTGCCTGGAGAATCCCAGGGACAGGGGAGCCTGGTGGGCTGCCGTTTATGGGGTCGCACAGAGTTAGACAGGACTGACGCGACTTAGCAGCAGCAGCAGCAATGATTTTGGAGCCAAAGAACATAAAATCTCTCACTGTTTCCACTTTCCCACCATCCGTTTGTAGCTGATACACCATTGTGAACAACTGGTTCATATTCAGCTACAGTATGTAGGTGTGCCACATGTTGTAAACCATTAGCAACATTGAAACTAGTTTAGTTTAATTATAATTAAAAATAGTTATATTTTGCCCGTTAAGACTGACCAATAATTACCACATCTGATATATCTACTATTTCTACCCAATGCAGCCTAGAGGATCTCTTTATGACTAAATGGAGTCCTAGATCATAAAACTATGATTAGTGTTACAAACAGAAGTGTTATAAAAATGGGACCTTTAAGAACAGCATTTCTTCTGTCTGACTGGACAAGGCTACAGGACAAGCTTTATTGTAGGAAATAAAGATGCAAAGAAGGAAGAAAAATACTGGAACTTAGTCATTCCTCTGATGAGACTACAAATGTTAGAAGTGCTTAAAAGGATAAGTAAATCTACATCTTCCAAAATACCCAGCGTGTCTAAAGGAAGAAAGCGTGTTACTCTTCATAGAAATGAGGCACTGAGTCGCCGGCCAGCGGTGAGGAATCCCACTGTGTCAGCTGATGTCCTCTTGGACAGGCGAGCAGAAAGCAAACCAACAACCTGATTTCGGTAATCCACAAGTGTGTGAACACATCTGCCTGGAAACCAACTTGCCAACGTCTAACTTATGACTTTGAAGCACTCACAAAAGCGGTGGAAAGACGGTGTCCCGTGCTGGTCGGCTTCCGCTCCGGATCTGGTCATTCCACCTGTGTCAGCTTTGAGCTCTGGTTCCTGGAGTGAGGTAGGCAGGCTCTCAGGGGTTCAGACTCCCTGCCCCCAGAGCCCCCCGCACCCCAGGCACCCCTGCTTCAGAGGGAGGCCCCCCAGCAGCGGCTTCACCCCCGCACTTCGTTTGTTTCTGAAGCTCTGGCAATGCTGAAAGAGGCTCCCACTCCACCAGGGGCAGCATTCTTCTTCAGGAAAATTGTCAACACAGGCGAAACAGCTGCACGCAAATGAAGAGGAATGAGCTATCAAGCCGTCTTCCTGTAGTTCAGGATGATGTTCGCGGACATAAACATGTTCCAGAGTAATAAAAAGTAGCGTTTCCCAAGCGAGATCCAGGGACGCCGGCGATAGCCTGTCTGTGACGGATGGCCCATCTGAGGGCTGGAGGGGAAACTGCATCATCTCTGACTGCCTGGCTCCTTCCAGTCTTCCTAACGAGGGCTTCAGGCTCTAGCAATTAAATGGTGGGAGGAAGGTCAACACAGATGGAGATCTGAGGACAAATCATCTGGCCACCAGAAAGCGGACTGCTGTCTGACATCCTCACAGAGGCTCGCCTTGCCAAGCTTATGAGATAGTCTCCATCTTTCCTGTGATTTAAGAGCTGCAAAGCATATGGATATTGTGAGAGACAATTTTGAGGGTGTAATTATTAAGTCTGGGGAAAAAGCAATGGAAGAAAATAAGTATGGCCTTTCCAAAACTGTGACTGTAAATCCAGATTTCAAACTTGGCTGCTGTCTGTAAAGAAACAGTGACAGTCCTTGCATTGTGCCAGGAGATGAGTTACAGAGAAGGGTGTAGAAAGAAGAAAACAGGAAAGATTAAAGGCCTGGAATTGGAGGGGATGTAAGGGTTTTAAGTGGATACAGAGCCAGAGAGAGATGAAAACACGGGGAATAAGAGCATCGTGGGGGTAAGCTGTTTGTTTGGGTTACGCTTATGCTCAGGCGCTTCAGTTGTGTCTGACTCTTTGCAACCCCACGGACTGTAGCCCGCCAGGCTCCTCTCTCCATGGGATTTTCCAGGCAAGAATACTGGAGCGGGTTGTCATTTCCTTCTCCAGGGGATCTTCCCAACCCAGGGATCGAACCCAGGTCTCCTGCCTGTCCTGCACTGCAGGCGAAATCTCTACCACTGAGCCACAGAACAAGCCTGGTTGTCTGGGTCAGCGTTTCCCAGAGTGTATCTATTCCCTAGACCACGAGCTAGCTCTGTTTAGAAATGCACATTTGGCTACCACTTGGAGTTTCACAGTGTCGGTCTCTGTATTAAATCCTCTAACAAGTCCTACCATGCAGGGCATTTTACTGCGCATTGAAATAGAATGTTCAGAGTAGACAGCTATGTTGTGACCTGGTCATTTAATTTTCAGGAATTTGCAAACAGGTTTTTAAAAAGAGTCACTGTTTTGAAAAATAAACTATATGCACATAATTAAACACATTATCGTAGGAACACTTTACATTATCTTAATAAACCCATCCACTGAGGTTTTGTTATTACATTTTCCAGTTCTTTCTTTTCCTTTATTTGAAGTGTATTCTCAACTGTTTTTTGGAACATTTTATTAATAACTTCTTCTAATATCTTTGTCATATAATTCCAACATCTGCGTCACCTTATTGGTGTCTGTTGACTGCCTTTTGCCATGCCAGTTGATATTTTTCCAATTCTTTCTATACTAAGTAATTTTGGGTGACATCCTGGACATTTTGACTATTATGTAAGGAGACTCTAGGCAAAATGTACAGAAAATATTGGTGCTTTTGTTATAGTAGACAATCCACCCAAGGAGGTTCAGGCTGTGAGCTCCCACCCACCATCTCTGTGGTTTTCGGGTCAGGTCACTTTCAGAGTCTTTGCTGAGGTGTTTGGATCTGCCCCCCTCACTTGCTGCTCGGTGACTGGCTGGGACCTGCGTGGTCGATCTGTTAACTCAAAGTCCTTTAGTCCTTTACGTGCCGGTTAGAATCTGATTCTCCATGTGCAGCTCGGGGTGAGCCCAGGATTTCGTCAACATCGTCACAAGGTTGCTCCCAAACTTCCTTCTTCTCTTGTGCCCTTTGTGAGAACTTCCCAGTGTCCTGGGGGCCCCTTTTGTCCTCCTAGAAATCTGGGGCTCTAGTCACTCCCATTTCCTTTCATGATCCTATAGATGATCATTTCCAGACTCCTCTCCAGTCCACTCACTTCCCTCTGGATTTTCCCGAGCGTGTCAGGCCCTTTCTTACAGTGACCACGACATGACACCGTGACGTGGAACTGTCACCTCCCTTGATACAGATGCTGTAAATGCATTCAGGCAGCTGGACATTCCCTTCAGGCTCAGAGCAGATTCTCTGCAATCTCAAGCCTTTCATATATACCAGATGTCCGGGCTCTGCTATACAATTGACGTTGGTACTTCTCACCCAAACGCACGCTGTAGAACTATTAACGCTGTGCCTGACCTTTTTGGCTCTGCATCCTGATTCTTGCCTATTGAAGTAATTTGGAATTCTGATACTATCATCTGCCTGTGATTTTTTTTAGTTATCCATCCTACCCTTATACAGAGAGAGCACAAGTAAGTTTTGTTGTGTTCTGAGGAGTCTAGCAGAGTAGAAAGGCTTTAAGAGGTCCAATTCCAGCTCTCTCTCCTGACTCCAGATGGTAACACCCTCACCCAGACTTCCCAGACTTTTTTCTGAGCATATCTAAACCTCCACTGTGGACAGACTTTGAGTTCATCCCTTTGGAGACTGCCCAGTGTCAGACAGGGGCTGTATGGTGACACCTATTCCAGTGTGCTACGGGTTTAAGTAGGTGCCTTAGATGAACGCCCGATGGTGGCTGAGCACCCACCCACCTGCTCCGGAGGGGTCTGGGTTTGAGGACAGTGATGGGCAGATCTCCCCTCATGTCTAGGCAAGGGGGTTGAGCTGGAACTGAGACGAAGGAAGAGAAGAGCAGCGGTGGGAAGGGACACGGTGGAGGGAGGCGGAGGGAAGGGGAGGATGCAGAGCCAGACCCGAAAGGGGGTGAAGCCCCTCGTCCAAGTCCAGCCTGGGCTCCTGAGGACGGGGGCCAGCGTGCCCCAACAGAATTAAAATAACACTCGCTCAGATGCACAGAGTGAGGGGTACTGTCTTATCAGGTTGGGTTGTCTTCAGAAAGACCTCCAAAAATCTCGTTGTCAGAGCTGGTCAGCTGGGCAAAGCGGCATCCTTTCCAGAGTAAATGTTCAGGGACTCCAGGAGGGAACCCAGAGTCCAGTGAAAGAGAAGCGTGAAGACGAGAGGACTGAAGAAAATGTTGCTGTGGAAAATTTCAAACCCATCCTAAAGAGAATAGCATCACAATCTCTGGGTGCCCTACATGCAGTTTCAATGATGCTCAGCTCACGGCCAGCTGGTCGACCTCCACCCTCACCTGCACCCCCACTTCTCAGCCCCCTGCACTGTTTGGAAGCAAATCCCAGGCTCCAGAGCATTTCCTTCCTGATCCTTGGATATGTAGGGGGAAGGCGCTTAAACTGAGATGAATTCTTCGCAGAGGAGGTGCCTGTAAACTCCAAGAGAAAGAGAAACTTGAACAAAAACAGAAGTACAGACAGCCAGGAAAGATCTGCAGGATGGAGGAGGGGGAACAGGAATTCATTCCCAGGAATTACTCTCAGATTTCAACAACGTTTATTCTTTAAATAAGATGTAATATTCCATCAACACTCCTTTTTTTTCCCCCTTATCAAACACTACAGCAGAAATCAGACAATTAAGAAACAAGACTGATATTAGGAGTAAGCCTATCCAGCCCTGTACAGTGAAACATTAAAGAAACATATTCGAGCTGCATTGGTCCATGGTGACAACACTTTTTAAAATATATGGGCCATGACCATACTTTTAAAGTTTATATTTATTTTGCTTCATTCCACGAGATGTAAACTGGAATATTCAGTTGTAAAACAGCATTTTATTGGTTCTGGGTAATTCCCCAAGAGAGGAAAATAAAGTTTATTTCCCCCCCAAAAAAGTGATAAATGTTTAATGAAACAGCTAGCCCTTTCCCCTTAAAGGTTAGGCATGACTTTTTAGAATATTTTTATAAGCATCTGATTTTTTCCACCTGAATTTGGCTAATGCATCAGAATCCAGGTGTGAGTGTGGAAAAAGGGGGAGAAATACCCGAGGCTCTAAAATCAGGATTTGCTCTTCAGTGTATGGAATCGCCCAGAAAAGTGAGGGTTCTGTCCTCAGGAAGGGCCAGGAATCGTTGGGGAAAGCACCCACTCAGAAACCATGGAAAAATGTTCAGAGCATCAGCTTTTGCTCAGCTACTAGCTGCTGGAAAGGCAAAGTATGAGCACCTTGTATTTCACACACAGAGACACCTTTGCCCACCCACACCCTCCGTAAGGGGCTTTTCAGGCATCAAGTAGCTTTTAACCCAACGAGTTTAGGGAAAGTATAGAGCGAGCCAGAAATAAACGTGTGAAATATTTCTTAGAATAAGGAAAGATTTCCAAGCGCAAGAGGAAAAGTCTTGACAAGGCTTGTTTGGGATTTCCCCAAAGGCCACCCCTTTCCCGGGATTTCCAGTGACCCTGGGGCGCACCCTGCAACGCCATCAGGGCACCTGCGGTGGGGACTCCTGCCCGCGGCGGGGCTGAGAAAGACCGCACCCTTTCTCTCCTTGCTCCCATTACCTCCTGCCCCGCGGTACTTGCTGCCTCGGCTTCCTGCCTCTGGTCCCCATTAAACAAAAGTCAGGAGTAGCAGGCGGCAAATCGCTCACGGCCTGCGCGCTGCAGGGCACCAGGCCTCGTCCCCCACCTGCGGACCTGCCCCGCCAAAGCCTGGGCCCTGCCAGGACCTGGGGCCACTTTCTCTTTCCCAGGCGTGTTTGCTCAGCTGGCCGCACGCGCAGCTCCAGGCCCGCCAGGCCTGGTGGAAGGCAGCTTCCTCCAGAACCTAAGGGACCATCTTAAAGTGATGGTTTGGAGCCGAGCGGAGGGCGCCCCGGGGAGCCCCGGGCCGTAGCGTGCGGCAGTAGCTGTGTGAACTGTTGGCTTTGCACACTCCACCTGCGGCGCGGCCGAGGCAGGCTCCTCAGGCCTCTCCCTCCCCAGCCGTCCCTCCGCCCTGGCCGCGCACACGGCCCCCGCGGCCCTGGGCACGCCCGTCTTACAGCGTTCGGCAGAGCCGCGGTGGGAATAGAACGCAGTAACTACCTTGAGTATTTAAAAATCAAACTCTTTACATGGCCAAGTTGGTATGAAAGCATTCTTGTATTGTGAGTATGAAAATAAACACAATATTCTGGAAGAGGTATAATCCTCTTTACCCAATGGCATAATAATCGGGTAAAGAATGTGTTTGAAGTCAGGAACAGGTAGATTTTTAAAAAAAATATATACAAGCTCGCACATAGAGCCGTCAGCACTGATGCCCCGTCTTTTTCTTTCTCATCATGTGGAATAGGGAAAGCTTACCATACCTCCTCCATCAGCATGCCTGTCCTTGCAGCCCGCACTGACTCATGACCCCCACCCGCTGGCACTCAGACCCCCTTCTCTCCTCTGACTGAGCCCTGGTGATGGCGGCCTTCGCCAGCCTCACGTCAGCTCCCGGGGCAGCAGGGCAGGCACAGCTTTCAGGGGCGGTCGGCTCTTCCCCAGCTGCCCCAGGCTGGGCCCCGTCCCTCCTCAGTCTGAAGCTGGTTCCCAGGCCTGGTCCCTAGACACCTGCCCGTCACACCCGGCAAGGCTAGTGGATGTCCAGGGGTGACGCGCCCAGCGCTCACTGCGGCCAGGACACGCCGGCCCCCTGCTGTCGCGGCCCCAACCACTCCCGTTCAGAGGAACGAGCGCAGTGGCCAGGAGGCGCGTCCAGGCTGAGGCCAGGCCCGCCCGCTGACCTGCACTCCAGGCCTGGGGCCACGCTCTGCGTCAGCCGCCACGGCCCTCCTGGCGCCCTGACCCAGCCCCGGAGATGGGGGGAGGACAGTGCCTCTGGGCCTCATGCTCTCGGGGGTCAGGGAAGTGCCGCAGGGAAGACGGGAGAAGCAGGACAAGTGGAGGGCAGGGGCGGGCCGGCCACCCGGGGCCCTCAGGCTGGCCTCCAGTGGGGCCCGCGCACCTGTCCTTCTGATTTCCCATTGAGGCTCATCTCTCAGAAAGTCAGAGCTGAGGAGAATGAGCAACCTTCCTAAGGGGGACCCCACAGCTTCTGCAGACCTCTCGGTTTGACTGCGAGGAGGGGGACAGGCCTGGGTCAGGAGAAGCAGAGCTGTCCATTCCCTGGAGGAGGAAGGTCAGCGAGTGGGAACAGTTTATTCGCCCCTGGAAGGATCACGTTTCAGTGGAGGGAGCCAGGAATGAGACGCTGTTTGTTAGCTCTGCTAATCCAGTAAGTGTACGTTGGACGGCGGAGCTGTTATTCGCGACTCTGCTACGTGCCCCGTGATGAGGAAGCAGAGTTCCGCTGAGCTCAGGCTCGGGCTGTGCTAAGACCATGGGAAGCTCTCAGCAGCTTTGGGCCACGCTGATCTTCATTCAGGGAGCAGCACGTGGTGACCCAGGAAGGGAGGGACCCCTGCCCCTGGAACTGCAGTGCTAGTAAGTTTCTGGAAGCTCCCATGGTTTATGGTGATTTTTATCAAACTGACTCCAGAATAGAGGATTTGTGTTGCTGTGTGGGGTGAGTTTTCTCCCCGAGTGAAACATCCCAGCATCAGAGAAACGTGCTGAGTTCAATTAACAGAAGTGTTTGTGCTCCCCTTCTCAGGTCCAGGGTGGTGTCAGGGCCGCCGTGAGCACCGGGGGACCCTCGGGTCGGAGCTGCGGGGACAGGACCCTGGGCGATGACCCCCCAGACCCGGAGGCCGCAGAGGAACTGGGGCAGGGGAGTCGCCCACCCCCACCCTGGCCCCTGGGGGCCCTGTCCACCGTCGGCCTCCTTGTGGCCTGGCTGGGGCCGGCAGCTCTGTCTTTTCTCCAAATGCCCCGTCCTCGTCTGGGTGGCAGGGGGTGGAGTCAGGGCCCAGGCGGGCGTGAGCAGGGGCTGGGGGTGAGTCCCTGGGCCTGGCCCTCAGGCGCATCATTCTGGGGACTGACCCCTCAGGAGCATCGCTCTGGGGACTGACCCGCGATGTCAGCCGGCCTGGACTGGCGAGGGCAGGTTCCTTCCTTGTCCCCGCCGCAGGGGGCCCAGCAGGGCAGGTGAGGACAGGCTGAAAGGGCTCCTTTCTTTGACTGCCGTTTCCCTGACAATGACCCGTCCTAGGAAGTGCGTGGCCGGCAGCAGAGACAGTGACGGGCGGGGTGACTCAGAGGCTGAACCGCAGCCCAGAGGGAAGGCTGCCCAGGGCTCGGCTCTGGGCGCTGCTGCCAAGTTTGGGCGTCACCAGCGCCTCCCTCGGGGGCTCAGCGGGGTGGCAGTGGGGCAGCCTGGGCTTGTTGCCAGCTCCCGAGGTGGGCTCAGGGGCCAGCCAGCACCCTGGAGCCTCCGCCCCCTGGTCACTGGTCAGTCCGGGGGAGCCCATGGGCCCAGTCAGGACACAGACTCTCTGGGGAGGTTTGATGGAGCGACAGGGAGAGACCTGCCAACCACACGGTCATGGGGCGTCGGAGGCTTCCGGGATCCACCTGAGAGCAAGGCCCGCAGGTGGGAGAGCAGGTCTGAGGACCAGAGCAGACGCAAGGGCAGAGCCAGGACTCAGCTGCACCCAAGGTCAAAGCCAGCTCTGCCGTGCCTCCCCCTTCTCCTCAAGCCAGTGATTTCTGTTCTGAGACCAGGGCGAGAGAGAGACGGACAGACCCGTCAGGGCCAGACCCGGACAGGGAACCTCAAAGAGACGGAACCAGACGGGCCAAGGTGGGGAGCGGATCCACTGGGAGCCCCGAGGCTGCTCTGTGAGCAGACAGCGCTGACAGTGGGAGCAGCTGGCAAAGCCCACGGCCGCGGGGAGGTCAGAAGCAGGGCCGGGAAGCGCTCTCTGGACTCGGGGCTGGAGAGCAGGGTCGTAGGGCCCGTGGCTCCCTCCGCAAACTGCTCTTCTGGGGCAGCTCTGGGCCCCAGGCAGGGACACGATCCCGTCCATGTGTGTCTCTTACTAGACTGTCAGCTCCCGGAGGTCAGGGACTCCATACGGCTCATCTTTTCTTTTTAAGCTATTTCATCGCAGTATAGCATACATGTAGAAAATGCACGCATCTCACCATACGGCTCAGCCGTGTTTACACGTGGGCCCACTGCGTGACTCCGGCCAGATCAGGATGGACACATTTCTAGGGCCCCAGATGCCCACCCCCACCTTCCCAGTCAACACCCCAGGGGTCAGCTCTCTTTGACACTCTCACCATAGTCGAGTCGTGCCTGCTCTGAGCTTAATATAAGCTTTTGCTTCCTCACGGCCACCAGGTGGGGACGTCCAGCGTGACTTGCCCCTCCATGTCACTACAGCTTGGACAGGTGTCGCCCGGGTGTGCACCTGCCCTCCTGTCACCGGATATTTGACACCTGGAGCCCGCAGATCGCAGCTTGAAGAGTGACGCGGCCATGGACACTTTTGCAAATGCCTTCAGTGGGCACAGTACTCATTTGGGTGTGATAGGTCCAGGAGCGGTGGCCTGGGCCTGGCATTTGACCTTCTATTCCCAGTACTCCATCCTGTGTATCAGGCCAACAAGGTAGGTGTCTAATAAGGAAAAATTGCTGTTGAAATCATAAACAACTTTCACCAAATCCCTTGAAAGAAGTTAAATTGAATGTCATTTACTAGGGTCTTTATGGCCTTATCAATAAATTTTTCAGATTGATTTCCAAGTAAGTGAATCAAAATGGGAAGAATAGGCCAAAATCTCAATTAGCAGAAGACATAAGCGCCTCTCCTTAAAGAATTCATATACAAGCTCAAATTGTTGTTGTTAACGATGCAATTTCAGGAAAGTAAGCTAAACAGCCTTTGAAATGAATGAGAAGAACACGGAGAACCGCTCGCAGAAGGCTTAGTGCGAAGACTACGGTCTCGCTGAGATGAGCGACTAGGCAGTTCTGGAAGGAGGTCTGGGTCAGGGCAAGAGACACGTTTTGGCAGGAACAGGGCTGCAGCAGGCACGTCGACAAATGCCCCGAGAATTTCACGACAAGAAAGAACCTCACTGCTCAAGGTACCAAATCTGTGCTTTTCTTTTGAATATCTGCTCCGGTTTCCACCGGTTAGAAGAAGAAGCCACTGGGGCCACGCCAAGGGGGCTGAGAAACGAGCTCTCCTGGTGGGAGCTGGCCCTGCCTGCCACCCCTTCCTCATCCTAGCTCTCTTGATGGGCGGAGTCTGACCACAGATTTGGCCTGAATTTGCATGAAAGAAAGTGCAGTCTTGCCTCAAAGAAAAGATGAACAGCCAGATACGTGCGTTCAGGTTTGGACCCAAGCCTTGGTCTTTGTTCCGTCTCCTCGCTTCCCTGGGCCCTCTCCCCGAACCACCACCCGGAGGCAGGACTCAAGTCCAAGCCTGAAGTCAAAGAATTTGGGGTGTTTTTCTAGGCCTCCTCCCATCCCTTTGGAAATCCTTACAAGCGGAAGGGAATAGCCCCTTGCCTGCCCAGCATAAACCTTCGGCACAAGAGGGTTAAATAAATAGTTGAGGCAGAGGGGGACGATGAGGGTGATCTCCGAGCCACTGAACATCGTGGCTGGCAGGCACCCACACGAAACAGGGGCAAGCTGAAAAAGCAATGAAGACACAGGGAGCGGGGGCCTCTTCCGGCGAGAGGGCCCAGAGACCACGGGGACACCTCTCCTCCGCAGGCCGGCTCTCCCATCCCGGCGTCGTCAGACGCAAGGGCGAGGCCAGCGCTCTGTGGCCACACACGCTAGGGACAAGCAGGAGCTGAGATAAGACGCCTGGAAAAGCACAGTGTGGGGGGAGCAGACACAGCACCCTCATGTGGGCCCAGGGGTCGAGGGGACGGGAGCGGGGGTCTGCTCACCCTCCAGAGGCCGTGCACTTTCTGAAACGCCCGCTGGCCGTTCGGAAGTACCTATGGGTGTGTCTTAGGAGCCACAGGGCCACTGCGGTCACAACTCCAAGACACTGTTCACTGGGTGCCCCTGGGGATTGGAACTGGAATAAATGCTGTCATGGATTGAATTCCCATGTTGAATGTTGGTCACAGGTCCTGAAATACCCAGAACACCTGAATTTTAAAGGAGACACCGCATTGTCTGGGTCAGCTTACCCAAAATGTCAGGGTCACAAGTCCTGTGCTTTGGGGGCGATAAAAACACAAAAAGACACATGCATACTCACAAAACGTGAGCATAGTGGATGGAGCGGGAAGGAGGCTGGAGAAGCTGTGAGAAACAGTCCACAGAAGCATCACTGCTCATTCCATGAGCCAACGTTGTCTAAGTGATATTACAAAGTCACACCTGGGTAACGTAAAGACAGACATAACAACCAACGGAATAGAATAGAGCCCAGAAATAAGCCCTCACACACATGGCCAACTAACCTTCTACAAGGTACCATGACCATTCAACTGGGGAAAGCACAGATTTCTCAACAAATGGTGCTGGGATAACTGGATCTCCACGTGCAAAAGCTGGACCTTTATCATACACACACACACACACACACACACACACACATACACAAAAATTAAGTCAAAATCCATCAAAAACCTACATGTAAGACCTAAAACTATAAAAGTCTTAGAAGAAACCATAGGGGGAAAGTTTCATGACATTGGTTTGGCAGGAACCTCACGAATACAATACCAAAACCACCGGCAACAAAAGTAAAAATAGACAAATTGGACTGTATCAAAATTAAAAACTTCTGTGCATCGAAAGACACCATCAACAGAGTGAAAAGGAAACCTATGAAATGAAAGAAAATATTTGCAAATCATATAAATGAGAAGAGGTTAACAAGAAGATAAAAACTCCTGCAACTCAACAACAAAAATCAAACAACTCAATTGAAAAAAATGGGCCAAGAAGAAGATATAGAGATAGTCAAAAGCACATGAAAAGAGGTTCAACATTACTAATCATTACAGCAACAAAAATGAAAACCACAGTGAGGTATTACCTCATACCCATTAAGATGGCTACTATTTAAAAAAAAAAGGAAAAAAAAAGTGTTGGCAAGGATGTAGAGAAATTGGAATCCTTGGGTTCTGTTGGTGGTGGGATTGTAAAATGGTGCAGCCACTATGGAAAATAGTAAGGCACTAAATTAAAAATAGAATTAGCGTATGATCCAATAATTCCACTTCTGGGTCTCTCTCCAAAAGAACTGAAGCAGAGTCTCCAGCAGGTATTTGCACACCCACGTACATTGCAGCAGTGTGCTCAGGCGCCAAGGGACAGAAGCAACCAAAGTGTCCACAGATGGATGATGGATAAGCACAATGTGGTCCATCTATACAAGGCCATAATGACCAGCCTTAAAAAGGAAGGGAAACCATAACACCTGCTACAACATGCAGGAGACTTGAGCCTGATAAGAGGTTAGTATCCGGAACATACAAAACTCCCACAACTCAACAATAAGCAATGGATGACCTGAGTTTAAAATGAGGAAAGGGTTTGAATAGACATTTCTTTAAAGAAGGTAAACAGTGGGCCGATATAAGCGCGTGGAAAGATGGCCCGCTGGTCCTTAGGGAAACCTGAGCGAGTTATCAACTCACATTGGCTGCTGCGATGACTAGTCTCCTGTGTCAGCCTGAGGGGCCCAGACGTTCGGTCAAACACTATTCTGGGTGTGTCTATGGGGGTGTTTCTGGGGGAAATGAACATTTGAATAGAAGGCTGAGTCAAAGGGATTGTATTCTCTGATGTGAGTGAGCCTCATTCAGTGGGCTGACAGCCCAGCTAGACCACAAAGAGTGAGTGAGAGCGGACCCCTCCTGCCTGACGACCTCCCCCCGAGAGACAGTCTCTTCCTGACCTCTGACTCAGACTTGAACCTCTGCTTTTTCTGGGTCTGTCTCCTGCTAGCCTTGAGTGAGAGTTCAGTCACTCAGTCATGTCTGACTCTTTGCGACTCCATGGATTCCCCTCTGTCCACGGGATTCTCCAGGCAAGAATACTGGAGTGGGCTGCCATTTCCTCCTCCAGGAGATCGTCCTGACCCAGGGATCAAACCCTGGACTCCTGCATGGCAGGCAGATTCTTTGCCAGCTGAGCCACTACGGAAGCCTGCTAGCCTTAGGACTGGGGCTAAAGCTCCGGTTCCCCTGGGCTTCAGTCTTGCTGACAGACGATCTAGACATTTGGTAACTTCCATAATCACACAGACCAGTTCCTCACCATAAATAGATATAAGCATGTATAAACATAAACAGACAAACATTATGTGTGTATACACACAGATACACACACACATCCAATTAGTTCTCCTTCTCTGGAGAATGGAGACCCTGGACTAATAAGTTGTCAGAAACAAAAGCTAACAAGTGTTGGTGAGGATGCAGAGAAATTGGAACCCTGGTACACACTTGGTAAGAATGTAAGACGGTACGGTTGCTATGGAAAACAGTTCCTCAAAAAATTAAAAATAGAATTACCAAACAATCCAGCAATTCCACTTTTGATTATATAACCAAAAGAATTGAAATCAGGGTCTCAAAAGCATATTGGTCCACTCATGTTCATAGTAGCATTATTCACAATAACCAAAAAGTGCAAACAACCCAAAAGTTCATCGAAAGAGGATGTGGTCAGTTCATTCAACGCACTATTATTCAGTCATAAAAAGGAAGGTAATGCTAACACCTGCTACTATGACACGCGTGGTCCTTGAGGACACGATGCTCAGTGAACCAAGCCGGTCACAGAAGGACGCATGCAGCTTGGTTTCACTTACAGAAGGTGCCTGACGCAACCAAACGATAGAAACGGAAAGCAGAGTGGTGACTGTCCTTGGCGGGGGGCAGGGCAGGGGAGGGATCACTAAACGGAGGCGGAGTTCCAGGTTTCCATGATGAGGAGTCCCAGAGACAGAGGCTGTGATGACTACACAGCAGGGAATGGACTTAAAACCACTGGACTGTACACTTTAAAATGGCTAAGATGGTAAATTTTATGTCATGTATATTTTACCACATTTAAAATAAGCAAACAAATAAAAATCATTTATGGGTGAAAAAGATCCATTTAAAATACAAAATATACCAAAGGATTTTATGCTAACCCGGATCCAAAAGTTGATTGATATTTTTTCAGAGTCTACATTACAACTAACTTTTAAAAATTGTTATTTAATTTTTTAAAAAAGTCAAAGAATAATCATACTTATCCAAAAGTCTACTAAAATTTTCTTCCTTATGCAACTACATCTTTGTGAGTTCAGAGTTTTCTCCTTGGACTTTTTCTCTTGATACATTTGAATCAAAACAATGTATTGCAATAGATTAAATGCAAAACAAATAATAGATGCCAACAGTTTTCTACTAAGCCAAAAAGAAAGGAAATTTGCAAAAATGAAAACAATGCCACCCTGCTCACTAATTTTTTCATCTTGGAAAATATAGCCATTTTCACAAAACCATGGTTTTTATGTCAAGATGTAACCGATGAACCATTTTTATTTTTATATGAGTTAATAAGTATTTTTCAATTTGCTCAATGTTAATTTCTAACATGATGAATGCACGTGTGTGCGTAATCTCTCTGCTGTGTGACTCTGCAACCCCCTGGACTGTGCCCCTCCAGGCTCCTCTGTCCGTGGGATTTCCCAGGCATGAATTCTGCAGGGGGTTTGCCATGCCCTTCTCCAGGGGACCTTCCCAACCCGGGGACTGAGCCCGTGTCTCCTGTGTGTCTTGCGCTGTAGGTGGATTCTCATCTGTAGGTGAATATCTGTAGATAAACTGCACACAAAGACAAGCCCTTGAAGGTCCTCAGTAACTTGCGTGGAAGGGGCCCTGTAGCCGTGGCTCTCACACCCCACGACCCACGCACGGCTCTGGGAGCGGCCCTCCACGGCGTCCCACGGGCGGGGAGGCCGTTCCGCAGGTTGAGGCAGGCCTGCTTCTGGGAACGAGCAGAGTATGTATTTACGGGGGAGAAATGACAGTGTGTCTTCTGTGAATAGCTACATCGCTTGCGTCCCACTTCCTGTTTCCACCATTTGGAGTATTTATAACGTTTTCCATTTGATCCTTTTTGGGGACAAATGGCTTGTTCTGGAAAAACGGACAGACAACACCGAAGTAGCATGGAGCCCGGGGAGCTGCCTACAGACAGCATCCTCAGGGGACCCCCCGCTCACAGGTGGGAGGAGACCCCTCCCAGGTAGGACCCGGGCGCTGGACCCTGAGGATGGGACGTGGGGCCTGCGTGGGGCCTGCATGGGGCCGACGACCGGCCTGCCGCGCCAGCTCCCGCCTGCACCGCGCGTCCAAGCATGATGTGTGAAACGCGGAGGTGGTTCCCGGGAGACAGGCCGGGGAGCCAGAGCTGGTGCAGACTGGGGAGGGTAGCTCAGTGGTTTCTCTCCCCCGGGAATCCAGCAAGGACAGGCTTCAGGACTATCTCCAGGTCATCTCTGAAGAGAACCGGTGAGCAGAAATCAAGACCGGAGCGTGAGGGGTGAAGGAGAGACTGCAAAGTGGACGCCTGGATGGGGGGAGACTGCGGGCCACCGGGCTGTGACCCCGGGGGTCTGACCTGAGGCTTGTGTCCAGCCGGCCTCTTGGGGCACCCAGGGTCTGAGAACAGATGGGTCCTGCATTTCCCAGAACGGTTCTTCATGCTGGCTTCTTCTCTGGCTTGGAGGCCCAGCCCGTTCATTTGTCACACGCTGATTTCAGGGCAGAGTGCGAGCCATCCACCCATGAGCCTGGCCCTGAGCAGAGCCAGAGCCCCGGGGCCTCGGCGAGCATCCCCCTTGGAGCTCTGACCCCCCCGGGTTCGCCAACGTGCCCGGTGTCCCAGCACAGACACACGTCACTGTAAGGCGTCACGGACATGGTGTGATGCCTTTCTTTGTTCTCACTCTAATCTGGCTGACCTTTAAGGAGATAGACGCCTCTAGACTTGGCTCCCGACCCTGTGGCCACAGAAGCCAGCGAGGGGAGATCAGGGCCAGGGCTCTCCTCCTAAAACCTGCCTCCTGGTCGGGCAGCCCGAGCTGCCACCTCTCCAGCCAGCTGGGCGGAGGGGCGCGTCCTTGCTCAGGCCAGGCTCACGAGGGGCCAGAATCAGAACTGGAGGGACAGGGCGGGTCCGCGCTGCCCAGCTCTCCGTGAGGCTCAGGCAATGTCCGGGAATCCCCACCAGGATGGATGCAGGGCTGGCCAGAGCGGCGGGTGCCTCTCCTGTGCTCACTTGACCCTCCGGGAAGCGCCTTCAAAGCACTCGCGGTCTCTTCTTTGTAGGATTCTATTCAAAATCGAAGTGGTATTATGAAAGGCACAGAGAAGCATTTAGCCCTATTAAGTAACTGGACCATTTATCACAGTAAAGGGAAGGGAACTGGGGGCTAACGCACTTGTAAGCATTTCATTCAAGGGAGAAAGATGAGGGAAAACACATAATATATCTTAGGCACGGCAATGTCCTGTTATTGTTAGAAACTGCTGGGACCTCATTACAGCCTATGAAAACATCATCTGTGAGTACTGAAAGGCAATAAATCTTCCACAGCCTGAAGAGAAGGTGGGCAAGGAGGGACGAAAAAGAGGGAGAAAGAGGGGAAGGGGAGAATTACCTCCGCTGCTGGATTTTCTCACCGAGCCTCGGGCCAGGCTGGGCTGCAGACTAGTTCCCGGAAGGGCTCAGCTTCCTGGTGCAGGCTGATGTGTAGGAGGCCTGTTAACTATTCTGAAGTCATTGTCGACAGTTAATAAAGTCAGTTTAGGATCGATTCCCCCCATCCCCTTTTCGGTTTTCATACTATATATATATAAAACCTCTCAGCAGTCTTGGTTCTTCCTTGGACATGGAAATTCCTTTTTATAAACTTTATCCTGGGACTAAAATTGGGCCAACTCTGAAGAATTGAGCCTAAATTAAGCAGTAAAAGTTAAAGTTGCTCACTTTGGACTCACTAAACATAGTCCCTGGGGCCTCTGTTATCGGCGCAAAGCTGAGGAGCATCCTCCAGGCCAAATGGCTTCACAAGATTACAGGGACTTCATCTGTTCTCTTGTGGAATTGAAAAATGGTCACAGATAATAAGTAATGGAAAAAATAAAGGAATGACAGCTTCAGCCATGAGCTATGTGGGAAAAAGACAAGCAGAACCTGAAGATTAGTCAGATCCACAAAAATGTGTCAATTGAGAAAGCAATCTCTTGGATAAACAGAAACCACAGTGTATTTTATATCCAATAAATAAGATTCTTTTACCTATAAAGAGATTAGTTGGCTATTCAACTGACCAATCTGTTTTATGATAAAAATTCTTCAGTATCTGAGCAGTATTCATATGTGGAGAGGAAAAGACACTAACCATAGTTTGTATTTTCTTGTCCATTGACTATTTCTAAACACAACACTTCTCTAAATATTTTTGCACACTCTTCTCATAGACTTAACTATTACATAAGAAGCTAAACTATTAATAACTATTAAATATAAAATTATGAATTTAACTGATCTGATTCAACATTTAAACAAATGGCTGATAACAAAAGTTAATCAGCCTTTTCCAAAGATTTAATGGGTGTAAGTCTAAGCACATTAAGAGGACACATTTTGACGATGAAAATAAAATGGATCTTACAGCCAGGCTGGTTCACTGAAGATGTAATTCTGTGGATTTAAATTTGCTTCTCTATTTTCATTCACACATGCACACACACACACGGTTGCAAACACACACAGTGACATGCTTGCTCACACATTTACACATGTGCACACAGTTACACAAACGCACACACACACACTGACACTCACGCACCAGCAAACATTGTCCATTGGGCTTTTTGAAAGCAGTCGCCAAGCCAGATGTGTGATACAGATAGTTGTAGGATCAGCAACTATGAAGCGGAGGGAGAAAAAGCAAGACTGAACAGGAGAGTTGAACTTGCTATAGCTCTGACACAACCCACCCTGCAAACCCAACAGGCAGCATTGTGAGACTCGGGTCTATGAAGGCCATCCTGCACCAGGCCTGACACCCTCACGCTGCCTCTGGGACCACAGCTGAGGTGGGGCTTTGCACTCAGAGGATTCCGGCCGACCTGATGCCTCCACATGCTGGGCATCAGCTCCTCCCTTGAAGAGGAACATGGTGGGACATCTTGGTGTCATAGAGATAGAGAGAAAATGGCCAGATAATTGACAGTGATAGGTAGATAATGGACAGATAAGAGATAATTGATAGCAATAGATAACAGAGATAATAGATAATCAATAGTGATAGATAATAAAAATAATAGATAACAGATAGATGATAGAGATAGATAATAGATTGATATTGATTGATAGATAATTAGACAGATAGGTAGATTGATAAATGATAAATAGATGATAGATACCCACTCAGAATAAAGATTTTAAATATACAAATTATCAAACAATATAAAATAAGTATCTTAATCTTTTAATCACTATCTTAATCATTTAAACTTTTTTAAATGATCAAGCATGTTTTTAATGAGAACCAAATTTGTAAACTAGAACTTCTAGAAATAAAAATAATAGTGATTAAGTTTTAAAAGGCATTAAATATCTTAAACAGCAGATTAAGCTCAATCAACATAAAAGTTTCTAAACTGGAATATAAATATGAAGAAATTATTTAAAATGCAACCAAGAGACAAAAAGAAATGGAAGAGAGAATGAAAAGTTGTCATTTATGTAACTAGAGATTAGTAGGAAATAAGAAACTTGATGGAGAAGATGCAACATTCAAAAAAGAATGAATGAAAATTTCCCAGACTTGTCAAAAGACTCAAGTTCTCAGATTAAGGAAGCCCAGTTAATTCCCTGTAGGACAGACAAAGAAAATCAAAGATAGATATAGCATCATAAAACTGAAGAATGTAACAGACAAAGATTTTAAATACAAGTCAGGAAGAAAAGATAGAAACCTTTAAAAGAAAGGAATTATGTTAAAGGCTGACTTCTTATCAGCAATAATGAAAGTCAAGAAAGAGTAACATTTTTTCCAATATACTAAAGGAAGAATCCTCCTTAAATTCTATACATAATCAAATTAATTTTTTTAAGAATCGAGAGAAAATATTTTAATTTTGGGGGGAGTTTGGCTCAAAAGGCCCCTATAAACAGAAATTCTAAAGAATGCAAATAGTACTAGAAATTAAATACTTGATAAACTTAAATTCAAAAGTTTTTGCCAAATGACATCTTTAAAAGAGTAAGAAAACAAGGCAAAGAATAGCAGAAGATACGTGCAGTATGTATCACTCACAAACTCTGGAATCCATCACATGTAAAGTGCTCCTACTAATAATTAACAAGAATCAGATAACTGAATAGAAAAATGGACAACCAACTTAAACAGTCATTGCATACAACAGAGGATCTAAATTGGCAACAAGCATTTTAAATGCCCCAAATTTATTAGTAACCCAAGATATGCAAACTCAAATCGCAATGGGATGCCCCTATTCTGGGTTGTCAAAAACCGTGAAGTTTGATGACACCACCGGTCGGCTTGGATGTGAGGCAAGCAGGGCTTTCCTACACGGCTGAGGGGCCTGCAAACCGAAAGCAGGACGTTATGGAAGATAAAAACGGAGAGAGGTCTGAGACGACCTTTCTAAAAGGCTTCAGCTGCGACTGAAGAATGAGGAGTGGGTCAGACCAAGGAACTCAAGGAGAGAGCTCTTTGTGCAAAGGTCTGAACTGGAAAAGAACTCAGCGAGTTTGAGCACCCTAGAGGACAGGCGGCGCAAGGGACCCGGGGCCAGAGCAGCCCGGAACTACGCCTAGGGTGCAGCAGGAGCCCAAGTGCCCTCAGGCCATGCTAAGGACCCTGATTATTACCCTGAGCTTCAGAGGCTGGCGAAGGGCTTAAAGAAACGAAGTTCTCAGATTTGCGTTTTTCAGAGATCTCTCTGGTCAATACAAGGAAATGGGCTGAGGGTATGCGTGGGCAGAAGTGGAAAACCACTTGGCCTTTTACAGTCATCTAGCAGACTAATAGTGATGACAGAGTCTGGGGAGAAGTAATCAGACTGTGAATGTTCCGGAAGTGAGATGAGCAGGCCTTGGGGCTGGCTGGGTGTGGTGGTGAGGAGGACGGGGAGGACGGACACGTGAGGGTGACCTGGGGTCTGGAGGCTGGCTTGCGTCTGGTGCCGGGCATGCACTCACAGGGGGACCCTGGCAGAGGCGGGCTGGGTGTGAGACAGACAGACCGCGAACGCAGTTCTGCACCTGCTGGACGTGAGACGCCTGGTCTGCCTCCAGGTAAAGATGCAAAGGACGCATCTGACGCGTAAATCTAGGCCCAGCGGAGTCCAGGAGCGGGCTCACACATGCTCCGCCTCTCTTACCAGCTATGCAACGTGATAACGTGTCAGTGCCTTGATCCTGGCCGTGAACACTTACAGCATGGAAACTGGCAGATGCTGCAGGCCAGGGCTGTTACCCCTCTGCCCGCACCCAGCCTTTGGACTCGAGCAGAAGCTGGGTCTGAGACACAACACCTGGGGGGCCTTGGGGCTCTAAGTTGGGCGTTGTTAGCAGCAGCTCATTTTCCGCCCAGAGTCCAAGTGGGGAATTTGCTCCCGCCGTCCCCATAAAACTGCCTGCTGTTGACACACGAATGGCTTCCAGACAGTTTGGGCAGGTTGGGGATAGTTTTATATGAAAAGGAGTGAGAAAGAGATGTTTGTCGATGAAACAAAACTCCCCTCCTGGCTTTGGCTAGCTAGCGCGGCAAGGACGTGAGAACAGCGTAACGGGTTTACGTGAACGCTCCCTTTCCCGCCTGGGGCCCTCTGGACCTGCTTCCTTGGGCGCCTCTGTGTCCTGACGCTGGCCTAGTGGATGCCAGCCCCAGGTGAGGGGCCTCTGGCACACCAGCCCACGCGAGCTCCCCTCCGGGCACGAGAGCCCAGCCCATGCCCCCCGCAGAGCCTGCCCTGCCAGATGGCACAGGGGGGAACACGGGGGCCTAGGGTCTGCCAACGGAAGCGAGGTGTGTGGCTCCAAGCAGGGCCCCGGGGTTGCAGAGCAGCGTGGGGCGCGGTCCTGGGGCGCCTCCACGATGCTGCCTGAGACACACCCGCAGCCAGCACCTGCGTCTGCGCCGGGACACGCCAGCTCCCCAGCCTGTTCACGTAAGGTCTCTCATCTTTGCTTCCTCCAACGGCGCTGTGGAGTTGAAAGCATAGTGTCACAACCTTCCTCTGTTTTCCAAATGAGGTAACTAAGGTTCAGAAAGTGTGGCTTTCCCACCCCTTTAAATGGTCGTGGACCAGCCCCGGCGACTCGGGGCTGAGACCCCATAAACTCACCGCAAGCCTTCCCCACTTCTCTGCCGTCCAGCGTCTTGTGCTGTCATCGTGGTTTCTCCAACTCTTATCTTCCCCTGATTTGACTTCCAGGTAATGCACGCGTTTGTACTTAAAATGGAGTGTGTAATTCTACATATAATTGTGTCAGTAACAGCATACAGCTTGCCTTCTGAAACATCTAGACAGACTGCTTCCTGTGAGGTCCCAAGAATTCCAAGTAGGAGTCATCATATAGGCTTTGATATGTATACATTAAAGATGGCTTTAACAATAACCTTCTCCTAATTATAACAGTTCGGTATGGGTTCATATTATAAAATTTTTAAAAATCTGGTATGATCATCCATAATTAATAATCAAAATAAAAATATTGATGTAATGGAAACATTAAGATAAACATCAAGATAACACACAGCCCACCAAGAGGGTGATTATCTTAAAAGTTCCCTCATTTGGGTTTACGAACAATGGCATTTACAGTATAATGGATACTCATGAATGTGCACGCTCACGTGTGTGCATGTTTCACGTCTTGTCCTGCAGTCTCCCTTCCGAGGCGCACCCGGGGTGGAGGCTCCTGGCAGCTTTGGACAGAGAGACACACACCGAGTCCGAGGGGCCAGCTGGTCCCCAGGGCCGCCTGCCCGCCCACCCACTGTGTTCACCTGCATGGTGCCTGCCTCTCAGAGGAGCAGGGCTGATGGTACAGCCAACAGGATATTACAGAGACACCAGGTTGTGATCCCTGAGGCTGGATATCACACAGACTGTGGCTTCCTCTTTGCTCTCTTGGGGACCACTCCCCGCAAGGCCACTGGCCTGCATCGGGAGGACCTCGGGGGGAGGTCCTGGAGAGGACCTGGACTGAAGCCCCTGCCAATGGCCGTGCAAGGTGCCATCTGGAAGCGGATCCTCCATCCTCCCGACATCCCAGGCCAGTGTCCGGACGATGTCACCCCGGCGACACTTGGCCCGTGACCCCATGAGAGACCCTGAGCCAGAACCACACTCTGAGGTGCTCCTGAATTCCTGATTTGCAGCACGTGTGAGTTAATCACCCTTTATTGTTGGTTTAAGCTGGTGAGTGTGCAGCAATAGATAACTAATAGGCTCGATTTAAACCAGGCAACCCGACTAAAATGCAGACTCTGTCACTTCCCTAGATAAGAGGCCTTGGGAAACACATTTCATCTCTTATTTAGGAATTCTCTGAAATTGAAATAATAATATTTACCTCAAAGCACTGCTTTAACAAGTAATTGTGAGCCTACAACACAGAAGTCTTGGCACAGCGTCAACATTCTTGGGGTGACGGGTTCACACGGTTTACCCAGAGCTCTCGCAGTTCAGTGCTGATAAGCTGGCATTGGCCCCCTCACCCCAGGCAAACTGACCGCCCGTCCCTCTAGCGTGACTGGAAACTGGCTGGGGGTGAGAGGTGCCCATGGGACAGAGCTAAGAAAGAAAGTCTAGAAGCTTCAGGTAGACTAGCCCACACCCTCCTCGCCCACACGCAGAGAGAGACTTTGGCTGTAGGACTTCCTCACCGTGCCTGTGAGGCCTGGGTTCCAGGCCGCAGCTCTCAGAAGCTCTTCAGTGGCCCCAGCAGCGTCTGGTTGGCCGGGAGCTCCCTGCGGTCCCCATCACTCTGGTCTCACAGCCATTCTCTCCTAAGGATGGGATAGGGCCTGCTCCACACCTTCAACGAGGCCGTCGAGGAAGCCTCATGCCTCACACGCTGCTGGAGATAGCAGTGGCTGAGGAAAAGGTGTCTCCTTGGATGCTGGAAGCCGCTGCCCCAGAGCCCAGCACTCAGTCCTTACCTCAGAGGCCCTCAGCAGGCCGGGGCCCTGGCCAGCCCCGAGTCGGCCTCCTCCACGGCCTCCGAAGTCCCCTAGGCGCCCCGGAGTTCTCTACCTGCCTGAGTTCTCACCGGTCATCTCCTCCGCTCACCACTCCTGCCCACCCACCCGATGAAGGGTGGCTCCCTTCCCCCTTCAGGTCTGTACTGAGGCCCCTCTCCCTCTTGGAGGGGTCCCCCGCCTCCCTGGGAGCGTCCTGGGGGCCCTGCACTCATCCCAACAAACAAGACCACTTACAGCACAGCTGTGGCTCCGCTGGCCTGTCCCTGCCTGCCCTTCGCCCCCGTCTCAACCCACCAGTGCCCATCACACAGCAGATGCTCAGCAAAGAATTGTCGAGGAAACGCCTTTCATTCCCCTCGGCTCCATTTTCCAAAGAGCAGCACCTGGGGAGCAGAGTGGAACGCGCCTTCCCCCCCAGGAGCATCGCTGGCTGCGGCAGGGGAGCCGAGGAGGGGAGGAGGCAGAGGCGCGGGCCCGACGCCCAGGCGGGCGCCCACTGGCAGCCCTCAGCCGGGAGCCCCCCGGAAAGGCCAGGTCCGTGGGGACTGCTGCAGAGCGGCCCGCCTCCTGTCCTCAGGGATCATTGCAGAAGTCAAGAAGAAAGGGAAGGGCCCTTGAGTGAACTTCTTTCTTTTCTAAACAAAATGACACTGGCCTGGGCTGGACCACTTGACGAACTCCAGCGCTCTGTGGGTTCCCTGTAATGAGGAGCCCTCAGCTACCGAATGACCCACAGCAGACACACCGGGGGAGCCGGGGAGCCCGGGGAAGCACAGGCGTGACGAGCAGGCGCCCCGGCGCAGCCGGCCCTGCAGACCGAGGCAGGGCGCGCGGGGCCAGGTGTGAGTGGGCGCTCGTGCACAGCAGGGCTGGCTTCCTGCCAGGGGCGCCTCTTCACACGTCACACGTCTCATCGGAGAGAACTGGAATGGCTTCCAGAAACCCAGGCCCCTGACATCTGGTTTAGCGCTCTTTTCTGCAGCCTGAATAAAGGCACTCGCATCTTGCAAAGTCAGGCCGGACTGAACCGAGGGGAAGGAAGTTTTGACAACAGGCTTCGTTCCACCTGGTAAACGAGAGAAAGAGGACAGGAAGTCCAGGGTGGGCCTTGCAAAGAGCAGTGGTGAGCGGGCAGCCTGCAGAATGCAGGGCAAGTGGAGACACTGGAATTCAGGCCGCAGGACAGCACGTCTGCTTGGATGCTCAGGAGGTGGTTGGGGGCAGTGCTGTCTCACAAGCTTGTTTTCTGCAGTTTGCTCTTGTGGGGCTGGTATTTGGAGCTGAGCATGGCACTGTTTGTGGTTCCCCAGGACAGCATGAAGCATCAGAGCCCGCAGGTCAGGCTGACCGTGGCAGCTCCCTGGGAGAGGGAGGGGCAGGGAGTCGACACTGACTGTCCTTGAACTCCCACATGTGTTCTTTGATGTCAGCCTTGAAACACGAGGCAGTATTATCACCCCAACTTTATGGAGCAGATCAAGCGACTTAAGTGCTCACAACTAAGAAGTGGCAGCTTCCAGTCTGTCCGCTGCTGTTGTTCTGGAGTGAGCCGCCTCCTCCCGGCAGTGACCACAGCGCTGACCGTCCGAGGGCACCTTCCACGCCAGGGACAGAGTCAGGGTTTCCTGGCTCAGGGCATGCTCCCCGGACTGACCACCGATGGAAGCAGGGCATGCCTCAGCCCCCCCAGGCTCCGCTCTCCCAGTCCACCTTCTGCGATGTTGGAACTTAGTACGTTTTCCATGAGATGGAAGAAGTATCAAGGTAACTGCATAAAACTCACACTCACTTAGGCTTTTTTTTTTTTTCAAATTCGAAAATCCAAATTCCCCATCTGCTCACAGAACCTTGTCTGGAATTAACCAGACAGAGTGATACCCTTTCATTACAGAGCGGGTGCAGAGTCAAGGAAATGAATTGCATTTACAGCAGTTAGCCCTTTTGTGCCAAGAAACTCATCTAACTGGGGTTGGAAAACCAACCCTCAAATGTTGGGTATTAATTGGACCCTTGGCTGAAGCAGTCGCTCTATCAGCCAGTTAAGGTCCTTGGAGCGAGGGTACACTGTCATCCAAAGCCAACACACGGGGCTCAGCCTGGTCACATGCCATTTCCCCCCTCCCTGGCCCCTTCATCCCCAGTCTGCCGGCGAAATCAGGGGCTTTGAAACTCTCCAGGCCCCAGCTACCCGTGAGTACTGAAAAAGAAGCCCCAGCCTGTTACTGAGACCCGTGGAACGTCTGCAAGTGTTCATGGAGGCCCCTGGGGAAGCGTGTGTTCTCCTGAAGAAAGAAGCAGTGAACCAGGAGAAGCAGGAATTCTGGGGGCAGGTGGGCAGGTCGAGAAAGCACGGAGACAGCCTCCACCACCTTTCTTTCCAACGTGGAGAGGTGTACGTATTTGGGACCTGCCCACTTCTGGTCGTGGTGGTTTTCAGATCAATATGTACCAGCAACGAACATGTGGCCTTCGCTTATGGGCAAGATGTGCAGACCTGAAGTTCCAGCGTCACTGGACTCCCACTGGAATCCACAGCCACTCTCGAGTCCGGAACCCTGCGGCGGGAACTGAATGCTCAAATGTCCATGCTGTCGACCTGGATTGCCAAACGATTTAGGTGAAAACCGTCTCACACACTTCACACATAGCACATGCTCGGCATATGTTAGCTACCATCGCTCTTATTCTCTGATGACTGTTTGCCCAAATCCTCCTGGACTCGGCCAGCCACCCTTCCCCATTAAAAACACACCTAAGATTGGACACGAATTCAGGCCTCAAACCTGGATGGCTGTCCCCTAAGTGGGTATGTGTAATCCTGGTCAAGCCCTGGAGACTTTCTGGTGAATCTCAGAGAACAGGTGTGCAGCCCCAAGGACCAGAGGCAATAAATCAGAGGGACAGAGAACCAAGGCAACTGCAGTACAATTTTGGACAAAGAGCATGGATCCACTGAAAATACTCCAATCGTTGAGAAAGACGTGGAGGCTTTTCATGGATGGGGTTGGGTGGGAAATGGCTTCAGGCTCCCAGTGCCCCAGTCTCCAGGGACACACAGCTCCCTTGCAGTCTGTATGGCCACCCACACATGCAGGAGTGACCGGCATAGCGGGCTAAGCTGGGGAGGAGAGGGGACAATCCTGGCTGACCATCCCCGGCTCACGGGTCTTGATGGCAAAAGAAGCTGTCACTTGGCTGAAGGGTGGCTCCTCAAGGAGCAGCGTCAGCAAGGTCTACGGCTGGAAGAAGGTCAACCCAATGCTCAAAAGTACAGAGGGATTTCTTCTTGACCTTCCTGGTGTTGTTCCTGATAGTTATCCAAGACCTGGCCCAGTGGGTCTTGTCCAAGAAAAATTTAGTGGCCACCACAATAACTCACGGGGCAGCCTTAGAATTCTTTGCTTCCAAGCCAAGCATGAAGAGAGTTGTGGAAAAGAACTTCCGGGTGCATTCACCTGGCACCTGGACTCCATCCTCCTTTGTCTTTGGCAGAAACAGCCCAACGGTCCTTGGATGGACTGACGTGGATGGTAACCAAGGAGAGACCTTGGAGCCATTCCCCTGCCCGTCCTTCCTCTGAGCTGTCTCCAGGGCAGGGGAACCTGGCAGACCACAGTCCACGTGCTCACCAAGGAGCCTGAGCAACTAAACAACAAATCATCAGCGCCGCTGCAGTGGCCAGTCCTGTACGGTGCTTTAAGCACACGTGTCCATTTCCTTTGAGTGCATTCAGGTCCCTTGGTACCTCGAAGCTTCTGTGTCTGCACATATTTTGCATCTTCTTAGCTTTAGTTATGCTCTGCCCTCCCCCCTCACCCCTCCTACAATACAAGCCCCATGGAGGCAGCAACTTTTGCCTGCTGGTTCGAGCCTAAGTCTCCAGTGCTCAGGAAATAGGCGCTCAGTGAGTATTTCTGGCCACTGGATAAACCGGGGAGGCCTGAGGGCAGAACGGCCTTTTGCCCCAGGAGCCCCTGAGGACTGAGTGAGACCGCCTGCAGGGGACGGGAGGCTGCAGGTGGTGCTGGGATCAGAGACAGGGAAATCGGCATGAAGGGCCAGGGCCTGCCGAGGATCATGGGAACCAGGGGAAGGGTGTCCGTCAGGGCAGCGGCCAGATTCGTGGGACAGCTTCAACTGGCAAGTGTGAAATTCTCGCTCAATCAGCCAAAGATGAGGGGGGCCGCAGTGGAGGGACACGCAGCCCTGGGAGGGGCCGGCTCCACCGTGGGACCTCTGGGTCAGGGGGCGCGCTTCCCGCCTCCCTTTGCATTTGGCCCCCGTCTGGGTCCAGCCCTCTCCTTGTGGCAGGGGTGTGAAACGGCGCAGGAAGTTCCGGCCTTTCTCACCCTTTCAGACGCGGCCCCAAGAGAAGAGCAGCCACGGCTTCTTCCAGAAGGTCCTTTAGGAGACCTGCTGGGCTCGAGGCTCCTTTCAGGGCGCCCACTGGGGTGCTGGCCCGGCCAGCACGGCTGGGCCCTGTAGCTGGCAGCCCCGGCTCACCTGAAAATGTGTGTGCCCGTGCGTGCTCATGCGTGGGGCGGGTGTGCACGTGTGTGATGGTGGAGGGGAGGCCAGGGAGTCGGGGGAGGTTGGGGAAACTGGCATGAAGAAGCTGGTGCTGTGAAGGTGAAGAGAGACAGGTGGGGGGCATCAAAGGGGTGGGAAGCGCCCCCCGAACGGGGACAAGGGCCTGCTGGGTGCTGACACGGGGACTAGGCGGGTCCCTGCGTCGCTGACTGAAATAAGGGGAAATGGAGGAGAGTCAGGTTTACTGGGGTGGTTTCTGTTTCCTGGTTTCGTTACCGTCTCAACACATGTTCAGACATTTTTAATTTAAGTCAAAAGAATATACCTGAAAATTGTGATCAGTAGGAGGCAAAGGAATCTAAAGCATATGGTGTCCTTTTCTTCGAGGCCTGAGATCTAACACAGACAACATTAAAAAGTACCCACAGGTGGCACGGATGGAAAATGAAGATTTTTTTTTTTACCATATATGTATAAATTTAACATGTGCATATGTGTAATAAAATGGAATAGAGAGACAGCATACCACCTCTCAAACTGAGAAGGATTAGAATTTATGAGTTTTTCAGTTAATAGCTAAACTGTTTTTAGTGCTCATGGAATAATTAAATACAGGTAATTAAAGAGATGAGAATGAATCAACAAAAAATGAGACTACCGTGCAAGGGTAAGGGTTGATATTCAGATAGACATCAGGTGATACAGGTAAGCAGGTGGAGAGATGAATAAGTAAACTAGTTCCCAGTAGCTGCCATAACCAGTCATCAACTCCTGGTGGCTTAAACAATAGAAATACGTCCTCTGTCCCTTCTGGAGGCCCCGAGCCTGAGATCAGGGTGGCAGCGGCACCGTGCTCTCCCCAGAGGTCCCGGGGAGGGTCCCCCTTTGCCTCTTCCGGCTTCCGGTGGCTCTGGTGTCCTTGGCTTTGGCCACATCGCCGCAGCCTCTGCCCCCGGCCCCAGGGCCTCTCCTCTCCTCCTGGGTCTCCCCTTGCGTATTTCCTACGAGGACACCTGCCACTAGATTCAGGGCCACCGCGATGATCCAGGAGGACCTCATATCCAGATCCTTCACTGGTCACGTCTGCAAGGACCCTTTTTCCAATTAAGGTCACAGTGACAGGTCTGGGAATGAAGACATGCACACATCTTTCGGAGGGGTTGTCACTTCAGCCCCTACTATGCAGATAGACAGCATTTAGGGTTTCTATGGATAAGCTCCCTTTCATCCACCGCCCCAGTGTCCACCCCCCCCCCAGTGTCCACCTCTCCAGTGTCCATCTCTCCCGTGTTCACTCTGATTTATTCTCTTCTCCTGCTTGCATAACTACTGCAACTGACGCAGCTGCGAGTCTCCACAGCATCAATTTTACCGTATCATTTTGGGTCATGAGCTCACAAAAGACTACATTTTTAAAAAGATGATTGTCAAACCAGATGCCAGGAGCTCTCATGAGACGTTCTATAACTCAAACCACAGGCTCCCAGGCTCTGTTTTAAGAAGGACAGTCCTGTAATAAAAATACTGTGTGCACTTCCCCTGGGGCTTCCACAGGCTGACTCACACAAAAGTCAGTCACCTGCGGGCAGGTGAGCTTCTGGAGTGTGATGGGTGGGGATAAAGCAAATACTTGCTTGAAATCTGTCTTTTGGCCAAGAAACAGTCACCACGCCCACAGTCCCAAGACCAGGATCCCAGGGACCAGCTGTCGTATAAAGTATGTCTATGGGGAAAAAAAAAAATTTTTAAAGAGTATCCCATTTCTTTAATCATCCATTCCTTATTGCTAAAATAACTTTTCTTTAAAAAAGGAATTTGCTTGGGCCAGTGAAAGAGGAAGACTGGGGTTTGTTTCTGTTCAACTTCCAAGCTGCAAACAATCTAAAGAAAACAAGGTTTTCTCTGCATCCCAGATGGGTCAGGGTGAGCACGCCCCACACGGCTGTCAATGAAGGCAGATTGGAGAGTGAATGGGTGGCCGAAAGGCGGTGTGCCCAGGAGAGAGGAGGAATGAAAACTGACTGGAAACACTGAAGGAAATAAAGATAAACAAGGCTTTATTAGGGAAAGATTTAAACTCACAGCATCTGGGTATAACAAATGTATTTGTTCATTTTAATTGATCAAACATCTCTCTTAATTTATAATCATTTTTTCTTTGTATCAGTGAAAATTCTCTGACTCAAAGTATAAAATAGCTAATTGAGTTTTTTATAACCTAGCCATATTTCCAACGACGTGCCAAGATGAAACAGAGAAACTTGGTTGTTGTTTTTCAGAGTTAATTCTGATCACCATATAACATCTCTCTCTGGCAACAGGAGAGGACCACTCAGCCCAGTTATGAACACAAACCCTTAGCAGTAGTTTTGCTTCTAAACACTGTCTAATGTCTGGCTCACTTCTGTTCCATTTTATCTTTCACTTTATGCAAGTGTTTCTGCTTTTTCCAATGTATTCTTGGGTGTATATAAATATATATATATATACATACATATACACACACACATCAAATTACACGAAGAATTAAGGAAATGCTCTAAGTGAAAGTCACCTTTATGTCTCTTTTTTTTTCTGAATATTTCAGGCAAAGAAAATTTAACTCATATAAATATTCATGAGTATCTCCAACAATCCACATATATATCTCAACATGTATCTTCCTTTTTACTCTGTGTTTCTGTTGAAAGCTTCTTTACTTAAAAAAAAATCTTGTAATACAGCATTCCTTTGAATAGAAACTCCATTAATAGGCCAGAATTATGTAGGAAATAAAGTGAACTAGGACTAGTATTATTCACTTATACTTACAGTTTAATACCATATTATTAAATTTTCAGTTCCTATTATTAAAATGACATTTATATCCTGTTCAACTGCCAGGATAAAAAAAAATCGGCTCCTGAGAAGCATGGTGTCCAAATGTAGAATAGACTATAATGCCTTGAATTAACTGCTTCTATTACTCAACAAAAATAAAAGGTATAATGCAAATGGTAAAGGTTGCAGAGAACAGCTGGAAAATATTGCCTTCTTGATGGAAGTTACCTTAATTGTGAAATAATTCCCAAGCCAGGATATCATTATTTAAATTTGCTTTTCTGTCCCCTGGGCAATTTTTTATTATTCTGTGTCTGAGTAATAAAGTTTCCCTCTGTTGTTTACGTACAGTTATTGCTGTCAGTTGCCTGGCCAATAAAATACATAAACTATTATTTATCACAAGAAGTACGTGTGTTTTATAGACATCTATGGTAAATTTTCAGTACTTTTTACAGGTTCTGTAACCAATACCAAGTGTCTAAACATCCAAGACACCTTCTGCCCTGAGGGTAGCATTTCCCAGCTGCGACATTAAACATTAGTCACCAGGTATTTTGTAAAATTTATAAATTAATCCATATTATGACTCTACATTTAATTAGTACTCCATTCATTCTATTGCACTGGATGCCGGGTGTTGTGTCAGGTCTGGGATAAATAAGGTCTCACCAGTGACAGAGGGCTGGGTGTTTCCTCATCATGCAGACGGTAGACCTTTGGGGTACACCTGCCAGTTCTTACCTTAACTCAGTTTTAAACAGAACTTCGTTACTGGGGAGGCAACAAGCCAACTACTAAAACTAAAATAAAATAATAATTATTATGATGATGATTATAATAATCATAATTAGAAGAATACTTGAAGAACATCAAGGATGACATTTAACAGTGAAAATGTTGGTCGCTCAGTCATATCTGACTCTTTGAAACCCCATAGTAACTGCCAGGCTCCTCTGTCCATGGGATTTCCCAGGCAAGAATACTGGAGTGGGTTGTCATTCCCTTCTGCGGGGAATGTTCCCCACTCAGGGATCAAAACCAGGTCTCATGCATTGGAGGCAAATTCCTCACCATCTAAGCCACCAGGGAAGTGCTTTTTAAGTGAACAATGCAAAGAAATAGAGGAAAGACTAGAGATATCTTCAAGAAAATTTGGAGTTATCAAGGGAAAATTTCATGCAAGGATGGGCACAATAAAAGATGGAAAAGGTAAAGATCTAACAGAAACAGAAGAGATTAAGAAAAGGACACAAGAATACACAGAAGAATTATACAAAAAAGGTCTTAAAGATGTGGATAACCACTATGGTGAGGTCACTCACCTAGAGCCAGACATACTGGAGTATAAAGTCAAGTGGGCGTTAGGAAGAATCACTATGAACAAAGCTAGCTGAGGTGATGGAATTTCAGTTGAACAATTTCAAATCCTAAAAGATGATCCTATTAAAGTGTTGCATTCAATATGCCAGCAAATTTGGAAAACTCAGCAGAGGCCACAGGTCAGTTTTCATTCCAAACCCAAAGAAGTGAAAGGCTAAACAATGTTCAAACTACCACACAATTGCACTCATTTCACACGCTAGCAAGGCAATGCTCAAAATTCTTCAAGCTAGGCTTCAACTGTGTGTGCACCAAGAGCTTCCAGATGTACAAGCTGGATTTAGAAGAGGCAGAGAAACCAGAGATCAAATTGCCAGCATTCTTTGGATCATACAAAAAGCAAGGGAATTCCAGAAAAAACATCTACTTCTGCTTTATTGGAGACTTTCCTGGTGGCTCAGATGGTAAAGCGTCTGCTTGCAATGCAGGAGACCCGGGTTCGATCCCTGGGTCAGGAAGATCCCCTGGAGAAGGAAATGGCAACCCACTCCAGTAGTACTCTTGCCTGGAAAATCCCATGGACAGAGGAACCTGGTAGGCTACAGTCCATGGGGTCGCAAAGAGTCAGACGACTGAGCGACTTCACTTCTGCTTTATTAACTATGCAAGAGTCTTTGACTGTATGGATCACAACAAACTATGGAAAATTCTCAAAGAGATGGGAATACCAGACCACCTTACCTGCCTCCTGAGAAACCTGTATGCAGGTCAAGAAGCAACAGTTAGAACCAGACATGGAACAATGGACTGGTTCAAAATTGGGAAAGGAGTATGTCAAGGCTGTATATTGTCACCCTGCTTATTTAACTTATATGCAGAGTATATCATGTGAAATGCCAGGCTGGATGAATCACAAGCTGGAATCAAGATTGCTGAGAGAAATATCAATAACTTCAGATATGCAGATGACATCACCCTAATGGCAGAAAGCAAAGAGGAACTAAAGAACCTCTTGATGAAGGTGAAAGAGGAGAGTGAAAAAGCTGGCTTAAAACTCAACATTCAAAAAACTAAGATCATGGCATCTGGTCCCATCACTTCATGGCAAATAGATAGGTAAATATTAAAAACAGTGACAAATTTTATTTTCCTGGCACTGTGGCCAGTGACTGCAGCCATGAAATTAAGACGCTTGCTCCTTGGAAGAAAATCTTTGACAAACCTAGATGGTGTATTAAAAACCTGAGATGTCACTTTGCCAACAAAGGTCCATATAGTCAAAGCCATGGTTTTTCCAATACAGATGTGAGAGCTGGACCGTAAAGAAGGCTGAGTGCCAAGAATTGATGCTTTTGAACTGTGGTTCTAGAGAAGACTCTTGAGAGTCCCTTGGATAGCAAGGATATCAAACCAGTCAATCCTGAAGGAGATAAGTCCTGGGTGTTCATTGGAAGGACTGATGCTGAAGCTGAAGCTACAATACTTGGGTCACTTAATGCAAACAGCCAACTCATTGGAAAAGACCCTGATGCCAGGAAAGATTGAAGGCAGAAAGAGAAGGGATGACAGAGGGTGAGATGGTTGAATGTCATCACCAACTCAATGGACAAGAGTTTGAGCAAACTCTGGGAGATAGTGAAGGACAGGGAAACCTGGCGTGCTACAGTCCATGGGGTCACAAAGAGTCAGCAACGACTGAGCAACTGAACAGTAACAATAACGACCACAAACCATACTGACTTTGTCATAACCAACAAACGGGAATGATATATACGTGTAAGAAAAGCCTCTTATTTAAAAAAAAAAAACACCAGGGATTAATGGGTGAAAATAGCGTATTCATCGAGAATGTTAAAGTGTGCTTCCTGTCACTGTCCTGCGTGCATACATGCATGCTAAGTTGTGTCTGACTCTGAGACCCCGTGGACTGTAGCCCACCAGGCTCCTCTGTCCCTGGGATTCTCCAGGCAAGAATACTGGAGTGGTTGCCATGCCCTCCTCCAGGGGATCTTCCTGACCCAGGGATCGAACTGGGGTCTCTTAAGTCTCCTGCACTGGCAGGCGGGTTCTTTACTACCAGCGCCACCTGGGAAGCCCCAGTTAGAGTCCTGCAGGAGACTGGAGCATCCAGCGGCCAGGGATGAGGCAGCAATACCCACATCTGTGCAGCATTTTGGTGGATTCTAAACAACCTAATGCACTATAGAAAACTGACCCTCAAAAGCCCGTCCAAGTAAGTGTCCTGATTGGAAAAATCAGATGCAAACCCACATGTGGGCTAAGTGTGTGTGAAATTACCATTCTGAGGAATCTTTTAATTTTAAACAGAAACCTCTTTACCCAGAGTCTGCAATGCCAACTGCCAATGCTAAAAGAAAATTACAATAATGATGATAAAAACCAAATCGGTTAGAAAGAAAGGAAAAGAAATCCTTCTTGTTGGACAGAGAAGTTAAGGATTCCTTTTCTCTAAGTTTCACATTCATCTTTTTAAAAACTTTCTTCCCATAAAATGTCACAACATAGTAAGCACTTGTACCATAAAATCTCAAGGATAATTTTTAAGCAGTTTTGTTTTCACTGACATTCCTGAAATGAATACAGAAATTGAAACGTCTGCCCCTTGCCTGTGAATTTCAGACCCTAAACACGTACCTTAGCAGACTTTCAGAGACTGACTCATTCTTAGCCAAAGACCGTTTAGATTACCTTTCCCCTTCTGTTCATGCCATTCTCCATAGCAGGAAAATGTATCATGTATCATATCATTTGCCCCAAACCAATTTTTCTGAGTTTCATGGTCATCATCTCCCTCTTCCTGGAACAGAACGTCTTACAAACGTTGCCAACAGTAATTCAGACTTTACCACTGGTCACTTCCTGGACAAGGCTGTCTTGACAACCAGTACCTGGTTTCCCGACGACCAGTCTATGTAATGAGATGTTGCTGTCCTGTTGTGTGGATGCATGTCTGAGTGGGACGCAAGAGAAAAAGGCTCACACTCAGCCTCAATTACCTACCCCCGACTGGTCAGGAAAGACAGAAATAATTGGCATAATGCTTTTGTGGGGGGAGGGGGACAAAATTTAGGAAGCCAGAAACCAAATAGGACGCTGACCACGTGTTAAAAAACATCTCTGTAAGGCCCCAGATGGGGGAAGGGCAGGGAGGAGTTTTGGGAGAAGTGAGCCAGCCTCAGATCAGGGTGACTGGCTCTATCCTGCATCAGCCCAGCGCAGGCTCACTGCCTGGACCAGTCAATCTGTCTTCATTTTTCTGGCAGCTGACATTTGCCTGCAACACAGCATTCCTAAAAACGATACGATCCAAGAATGTCTTTTATTTACATTATGATATTCAGCACAGCCCCTATTTCTTAATTTGTATAAGTAAAGACATCTTAAACTTCTCATTTTAGCATAAAGGCGTAGTCTGTGCTCTGATCAAAGACAGTAACTCTTGGGTTCTTTTCCCCCTGGATAATTTCAATACAATATTGTCTATCAAAGAAAAGCAGTTTTATTTTTAAAAGAAAGAATAATAGAAAAGAGCAGGCAGTGAGCCTATGACTTCAGCAAGGAGTCAGATTTAGAATAATCATTTAAAGATTGAATGTCCCTTCTGAAAGGATCAGTAATAACTGGAGAATGAGCACTTACCCATCCAACTGGGTTACTTTCTTTAATGACATTTTTATCTCAGTTTTGGACATTGTAGAGTGTTTGAAGAATTAATTCCTAATTAAAAAATATTTAGTATCAACTTCTGCTTCAATTTGGGGAATTTTTTTTCTACCAAAATTAAATAGACATATCATATCTACTTGTATAATTATTTGGTGTTGTTGATGGTGAAAATTTAGTGCAATCAGAATTTTTTTTTAACTCAAAGAGAAACATCATCACGATCCTCTTCCCCTAACTCTTCTCCTTCACATTGCATAGTCATTATTTCCTGAATCAAAGACAATGTCTACGTCATACATTAATCGTACACCTGGGTGACCCAGCTACCACTTTTTGACATGTTTGTGTGTGTGTGTGTGTGTGAGTGAGAGAGAGAGAGAGAGAGAGAAAGAGAACTTTATTTACTCCACCAGCCTTATCCTTATTGGTGCCTTAACACAACTCAGCCATTCACAGCTGGAGTCATGCACATGTATGTTTATCATGTAGACAAAATCTGGGCTTGATCTATTTGGTTTGCTTGGGTCGAGGGTTCACTGGCCATAAGCTAGGTTCTGTTGTTCAGCCTTTCCTCTGACTAAAGCCGTTGGGAAAACCATTCATACTGGCTCTGTGTTTGCAGAGGGGAACAAGATACTATAATTTGCGTTTAACAGAGCGTGGCCAGAGCGTATGTACATTACCCAGAGTGCACGGAGGGTGCTTGGCCACGAGAGCAGATGCGTGGAGACAGGGGCTCTTTCTGCTTGCCTGGCGCTGGTCTGGACCTCCCCTCCCGCCCTTTGGCGGCAGTTAGCTCTTTCCTGGTGGAACCTGCCTGCCAGACTCCAGCTCAGCTAACGAAGAAGACGAGAGACCGCTTCAAGATGCGGAGAAGGAAGCGCCTGTGCGCACCTCCTCCCCTAACACAACAGTCTACAACCATGTATGAAGGAATTCCCTTGGAAAGGGATCTAAAAACTAGGTTAAGAGTCTCCACAATGAAGGTTAAAGGAAGCTTCAGGATGGGTAGGGCAGCTAGAGAGAGGGTCTCACGGAAGAAAACCCCACGCCCCAGCCCTGGCGATCCACCACTGGGAGGGGTCACGGAGGGGTGGGCGTTTTCCCTGAGAAGCAAGGGATGGAAACTCCGTACCTGGCGCCCCAGGTCCTGGGCCCTCACATGAGAGACAAACCCGCTAACGCCTGGCTTTGGAGAACGGAAGGAGAGCTGTAAGACTGCAGGGAGCAGAAAATCTGCTCCTAAAATGTATGCATGCGGACTCACTCAACCTAAAAACCACCATGAAAGTGCCAGGTCAAAGGGCACATGGAGCATGAGTGAAGGGAACCCCCTTACTCATCTCGAACCGTCCCCCAGAGAGGCAGGAGCCAGCCGGGCTGCTCCCCAGGGACTGAGCCACCGCTGGAGGCGTTTCTGCCGTCTCAGGCTGCCTCGGTAGCGCCGGTGCCGAGGGTGCCGATCTGAGGGTCTCCCTCTAACCTGTTGGCTCCGGTGGGTGCAGCCTGCTGAGGGCCCTGCCCCCCCGACGCCTCCGTGGTCGACGGGCCAGCTGGCTGTGCGCCCTGCTGGGTATGGCAACATTCAGCATCCCTTCGTGATAAAAACTCTCAACACAGCGGGTGCAAAAGGATGTGCCAGAGCGCAATAAAGGCCATGTGCGGCCAGCCACAGCCGCCGTCCTCACGATGCAAAGCTGCACTTGGTCTTAGCCAAAAGGCCGAGAGGCGACTGATGCAACGCTGAAAGCTCCTCCTCTCAGATCAGGAGCAAGACAACGAGGCCCCCTCTAGCCACTTTCCTTCAACACAGTGCTGGAAGACGCAGCCACCAGTTAGGCGATGGAAAGAGGAGAAGACATTCATGTTGGAAAGGAAGAAGTAAAACTGTCACTCTTTGTAGATGACACAATACCATATATAGGAAAACCTAAAGACGCCACCAAAAACCATTGGAACCAACAAATGGATCCAGGTGAAATCACAAGGAATTTTCCCACCATTCTACTCTCGTCTCTACAGGCTTGGCACATTGGATTTTAATGAAGTGACTAATTTTTGCTTAAGTTAACCATCTTCTTCTCTTGTTTTAATGAGGTTGAGCAAGAAAAGACTGCAGAATAAACATTAAGTTGTGAGCATTTAAGCACAATTTTTTTTTTTTTCACATCAGCTCACCTGGGAGAAGGGGTGGGGAAAACACACTTCATTCTCGCCATGGACATACCGAACATACCTTCTTATACCTCTCAGGTACAAGCGAGTTCACATCAGGCCATTTTCCCCACAACTCATAATAATTAAGACTCAGTTCCTAAAGCAGCTTTCTGTTTCATCACAGGGAGCTCTGGGGACATGTATGTGAGTCTCATGACACCTTCCAGCCCTGACTCCTAACTTCCATCCCCAACGCATGTCCTGGGGCAGAAAGTCAGATTGAGATGGAACGTGATTATCTCCAGGAACATGGTCAAATTAATGTGAGTGCTGTGATGCATGTCAGCAAAGAAATTACGTGGTCCTGGACACCTTGTACCCATGAGGTTTCATTTAGCTGCGCATCATACGTCAACAGTGTTTGGCATTGAGAAAGTGTAGCTGGGAAAGCTGTCAGTCTCCTGCACGCGCAGACCGTGTTTCCGATTCTCCAGTCATCGTTCACATTCCACAGGTTCTGTCCTGAGTGGTTCTCACTGTACATGACTCTGTGTCAGGTCCCTTATCACATGAGCGCACCTCTGACTTACCAAAAAGGGTGGCTGGGGCAGTGAAATACTGTGTTTATATTTACCATTTCTTTTTAGTTATCATCAGTTCAGTTCAGTCGCTCAGTCGTGTCCAACTCTTCGCGACCCCGTGGACTGCAGCACGCCAGGCCTCCCTGTCCATCACCAACTCCTGGAGTTTGCTCAAACATGTCCATTGAATCAGTGATGTCATCCAACCATCTCATCCTCTGTCATCCCCTCCTCCTCCTGATTACAATCATTCCCAGCATCAGGGTCTTTTCCAATCAGTCAGTTCTTTGCATCAGGTGGTCAAAGGATTGGAGCTTCAGCTTCAACATTAGTCTTTTCAATGAATATTCATGACTAATTTCCTTTAGGATTGACTGGTTTGATTTCCTTGCAGTCAAAGAGACTCTGAAGAGTCTTCTCCAACACCACAGTTCAAAAGCATCAATTCTTTGGCACTCAGTTTTCTTTATGGTCCATCTCTGAAAAACTGTTCCAGTAGTTATCATCACCACCAACTTATTATAACCGGCAGTGATGCTTTCAGCATTGATCATTTAAAATGTTTTACAGGAAACCTTGCATGTCTTAATGATACCAACCTGTTTCAGGTTGACAGAGTCTTCTAGTTTATTAAATTGCTGGTTAGTTCTCAAGTGTCTACAAAATTCCACCAAGATCTAGGGATACCCTTATATTTTTTTTTATAACTTTGCCCACTCTGTAGGACCTACACACGACATACTTTTATTAAGGTATATCTTCCCCAAATCTGCTCAATAAGCCCTGCAAGAAAAAATAGGCAATCTTACATGACAGTCTCATGTACCTGCTACTGTGAAAGAAAACATTTAGGAAACCAGCTGCCTCAACGGTGTTAAGAATCCCTAGGATTAGATGCAATTGAAAGAGAGGTCTGCCTCATGAGGATGTTGTTGAAAACCCTCATGGACGACTCCAATACAGACTAGACAGCCAGCTCTGCCAACAGCGGGTGTGAGGTCAGCTCTGGAAACGGGCCACGCTGGCCTCCTCGGAGAAACAGTTCCAGCCTTGAGAAGTCCCACCGCGAGAGCCCTGCTCAGCAGTCCTTAAATGTCCGTCTCCATCCCCTGCCTCCCTCCGTCTTCCTTCCTTCCTCCCCTCCCTCCCGCCCTCCTCCTCTTCTCCCCTCACTCTCTCTGGTCGCAGAGCCCCTCACCGGGCTCGTGGAGGCGCACTCTTTCTAGAAGGAGTTTCGTTTCCCAGCATGGCTTGTGTGCAGAGAACAGAACCTCCATCCCGGGGACAAGGTCTCCGCCTCTTCAGGGAGAATTTCCTCCAGGAAAGGGAGAGCATGAGCCTCCCTGGGGATGCTTGCTTAGGGCAGCAGTTCGCAAGCAGTAAATACGCCACACATGGGCCTGCTGTTCTTCTATTATGCTTATTATCAGGAACTGCTGAGGTTAACCATCAGGCCAGGCCAGAGTGAACCTTCTCTGGAAAGGTTTTCGTTTAGAACACCCTTCTCGGTGGCAAACATTTTTGAACCAACAAATGAACTGACTGCTCCAGGACTTGCTATTTTTAACATCTTCTAAATGACCGCTCTCACTGTTCCGCAGTGGGTGGGCAGCTGTTTGTAATTACAGCCATCCATGTGGTCCACAGGTAAGCCAGGCTGCGGAACTGGGTTTTTTGTGAAATGTTTTCAAGTGACCTGCTGCCACATTGCACTCGGCAGCCAAACCACACCCAGTGGAAATGTGCTAAAAGAGGTGGGCCGGGCGAGGGCTCCCTAAAAACAGAAGAGTGACTCATGCTCGTAAACCATCATCGCCATGGCGATTCTTGAAACATACGGCCCGGTTGGGGCCGGCGGGAGGTGGGGTGGGGCCCCGGGGCACCCAGGGAACTGTTCACTGGCTGGGTGCTCAGAATACCACTCTCCCGCTTGGGCTCCTGCTGTCCTTGCCGGTGTAGCCGGGAGTCAAGTTGCTGCTGAAAAGAAAGGCCTCCTCGGCCAGGAGGAGAGGACGTCTCGCTCCAGAACGGCCGCAAACACGGAAACACGGGTGTCCATCTGCACCCCAGCCACATCATCTAGAGGGTGCGTGGCCTGGGGCGGGCGGCGCTTGTCTTTAAAATCAGGAGCTACTGAAACCAAACAAAGAGTCAAATAAAAGGCCTCCAGAAAATCTGCCTTCTGTCCATCACTGTGAAGGCCACCAAGCCTGCGAATGTGGAAGAGGCAGTCTGCAAGCAGCCTCCTTTCCTAGACCCGCATCCACTCGCCCTGCCCAGGTCCTGGCTGGGTCTCTCTGGACCTGCCTGATTTCTGGGCCAGCTGAGGGTGTGTGCACCAGCGTGTAGACCGTGTGTGTGGCGTGTGCTGGGTGGTGGGGGTTTATGTGGTGATGTGTTGAGTTGTGTGGAGTGCGTTAGGGATGTGGATGTGACCACGTGTGCGCACATGTGTGTATAGCAAAGTGCAGATGCTCCTGGCATAAACAAGGAATTCCGACTCCAGACAAGAAGCCAGTGGTCAATACAGCATGCATCACTCAACCAGGGAGAAGACGGCCCCGCCCAGCACCCACTGGGGGAGGGGGAAGTGCAGACGGACTGAGCCCTGCAGTCTGGTGCCCGCTCTGTGCCGCCTTTGCCAGGACCGTCACGGGACATCATCTTGACTAGCGGTCCTTCTCTCTGGTTTGCCGAACAGAGGGGAGGCCATCCAGAAGAAAGGGTAGGGAGAGAAGAAGCGAAGACGGGGGGGCGGGGGGAGGAACAGCACTTTGGACACAAGACCAGGAGCCAGCCGAGGAGGGGGACACGTCCAGCCACCCTGCCCCTCGGAACGACAGCCTTCGCGTGTCCGGGGCCGGGGGGACTCACGGCTGCGCTCCGCCGTCACCCTCGGCGCGCGTTCTTGCCAGTGTGGTGCTCCCCGGCCCAGGCGCGCAGCCTCAGAGCCGGCTTTGAGTGTCTGTCCCCTCGGGCAAGGTGTTGAACTCCCCCAGTGCAAACTCCCACATAATCACTCCTGTTCCTGTTCTTGATGAGAAGAGCACGGTCCTGCTATGGGGAAACCAGGTGTCCTGAAACAGTCGTCTTTCAGATGAAAGCTTGGCCGGGGGCGGGGGGGGTGACGATCGTGGGATGTCATCTGTCATCCCCCCCAGTTCACAGCCATCCCGCACCCCCGTTTTCCTCACAGTAAAGCCGAATCAGAGCACGATCCTCACCAACAGCTGACTGGCAGAAACGACACCAGCAAGCCGCGTGGGGCTCTGTGATCGGGGTGGACGCCCCCGTAACACGTCGACTGAGCAAACGTCAACCTCTCTGTCCATCTGTCTAGGGATTTTCAACACGTTCAACAGACTCACTCACAGAACTCACAGCCATCAGGGCCTTCAGAAATCAGCTGCGCAAACACCTCATTTTGGGACGAGAGTCCAAGGCCCACATGTATAAAGGCCCTGCCTGAGGGGCCCGGGCTGATTGCACAGAGTCAGACCCTGCACGCATGCTCTCTGCCAGGCTTCCCAGCCCCCGCCAGGGACTCGGGCCCCCGCGCAGGGCAGGCGGCTCAGGGCAGCTTTACTGGCTTCATTCGAAGAGGTGTTTGTAAGGGAGCCTGGTTGCCAATACCTCTCCAGAGACAAGCGCGTGGTCGGCGGTGAGCGAGGCCACACCCCGACCTCCAGGAGGGTCGCCAGGAAGACAAGCCCTCTCATCCGTCTTCTGAAGAGCAAGTTACGCTGTCCACGCCTCCGCGGGCATCTGTGTGTGATCGGCCCGGATGAGGAGGGGGCAGAAAACAAGGAGCCTTCTTGGACTTGAAACAAGGCACTCAAGCTCCCGTGAAATATGTGTCTGCGCATTTGTCTTGCTCAGAAAGAAATATGAGAACAAAGTTTCCTTCTTCAGAGGGAGAAGAAACAGGCCAATATATTACAAGCTCAGAGCATAAGAGACTTTGGCAAATACAAACTGGTCTGTCTGCTTTATTACTTCTGAGATGATGTGGAAACTAGGTGGGTGGCAAAGTATAACTTCCTCCTGGAAAGGGGGTAGGCTTGACTGCCGATCCACCCCAAGCCATAAGCCGTCCCAGGGTTGGGCCTGGACGTCCTGACCGGGACCCCAGGCCGAGCAAGGGGAGATTGAGAGGCAGGCTCCGCCATGCCTCAGGGATACACGATCCACATGTCTGCAAATGTCTTCATGTCTTCATTCCTCAAATTTTCCACGAACACACCTGGGCTCAGGCTCCATGCTGCAAGAGTCTCGCAATTCTCCCGACCTCTTTAACCCACATTTACTCAAGGCCTCAGCTGAAGTCTGATGCCCCTGCCGCAGGATCCCGTGGTGCTCGGGCGTCCCTTCCACGCTGTTGTGAACCCCCAGCCCTGTCAGGCGGGGAGTCCCTGGGGAGATGCACACCTGTCCACGCACACCTGTCTCCACACACGCAGCACCACGCTCAGCACACGGAGAGCCCTCGGCAAGGACTGGTTGGCTGGAAGCGTAAATACGCACCCTCTCTGCCTTTGGAGCTGCGATCCAGGTACCTCTTCAGACCACAAAAGGAGAAGCCCTTGTTTCTTCCAAGTCCCATTTTCTTGCCCCTTTTCTCCATGAAAGTGCTTTTAGGTGGAGCACAGACTGTGGCCCCTGCACTGGCTGGGGGTTTAACTTAAAATCCCCACAAAACGGTTGAGAGTGGTGAATTAGGGGCCCCTTGAATTCGAATCCCAACTCTTGAAATAAAGCAGACCCCAAAACTCCATCTCCACACAACCTTGAGTCAAGAACTTTATCTGGTTCTTTTCATGGTTCTGAGTAGGTTTTCCAGTAAAATTTTGTTCAATAATGTTCATTTTCCTCCTATACTAAGAGAACACTGTAATGTAACATGAATGTGCAGATTAGATAAATTTTCAACGAGTCTGCCTTAGCCAATAAACTCCCCCAGTCTACCTGAGCACCAGTGCTGCAGACCTAGCATCTGGCAGCATGAAGTGGTCCAGGTTACTCCAGAGACAGCAATCTGAAATGTTCTGAATTAGAAATCAACCCTGAGTATTCATTGGAAGGACTGATGCTGAAGCTGAAGCTCCAATACTTTGGCCACCTGATGCAAAAAGCCCGACTCACTGGAAAAGACCCTGATGCTGGGAAAGAGCAGGAGGAGAGGGTGGCGACAAAGGGCGAGATGGTTGGACGGCATCACCAACTCAACAGAAAGGACTTTGAGCAAGCTCCAGGAGATGGGGAAGGACAGGAAAGCCTGGCGTACTGCCGTCCACGGGGTCGCAGAGTCAGACACGACCGACGGGCTGAACAACCGCGACAAATCTGGTGCCTAGAGCTGGGAGCTGCCTCAATACCAGGTCCAGCGGCACGCTGGGCTTCATGAGCAGGCCTGCCTTAGTTTCGAGGTGCTAATGTAGTGACCGGTTTACCATAAAAGTCAGGGTGGACACGCTTCTGTGAAGGGCCAGGGAGCAAACCCGCAGGCACCCCAGGCCCTTCGGCTCTGCCAGAGGCTCAGCATGCTGGGTGCGCGGAGGAGCCAGAGACAACGCCTCAGTGAGCGGCCTGGCTGGGTCTTGAGGCAGTGCTGCCTGCAAAGTCAGGTGTGGGCCGGTCTTGCCCCGCCCCGTCCCCGACCCGAAGGATACCCTGAGGCAGACGACGCCGCAGAGAGTTTGAGGAAAGTTGCTAGAGGTTTGAGCAGACAGAAATCGTGGGAGAAAAGAATCACTTTGCACAAGAGGATGAAATGATGATACCAAGTTAAAAATGGAAAAAGATCTAAACCTTAATTGTCAAGGTCGTATTCACATTGAAAACCATGACTTGATATAGAGTCTCTTAGAGCACTGATTAAGAGATAAATCATTATAAACAAATGTCCACTCAAAGTATAGCATCCTGTAATGCACCTACAGAATGTGTAAGCAGAGGGAGTTTAAACATACCTTTATGATTGTACGTGCATACATACTAAAGCAAATATAATTTAAACTCTGGGGATTCTGTGATAATTTTTTCTCTAAAGGAGTTTTGTCTGAACATCTCTGGAGGCTGAGGACCACGGGCCTGGATGGAGCGGGTGCCGTGTCCACCCCTTCGCCAGCCAGGAACCGAGTGGCACCGAGGGGTCAAAGGCCAGACTCATGCAAAGGCCCATGTGCATGCCACTCGGGGTCACAGCAGCTTCTCAGGGGGAAGGGGGTCCTGGTGGGGTGTCGGGGTCCATTTTGGCCTGTTTGGGTTTGTTTCCTTAGTTGCAACATGTCAGATAGCGTTTCGATCAACACAGAAGTGAGATAACATCCAGGTGGAGAGTGGGTGTTTTTGGAGAGACAGTGTAACAAAGTCTTTGAAGCTGAAACACGTGTTTGTACACGCACATGCACACACACGCATGTGTCAGGCAAACGAGATTTTGTAGGGGCTTGGCATGTCCAAAGTCTGTTCGGTTAAGGCTTCAACTTCCCTCCAGTTGTCAGCTCCACTGCTGAGCATGGGTTTTATTTTGTGAATATTTTTAATACAATAAGGGAGGTTTCTCTCGATTTCTAATTTACTGGGAGGTTTTTTTTTTTTTGTAATCATGAAAGAGTGTTGAATTTTGTCCAGTTTTTCTGCTTCATCTATCAACATGGTCATATAATCTCCCCTTTTACTCTGTGATAATCTGATGAATTAGATTGATTGAGTCCCAAATGTTAAACCACCCTAAATTCCTGGAATAAACCACACTCAGCACTATGTATTATCCTTTTTATGCATCACTGGATTCCGTTTGCTAATAATTTTGTTAGGAAACTCAGCATCTTGTAATTTTCCTTTTTTGTAATGTCTTTTTCAGGTTTTGATATTCAGGGTAGACTGGCCTCATAAAAAGAGAAAGTATTCTCTTTTTCCTATGTTCTGGAAAAGTTTGTGTAACATTATTACCATTTCATCCTTAAATGTTTGGAAGAAATGACCAGTGACACCATCTGGACCTAATTTTATCTCATATAAAGGATCCTAGAAACCCCACTTCATTTTTCACAACAGGACAAAAGTGAACGCAGACATCAGATCAGAGGCTGGAGCCCCCGCCCACCCCCGAGCCGCTCCCGGCCCCTGTCGCCCGCCTGCCACTCTCATCTCGTCCCGGGACGTGCCAGAGCGGGCCCCGAACCACAGCCTCATCACAGGAGCCCTCCAGCACGCCTCAGCCCCACAGCACGCGCTGCAGGCCGCGGGCGTGGTCACTAAGATAGCCTGCTGGGCACGCTTGTCTTGCTCCCTAGGGATCTAAATCTTGTAAGATTAGAAGTTCCGACGGCCCTGAATGGGCCAGGGTAAGCCGCCTTCTGCTGGAGTAGTGAACCAGCCGGGACCCTCAGGGCCTGCTCCGTCGGGGACACCTCGCACACTCGCCGTGCGCTTCTACTGTCTGCCCAGGGCTCCCGCTGCACCTGAAGCTCTCTGTGCCCCCCAGTCGGAGCGGTGCCGGCCTGGGGCATCCGTGTCATGGGCACAGTGTCCCAAAGGGCAGGCGTCAGCTGCGCTCACATCCCCCCCAACCCCAGCGGGACCGCCCAAGGAGCCCGGAGGGGATGGACACACAGACACACGTACACACACCACATACACAGACACACATACACACATCACACACGCACACATACACACAGACACACGTACACACACCACACACGCAGAGATGCACATAGACACATGCACACATATCACACACAGAGACACATGCACACACCCATGCACACAGATACGCACAGACACATGAACACATCACACACACAAACACAGATACACGCAGACACACACACAAACACAGATACATGCACACACACACACAGGGTGCTTCCACTGGTGAGCTGCTGGCGACTGGCATTCCTCTTCGGAGGCTGGAAGAGCATCATCTCTAGAAAGATGTTTCCCACTCCAAGGTTACTTTGAAATCTTCTCCATGCTCATAAGCGTTTGCTTTGTTTTGGTTGTTTTACATTGAAGCTTGTTAGATCTAGGATCTATATGGAGATAATAGTTGAGACAGGGACTCAATCTTATTTAGATGCTTGTCCTGTTGTCCTGACATCACGTATTATGTGATCCACTCATTCTTCACAGGTTCTTCATGGATCCTTTTACCAAATATTGAATCACTGGAGGAGTTTGGGCCAGTGCCTTCCACATTTATCTGATGAGCTTAAACCCACGATTTATTTCTCTCACCCAACTGCACTGACTAGTGCCGCCAGGGTGATGCTAAACACTAACAGTAACTGGGGGACCCTGGTCTTGTTCTCACTGTAGTGAGAATGTTTGTGTTTCCTCATGAAGCATGATGTTGGTTTGAAGTTGAAATCTTTTATTTTAAGGAAGTAACCAACTATTGCTAACTACAGCAAAATCTCAGTGACTTAAACAAATGCAAGTGTTTCGCTTTGCTTTTTTATCACTCAAATCACAGCCCACTGTGGGTCATGGGGCAGTGAGGGGTCTGCTCTCTGCCTCTCGGGCCCGTCCACCTACTGATGCCACCACTGCCTGCAGCCTCCAGCGGCCTCCTGGAGTCTCTGCATCTGGACGGCAGGAAATAGAAAACAGAGAGGCAATTGTATGGGAGATACTCCGTGGGCCAGGCCTGGAAACGGCTGACATCACCTCTTCCTACATTTCATTGGAAAGAACTCTAGCAAACAAGAGAAGCTGACCGGTGGAGCCCACCTCTGGTCCAGGAAGGAAAGGAAACAGGTTTGGAGAGTGCTTTGCCGTGTCCGTTACTCCTGTTACTGTCCAGCTGTCTGCACCGTCATCTGCACACACACTCTCAGGGTTCTGACTGTGCAGTTTACTGTATCAGTCAGAACTGGCTCCGTCGTGCTGCAGTAAGAGACAACCTACCTATCTCAGTACATTTCACATGGAAGAGCCCCCCACCCAATGCGGGTCAGAGGAGTGACTCTGCTCACCTCAGTTTCTCAGGGACCAGCCCAGCGATGCTTCCATGACAGCCGTAGCATGAGAAGAACAGGCTGGAAAACCGGGCCCCGCATCCTGCTGATCGAGGATGTTGGCCTTGGCCACAGCTGGCGGCGAGGGTGAGGGAGTGCCGGCCCCCCGGAGCCTGCTCGCAGAGGTGCAAGAGGCGGGGTGAGCTGTGGGAGGAGCCTCCCCACTTTGTGCACGTAAGACTACCAGTGCGCGTTCCAAAGCCATCTGGAGTCTGATCTAGGAATGGGTTCAAGCCCACAGACGTGCATGACTATGGCTGGAAACCATCACCTCCCTCCCAGGACCGGATTGTATTCTCAGACGGCGAGACCTTGGCCTGCTTGTGCCAGAGCAATGCCATTAACCCCACTCAACAGAGCCTGTCTAGGAAGTGTCTCTGCATTTGTTTGTCGTAAAGCAGATAAACCAAACATAACAAGTTGGACTAAGCCATTCCACAAGCCTCCGTGCCAGGGAATAACATTTACTGTGGCTAAAGCCTGTAGTTCAGTTGGAATCTGTCAAATACCACAGGGAAGCCAAAACTGAACTCTCTGTTAGCAAAGGTCAAGATTTGTGGAAATTAAATACAAAAATAAAATCTCTTTGGCATGTCCATTTTCAATAGTCTTCTCCTTCAATTTTAGAAACAGATGAGCCCTCTTTCCTTCGTGGACGGTCCGGTACAAAGCATTACAATAAAGCACTATCTGTTGTTGCAGGGAAGTATGTCAATCAACAATGTGAATTAAATTCTTATTAGGTGTAGCAGCTCTTGGAATGTGGGTTATTCGTTTTTCCACTTCCAGCCATTATTCAGGTTTCTAACATGAATCTTCTTGGTAGCTGTATAGGCTGGAATAGGTGAGCATGAAACCTGAGTTAAAAATGCAGTTTGGGAGAGACGGGCTTTCCAGGTCTGTCCAGAGTAAGCACGTGGCCTTGCAGGAGACCTTCGCCCGTCCACCTCACGTGCAGTCCCTCAGGCGGGTTTAGGAGCATGCCTGCCCTCACCCAGGGTACGCTGGGAACCGTCCTGCTAAAGAGAAGGGGACGGGGGTTTTCAGGGAGCCCTCGGCTTGTGGGCTCACCCTGAGCCCTTGCTTTTCTCTGCCCACCGGGTCCACCTGATTCTGCAGCCCCAGTTGACCCTGAATTCCCCCTTCCGCTCACAGGACTGAGTCTCACCACACCCCGGGTTCTGCGCCGAATCGCGGAGCCACAGAGAAGAATAAGCCTCGGGCCCGACTCTTGAGAACGTCGCATGGAGGAAGGAGTGGGTTTGTGAGGGGGCAGAGACGGGTTGGGTCGTGCCGACAGCCCTGAGGCGCGGGTGCAGCTACGGTCACCGCACATCCCTGGGGTCATCAGAGCCGGGCCCTCTCCTCCAGGCTGGTGGGACTTCTGGGAGCAGGAGGGGACTTCTCTGGGTCCTCCGGAGACCCTGGAAGCCCCCTCCACAACCTCCTTCAGAGGAAGGGGAGGCCTTCCATCAGCAGGCTTCTGCTGCCCCCCGAGGTCACTCCACGCTGGCCCCTCAATTGCCGCCCGTGGTGACCATGCTGAGTTGGGGGGTCCTTGAGACCCTGAAGGCTCGGCAGGTGATCTGTGCAAACCCCCTCGGTCGGGGCTGTGGATCCGGGGTTCTGTCCTCCCAGAGCCCTTCTGCACTCTCTCCCCAGGCCCCCCTGCCCGGGGCACTTGGCCTCACCCCTCCGGGGGCCCACGATGCCCTGGGGCTCCCTGCTGGCCTGCCTGCTCTCCTTCAGCCCTGCACACCCGCTGCCTCGATTTCTCCGTTTCCGGCCCCATGGCTGGGACAAGCCCGGGTCTCTGTATACCTGGCAGGCGGAAGGCCCTCCTCCCAGCTTGTCCAGCCGCCCATTCTGTGGTCTGGGGTTGGCCACGGCTCACAGTTGTGCAAGCGGCACATTGCACAACTTCTGCTGGGTCAGAGGACAGATGCACACTCAGCCTCGCGTGGAAACACACGGCCTCGCAGAATGCTGGCACCGTGTGCGCGCCCACGACCTCGCCCCGTCTCCCCGCGTTCTGGCAGCGCCTGAGTCATCGCCTCTCTGACCGCGGCTGTTCCATGGGTCTGCACTGGTTTCCATCACCACTGCGTCTGGACAGGGACCATCGGCGGAGCCAGGCTTGTCGTTGACCACCCGTCTTGCTCACAAAGCCGCGTCTGCGAGGGCCATCTGGAGCAGGCTTCCTCTTCGTGGTGTGCTCCACAGGCGGTGCCTGATAGCCAACCCTCCCGTGCATGACTTCACGGGTCCAGTGAGGCTAAGCTAGCGCCTGGCCGAGCCAGGACAGGGCCGGACATTCGGCGGTGGGGGGGTCAGGACCTGGAGACACATGCACAAGCCTTGCCACCGAGTTCTCGAAGCTGCTGCGGTGACAGTAGTAATGTGCACCTTCTCAGTCTCGCTGAACTCTCCACTTAGCCACAATGAAATCACGAATCCTAGGAATGTTTTACAACAGCTTCTAAACCCTCTTCTTGCTTCGTGGGGAAGTGGCCGGGAAGTCCGAGAGGAAGCCAGGAACACCAGCTTGAAGTGACTGCGGTGGAGGGGCAGGAGCCAGGTTCAGACGGGGATGGAGGCAGCGCAGGGGTGAGTCCCCGCGTTTCCTTCTTAGCATCACTGACTGGCTCCTGAAAATCACACGTTATGCACAAAAGCACAGAGAGTGTTTTCTCTTGTGTGTGAATGGAAAAAAGTCATACTACGCTGCAGGATAACAGATTTCCTGAAACATAACTACAGCCATGATACGCGTGATAGCTAATGGTAGGATGTGCAATGCTTAAATAATCATTTCCTGACCTTCAAACAAGCGATGTGACTGCTGCAGGCCGCACACCTCCTCGGTGTGTAGGCAGTAACACACACAGGTGGTCATGCTGCAACACACACACACTTACTACGGGAGGTGGCCCATGACACATGAACTCATTTGCTTTCAAAATACAAACATTTTAAAAAAGCTTTTTTTAAAAGGCTCTGTCTTGTGATGAATGGTCGCGCACAGGTTCCCGGGTTGGGGTGTAGACTGGGGTGGGTGTGTGTTGTTCTGTGTCATAGAAGCCCAAGACCCCGGCGGGAAGGACAGAACCAACCTGACTTCCTCGTGGTGATGCTGACTTGCCGACCCTGAGTCTCCCACCTCTGATTTCTTACTTTGTAAAAGAAGAGACTTCCAAATTGTTCAAGGGAAAAAAGCATTTATGTTCATCCACTTTGGATTTTCCAACTGATATTGATGGTGATTGCAGCTCCCAAATTAAAAGACACTTGGAAGAAAAGCTATGACAAACCTATACAGCGCATTAAAGAGGAGAGACGTGACTTTGCCAACAAAGGTCCTTATAGTCAAAGCTGTGGTTTTTCCAGTAATCATGTACAGATGTGAGAGTTGGATCATAAAGAAGGCTGAGTGCCGAAGAATTGATGCTTTCAAATTGTGGTGCTAGAGAAGACTCTTGAGAGTCCCTTGGACTGCAAGGAGATCCAACCAGTCCATCCTAAAGGAAATCAACCCTGAATATTCATTGGAAGGACTGATGCTGAAGCTGAAGCTCCAATACTTTGGCCACCTGATGCAAAGAGCTGACTCATTGAAAAAGACCCTGATGCTGGGAAAGACTGAAGGCAGGAGGAGAAGGGGGCAACAGAGGATGAGATGGTTGGATGGCATCACTGACTCAATGGACATGAGTTTGAGCAAGCTCTGGGAGATGGTGAAGGACAGGGAAGCCTGGCGTGCTGCAGTCCACGGGGTCACAGAGTCGGACACGACTGAACAGCTGACCCCAGCAACGCCTCAGTGCTGTGTGACTCTTCCTGCTGATTCTTTTCACACTAAACATACTCTCACGAACACCAAAGTACCAGACTAAAATTACAGGTGAGCTACAGGAGCAAGGGAAGAAAGCTTGCCTTTAGATAACCTGCCATATTATGATTCCTACTTGTAGGATTTAAAACTCATCTTTATTATTAAAGTATTTTTTGAGGAGCAAGAAAGATTTGCTGTTTTATCCTTAAAGGGTTGAGGTAAAATATAGCCAGTCCTACAGGGGCTAATCCATATTAATTTAATATAAAAATAAAGTATGCCAGCTTTTTATAAATTTGCTTTTCTAAGTATGTATCTGAGCTAGATGTCTCAGGAGTCCTTATTAATAAAACATGAAGGAGCCCTGGGGAACAGCGCTCAGAAGAAGGAAAAGGCAAAGAAATTTCAGAGTCTGGCCTGCTTGGAGGAGGACTAAAAATACACACAAGAAGAAAACTGAGAATTAGAAAAAAATACAGCAGCACTTTTAAAAATCTCTCCTCTTTTCTCCTTCCATATTTGATTCAGCAGAGGTGCAGGCTCTCAGTAAACACAGCAGATACTAAATGAATGAATGATGAATGAACGGGTGAGTGGCTGGCAGGGTCACCAGCTGGGATCCTGCCTGTGGAGGGTGGAGAAGGGATCTTCACCGACCATCCTGCACCATAAGAGTTTGCGGGAATTTCCCACCCCTTCCCCGCCCCCCCGAAAGTGTGCACCCTCCCCTCTGAAAGCAGATCTATACCCTGGAGCCTAGTCGTGACCTCATTCTCTCGACGTAAGACCCGAACTGTGAAATCACACAGATCCTAATGGGCGTTTGTGTTGTGTGTTTTATGCATCAACACACAATACAGATTAAAAAAATAAAGAACCCAAAGACTGTTTGAAAATACGACGAAAACAAAGTGGGCCAATTACTGTGTGAACCAGACTCGGAAAGAAGAGCTCAGCTGTCTGCTGCACTAACTCCACTCATTCAAACAGGAAGCACCGTTCAAACACCCGCTGCCTGTTTAAACCTACATCGCAGTCCTGACCCAGAAACACGTCTTGACGGTGTAGACAACCTAATCTGGCCCCAGGACCTCTGTTTCCCCACAGAACAGGGCTGGGCCAGGGGGTTGCTGGGGAGCCTCTCAGTCCAGAGGCCCTCACCGCCCTTGCAGTGAGCATAGATGAACGGACGTCTGAGGAAACACACGCGCCGAGAGCCCCGACGAGGCTCCGACCGCGGACTAAGGAACCCGGGCTCTTCTCCCGGAGTCTTGAAACTCGCTTGAATTTTAAGTTGCCTCGTGGATACAAAACAAATCTGTTTTTAACTGAAGTATTTGATTGGTGTATTCATACAGACATACATTTAGGTATCTACCTCAACTTCCAATATAGCAAAAGCTACTTTAAAGTCTGAATCTGTAATTAATAGGTCTTGCGGTGGGGAAGGGCACTGTTGTTCCTTAGCTCACTGTTCTAAAATCCTGCCTAGGAAAAGACTTTCCCGTCTTCAAGTTACACATGTTGGAAAATGTAAGTATAGCATTATCATTTTGTGCAGATTTAGGTATTTTAGCTGATCTAAAATTATAAAATATACAGAATTTATGCATTTATGCAGATTTCCCTAAATCAATCCTCCTCCCCTTCAACCCCACTTTTAAAATTTGGTCCCTTATGGCTGCATAAGTTTTGCTTATGTGTCTTTCTTTCATGCAGCTTCAGTGTTTGTGAAGATTGTATTCCAAAGCTAATACAAAAGTAACGTTAAATACAGCCATGTTACAAAGGTAGAAGCAAAAATGATTGGCTAAATTAATTTCTAAAGTCAAATGTGCAGTTCCCAGCACATCTGTTGACGAGTGACTGTTTGCAGCAGAAGGGTATATACAGATACAAACTTCAGGGACGTAATGCTTAAATCAAAATAACTCCATTGAAACTGTAGTGTTCTTTGTCAAGGAAGAAGGGATTTAAAAGACAATGAGTCAGTAACTGTAGACTCTCGCCGTAACTGATAATTTTAAACATTCTTCCCAAAAAACAATGAATGAATGTTAATGAATGAGATGCAAACAGTTAACATAAGTTTCAGCCTCATTTTCTTAGTTCCTCTTCACTCTGGGTACATTTTCTTAATGAAAAGACAAAAAGACCAAAAAAAAAATCCGGAACTAGAATTATTTACGAAAGGAACTATTAGCACCACAAAGATTTAGAACTCCCATAACTTCCGTAAGAATATGGAAATGTTTTGGGGGAGAATGGATACATGTATACGTGTGGCTGAGTCCCCTCGCTGTACACTTGAAACTACCAAAACATTGTTAATCAGCTATACACCAATGCAAAATATTTCCGGTGTTAAAAAAATTTTTTTTAAAAGAATATGAAATGGTTTGTAGCTATATGTGATCCCAATACGTATCAACTCATGTAGAAAAAAATCAGACATAAAGGCACATTTCTGTGAAATCAACTGGCAAGCAGAAGGAAAGACAGACTTTCCTTTGTAAATAATATTTATATAAATAAATGGAGCTTTGCATTTGCCAGTCTCTATAAATGTTGATGTTCTTGATTGGGCCAGCAGGTGGCGGTATGGACTGCTTGCCAGAACAGCCGGAACCTGGCTGGAATTTCTCATTGTTTCGAAAGTAATTCCCAAGAAATACAAATGAGTTAATCTTATCTGTGTTTTGAAACTTTTAAAGATATTATTCCATCCTATCGGAGACTACCGTGAACTCCCTTTGTAAAGCCTGACGATCCATCTGTTTCTCTTGGCTCCGTGCGGTGCATTCAAGAGACGGGCGTCTTTCATTTCCAAGTCTTAGTAGCGGTGGGATACGCTTTATCTATTTCACAGCCAGACAAGCACCACTGTTTACCTTGCCGAGGACAGAGCTTTGGAACGACGGGGGAATTTTCCTATCAACACACTGAGCAACATACCCGTGAAACAAAAACAAGCGTGTGTTTGGAGAGACAAACAAGGCAGGCGTGCAGTCCGCTGATTAGCCCTCTATCGAGGCAGGATCTTCTAACAAGCCTCTTTCCCTGTGTTTTTATTTGATATCACTTATCTGTGGGTGGAACAGCCTCTGACAGGAGGCCTTTGGATCCTATCAACAAGATACGAGACGCATTTATACACATGCAGACCAGTGTATCTTCTGAACAAAATTTTCTCACTCTTTTTTTATTACCACAGTTTCCAGGCTTGCTCTACACATTCCTTCCAGGAGGCATTGCTAAAACCACAGATGAGTTATTTACCCCTTTTGAGAAGGGCGTTGGGGGCAGGGAGGTGGTGGCAAATTCCTCTTAAAGGACCAGACAGAATATGTTCCAGTCTTTGAGAGCCAAGAAGTAAAACTTAGGATATGATGTAGGTGCAGCGGTAAAAAATCACCTGCCAATGCAGGAGACGCAAGAGACACAGGTTCAGTGCCTCAGTCGGGAACATCCCATGGAGGACGAGATGGCGACCACTCCAGTATTCTTGCCTGGAGAATTCCACAGAGAGAGGAGCCCAGTGGGCTACCGTCCACAGGGTCGAAGAGCCGGACACAACTGACCACAACAAAGCAATGACTTACACAACTATTTAAAAATGTGAGCGCCTTTCTTAGCTCAAGGGCAGATGATACCCAGCCGCAGGCCAGGCTGGACCTACTGGCTTAGTCTGACAACAAGTTTCTAGAGAATAAACTCTGGTGTGGGTTTTTCTAGCAAAGCACATAAACAGTCTCAGAAACATAGACTGTTAGCCTTGTATACTGTTTAAAATGTTTTCCTATTTAAAGCTATATGGTAGAATTTCATACTAATCTTATATTTTAAAATATATATTGCATTATTACCATTAAAAAAATAAAAATCTCATACCTGAGACCAGAAGATTTGGTCCAAAAGACATCTGTGATGCTGTCCAGCGGGCTGGACTTGGTGAGGGTCCTCGACACGGGTTGGGGGGGCGGGGGAGGGGAAAGCAGCCAAAACTAAGCCACCAAGACGTGTTTATAGCGTGTGCTTTGCAGTGAAGGCCTTAGTTAGATAACTTTAAGCACTCTGTGTGCGTGAGTTTTAATTTCAGTTTAAGATTGATACTTAACAGTGATCGGCACCACAGGCCTTTAAAGAAAAGATTCTCACTCAGTTTAAAATCTATACTTTTTAAGAGTGATCAGCACCACAGGCCCTTAAAGAAAAGATCCCCGCTCAGGCCGGCCCTGCACAGCCAGCTCCCCTGAGGCTTGGGTCCTGTTCTGTCCTCCGTAGAGATTTGAGTGGCTAATGAACTAATCTGTAGAACTAACTAAGAGTGAAATGTGAGTTTGGGGTTCACAGTTTCTCTTTCTTCCCTTTCACGAGATCATAGGCTATTTCGCAAAGTAGATTAGCTAGTAGGAAAGGAATGGCATAAAATAACAGACTCGCTCAATAATTATTTTATCTTTGACTTTGCAGTTTAGTCAGAAGTATTCTTGGAAGCTTGCTTTTTAGAAATGAGGAAAAGAAACCTAACTCACTCAGCCTGCGTGCTCAGTCCTGGCATGGAGCTGGGAGGGGCCTTCGGGAAAGCCAGCACGGCCCCTTTGTCCTGCAGGCGAGGAAACTGGGACCCAGGGCGCGGATGCCCTGCCCCGGAGTCCCTCGGCAGGGTGGGCTGAGCGCGTGCCGTCCGCTCGCTGCTCAGTCACTCAGTCCGTCTGACTCTTTGGACCCCATGGACCGTAGCCCGCCAGGCTCCTCTGTCCATGGGGTTTCCCAGGCAAGAATGCTGGAGTGGGTTTCCATGTCCTTCTCCAGGGGATCTTCCCGACCCAAGGAATCAAACCTGCTTCTCCTGTTTAGCAGGTGGATTCTTCACCACTGAACCACCCGGGAAGCCCAAATTAATAAAATGTTATCGTTTAGTCACTAAGTCCTGTCCAACTCATTAGCAGCCCCGTGGACTGTCGCCCACCATTTACGGCTCCAAGGGTGGCGCTAACAGCAAGTTATCTGTCTTTCAATGAACAGGTCTTTACTTAGACTCACAAGATAAGCACAAAATACACGCTAATTTGAATGCCTCCCAGCGTCGCCCCGAGAGCCAGTATGAATGGGAATTTGGGGCACGTATCTCTCTACCTCCAGGCTGGTTCTGTGCTGGTTCTGAGTCCTGGGCAGTGAATTTGCTCCCCAGCCTGTAGACACCCGGGGACCTGAATCCTGACTCGTCTGGATGGGAACCAGGCACCCTGCGTCTGTGGGCTGCCAATCATGGCTCGGGGCAGCCCACATCCGCCACAGGCCAGAGGGACCAGAGTCCAGGCGCCCCAAACCTGGGCTCTGCTCACAAACAACAGGCCAACCCCTTCAGCAGACAAAGTCAACACAGTCACTCACACCTTTCCGTATAAACACGTCACACTGCGTGCTTATAACCAAGTCACAACAGCAGGGTTTGTTTTCAGAGTTAAGGCTTGTACTTTATCGGATACACTGCGACCCTTTAAATACGTCTTTATCCAAAAGTGCTGTTTGCTCGGGGAATTCCTGGCTGTCCAGGGGCTCGCCCACGGGTCCAATCAAGACAGTCTGCGTCTGGATTCCAGACCGCCTTCAACCCAGCACCTCACCACCAGCACCCAGCCACTCCGCTCGTCTGCCCACCCACTCCAGGAAGAAGCAGGACTTTATCTCACTCTCCGGCTCCTTCCAACATGACAGCAGACAAATGCCAATGTAATACCACGTGCAGCTCGCCACCCCAGGGGTAGGGGACCCTGGAGTGCCGCCCGGCCCTGCGTGCCCCAACTCAGCTCCCGCTTCTTGGAAACGTTCTTTCCCAGCTCGGGGCCCAGAGGAGCTGTAATCACGTGACCCCCAAAGCGCCCAGACATTGGCTGGGCCAATCAAAGCCTGGCGCAGGACTGGTTTCAGCTGGAGTGGTCGCCAAGAGCTTTTTCTCCTTTGCTTGTAAGGTCTTTAAAAAGTGACCCTGAATCCCCAGGAGCCCTGCCCTGGATCTGTGATGGAGCCTGTCTGGAGCAGGAGAGACGGGAGAGAGACAGACGGAGAGAGAGACAGAAAGAGGGAGAGGGAGACAGAGAGACAGAGGGAGAGGGAGACAGAGAGAGCCCGGGGGAGACAGAGGCAGAGGGAGACCAAGGACAAGCCTGCGCGCCGTGGACCGGCGCTAGCTCACTGGGCACCACGTGAGCTCAGAGGCCCCCACCTGCCCCAGGGCAGGAGGACGAGCGCCCGGCAGGGCTCCATGGCCTCCAAGAGCCTCAGCACAAGCTAGGAAGTGCCGTGGCCCAGGCGGGGTGACACGTGGCCGTGGGCTGGTTGCCACCTGCCTACGTTTCACGATGTCGGCACAGTCGTCGGGTTTTCAGGCAATCGGTTGTCAGCATTTACCGAGCAACCTTTTCTGTGTAAACCTGGGTCCCGGTATCTCAGGGACAGTGTGTGGAGGACCCAGACCTGGGCTGGTCCTCTCTCCAAGCAGGGGCGGGCGGGCTGTAAGCGGGGTACCAGGCCCCCAGACCAGGCAATCCTAGCGCATGACCCGAGTGTCTGCGAGTCCTGGACCTGGCCTCATGCCCACAGACCACAGGCCAGGAGGACGCCAGACCTGCTGGAAGCCACCCTGGTGAGGTTGTCATCTGATGGGAACGAGCGTCTCTCAAAGGGCGCGGTTAGGAGGCGTTCTCAGCTGACCGCTAGGTGCCCAGTGCAACGCTTTCCTTTTAAATCACATGTCAGGATGTCAACACTCAGGAGTATTGTTGTTGAGATGCTGTACATAGACTTTACTAGTTACTAGGGAAAGTAATGGTGTATCACATTTTTACCGAACTTCAAAGTGTTCTATTGGATCCTAGAGCAAATTTCCCCCAAGTTGACTCATCTCTAAAATATCGTGTTTATTTATTCGGCTGCACCGGGCCTTAGCTGGGGCCCGTGGGCTCTTCAGGTGCAGCGTGGGGGATCTAGTTCCCCGGCCAGAGCTCCCTGCGTTGAGAGCACGGCGTCTCAGCCCCTGGGCCGCTGGGGAAGTCCCATCGCAAAGCTGACTTGGCTTGTGCTCCTTTCAGACACCCTGGAGGGAGCGCATGGCCTGATTAAAACAGAAACGCCCTCTGGGATCTCAGGAAACAGTCTCCCTGGGCTGCGTTTGCCGTCACAGCTCCACTTGCAGGGGAAGTCTCTCTTCCCTTCGCGAGGTCGGGGTCACAGGGCGGATGGGACTGCTGCTCAGCCAGGGCCCGAGGGTTGTATTTAAGGACTGGGTGACTGGCAAACAGTGGGCTATTTGACACTCCCGCCCGCCGTGTGGTCTGCTTACTCCCAGGAAGAGGTTGACTAGAGGCGACTTCATGCAGACAGAGCACTGCCAGCAGTCGACCAGCGTGACCGTCTGCTCACCCACGCAGGACGCGGGGCGCGTCTCCTTCTCCACAGCACCCTCACTGGCGGAGGCTCCCTTTTCTCCACGTCTTGCCTCTGTGCTGGTGTGTGTAAGACGGGATGACCTTTCTGGGATCTGCAAGCATCCTTGTCAGTAGCTGTTTGGGACCAACTGACCGTGCTCTGCCAGCCACGACTGTGCCCTGGGCTCTGTCTCACTTTTGTTTTAAGCTCTCTGCAATGTGTTCTGCCAGACTTACAGTCCAGCTGAGGGGCTAGTTCGCACTCTTGCTTCTCTTTTCAAATTAGGTATCCAGGGTCAGTCTCAGCTCCACGGACAAAACGAGACGAGGGCACCACTTTAACTCCCAAACGCCATCCAAAGGGACATGCTAATCTAGCCAGAAAATCCTCTACAGTTTCATCAATTTTGATTTTCGTTGTTGTTGTTATTGAGAGATAATTGACATATAATATTAGTTTCAGGTGTATAACGTAATGACCGATAAGTATATGTATTGCAAAGTGATCACCAGAATAAGTATCGTTAACATCTGTCTTAACACATTGTTATCAGAAAAATTCTCTTGTGGTAAGAACTTTTACCATCTGCTCTCTTAGCAGTCTTCAAATGTGCAGTCCAGTATTAGCTATGATCCCACCTCACTGTAAGCCACTTGCCCGTGACTTACTTATTTTACAACTGAAGTTTGTAATTTTGACCTCTCCCACCCATTTCACCCCACCTCTGGCAACTACCAGTCTGGTCTCTGTATCTATAAAACTTGGTTTGGGTTTTTTTGGTTTGTTTGTTTTAGATTCCATAAATAGATGAAGTCATGCAGCAATTTTTTTCTGATTTATCTCACTTAGCATGAGATCTTCAACGTCCATCTAGGCTGTTCCAAATGGCCAGATTTCATTCTTTTTTATGGCCAGATGATATTCCAGTGTGTGTATACGGGGGGGGGGGGGGGGGTGTGTAGACAGAAAGGAATAGATAGATAGGTATGTACAATAATTTCTTTATCCAGTCATCCATTATTGAACACTTGGGTCATGTTCATGTCTTGGCTATTGTAAGTAATGCTGCAAAAATCATGATATCTTCTTTAGTCAATGTTTTCATTCTCTTCAGATATATGCCCAGGAGCAGAAGTGCTGATCAGATGGTAGTTCTGTTTTTAATTTTTTGAGGAGCCTCCCTGCCATTTTCCACAGTGGTTGCACAATGTACATTCCCACTAACAGTGCTCAAGAGTTCTATTTCTGCACATTCTCAGCAACACTCTATTTCTCATGTTTTTGATAGCGGCCAATCAGGCAGGTGTGAGATTACTTCTTGCATGATTAACTTGCGTTTCCCTGATGACTACGGACAAGGTTTAAGGCTGAAGACAGTGCAGAGAAGAAGACTTAGACTCAGACAGTCCCCTGAGAACCGGCGACCGTCAGTGGGACATCATGCTTGTGCACCCCAAGACTCGGGCCCCCGACAGCCAGCCACCTCCAACTGTAGACCCCACAACCTGTGCCGCTGGCAGGCAGGACGGCAGCGAGAAGACTCTCTCTTGAAGCTCAGCTCTTGGGACATAAAATCAGGACAGAGGAGAACCCTGTCAGCCTTAGTGATCAGCCATAGCAGTGTGTGTCCAAGTGAACATGGGTCTGATGAGAGCGGCAAATACACGAATCTGTGAGGTCAGCTCAACACCAGACTTCTAGAGTCCAGTCCTATCCTATTGGTCTCCTTCTTAGAGCCTGAAGCAAAACAGTGAAGCAAAAGACAGCAGACAGGGATGAAAGAGAGTGGCCTGACTCCACCAAGGATGCCAAAAGAGTGAGAAACAACCAGAAAATCTGGGTTTCAAACTGAGAGTCAACAGCCAAGCCCTTCGATGCAGAGTCACAAGGCCAGCACCCTGAGCGGGCGGGGCAGGGGGGCCCCGGGCTGCCCCTGGCTGCAGGCTGGGGCCCAGGACAACAGGAGACACAGCCCACTGCCTGGCAGGACCGTCACGCCAGAGGAAGACAAAGGCCGGGCGGGAGAGCAGTACCATTTGTTCAGAGCTTGCTCCAGCAGGGAGGGAGCGGGGAGGCTCCTGGTGGAGAAGGGGAGCTCTGGGGCACCCAGCAGCAGCCTGCGGGTGTGGGGAGGCTCCCGGGGGAGAAGGGGGGCTTCGGGGCACCCGGCTGCAGCCTGCGGGTGTGGGGAGGCTCCCGGGGGAGAAGGGGAGCTTCGGGGCGCCCGGCAGCAGCCTGCGGGTGTGGGGAGGCTCCCGGGGGAGAAGGGGGGCTCTGGGGCACCCGGCTGCAGCCTGCGGGTGTGGGGAGGCTCCCGGGGGAGAAGGGGAGCTTCGGGGTGCCCAGCAGCAGCCTGCGGGTGTGGGGAGGCTCCTGGTGGAGAAGGGGAGCTTCGGGGCACCCGGCTGCAGCCTGCGGGTGTGGGGAGGCTCCCGGGGGAGAAGGGGAGCTTCGGGGCGCCCGGCAGCAGCCTGCGGGTGTGGGGAGGCTCCCGGGGGAGAAGGGGAGCTCTGGGGCACCCAGCAGCAGCCTGCGGGTGTGGGGAGGCTCCCGGGGGAGAAGGGGAGCTTCGGGGCACCCGGCTGCAGCCTGTGAGTGTGGGGAGGCTCCTGGTGGAGAAGGGGAGCTTCGGGGCACCCGGCTGCAGCCTGCGGGTGTGGGGAGGCTCCCGGGGGAGAAGGGGAGCTTCGGGGCACCCGGCTGCAGCCTGCGGGTGTGGGGAGGCTCCCGGGGGAGAAGGGGAGCTTCGGGGCACCCGGCTGCAGCCTGCGGGTGTGGGGAGGCTCCCGGGGGAGAAGGGGAGCTCTGGGGCACCCAGCTGCAGCCTGCGGGTGTGGGGAGGCTCCCGGGGGAGAAGGGGAGCTTCGGGGTGCCCAGCAGCAGCCTGCGGGTGTGGGGAGGCTCCTGGTGGAGAAGGGGGGCTTCGGGGCACCCGGCTGCAGCCTGCGGGTGTGGGGAGGCTCCCGGGGGAGAAGGGGGGCTTCGGGGCACCCGGCTGCAGCCTGCGGGTGTGGGGAGGCTCCCGGGGGAGAAGGGGAGCTCTGGGGCACCCGGCTGCAGCCTGCGGGTGTGGGGAGGCTCCCAGGGGAGAAGGGGAGCTTCGGGGTGCCCAGCAGCAGCCTGCGGGTGTGGGGAGGCTCCTGGTGGAGAAGGGGGGCTTCGGGGCACCCGGCTGCAGCCTGCGGGTGTGGGGAGGCTCCCGGGGGAGAAGGGGAGCTTCGGGGCACCCGGCTGCAGCCTGCGGGTGTGGGGAGGCTCCCGGGGGAGAAGGGGGGCTCTGGGGCACCCAGCAGCAGCCTGCGGGTGTGGGGAGGCTCCCGGGGGAGAAGGGGGGCTTCGGGGCACCCGGCTGCAGCCTGCGAGTGTGGGGAGGCTGTGGACAGGCCGGCCAGGGGGCGTCCGTGGGGCTCATCGGGGCTGCATTCTCAGATTCCTCTGGTTGGTCCTGTTGGAAACGTCAAAAGTCAGGGAAGCTGTCCACTGGGTTCGTCAAGTCCCGGCCGCCGTGGGGCCGATTGTCACAGGGGCTTGGCTTCCTGGGCCGGGGCCAGAGGCTGACTGTTGGCGACACTGTTTCCCAGGCAGCGCAGCAGGCCGAGGTGCCCAGTCTCTCAGCCTAGAGCCGTCAATCCAGCAGGGTCCCTCCCTGAAATCTGTCTCTTCTAGATGAAATGGGCTGCATACAAGGCTACACATGCAGGGTTCTTTTGAGAGAAGAAAGGAAAGACTGAAAACAACCCAAATGTCTCCCCTCCGGGCGCAGGATACATGAGCGGGGGTGCAGCCCGGCCCCGAACACTGAGTCCACGACCCCATCTCTGCTCCCAAGCCCCCACACGGCGCCCAACAGCACCCCTTTACCCATCAGACTTCTCAGTGCATTTTTAAGGACTTGAAGCAAAATTCAGCATTATTTACCTTTGTGTCCTCTCAGTAAATACTGGTCAGTTGGGAGTGAAGTGCAGGGCAGCTGTTTCTCTCCAACCAGAGGCCAGACAGTCATGAAAAGCAACAGAAAAACAGACACAGTTCCACAAATCAAAGCATTGTTTTTGAGGAGCAAGTTTATTTTGCCATGAATATGGATATTAGAACACATTTACGGAAACAATGCGGTGTCTTAACTCGAATTAAACAAGGTTCTTCAGACATTATCTGAAAGACACGGTCAATGGACATCTCCAGAGGTCCAGACAATGAGGATTTTAGGTTTTGAGGGTCTTTCTGTATCTGTCACCCAGCTTCTCTGTCGTTTGCTTGTTTGTTTTTACAACGTTTGAAAATGTGGAGCCTTCCTCATTCCTAGGGCTGTACAGAAACAGTTCACAGACTGGATCTGGGGCTCACAGAGTCCTGCCTAAAAGTCAAAGTTCCCTGACTTCTTTCTTAAGAGAAGAAGAGAGAATATTGGAGAAATGTCTAAGTCTGAATATCTAAATATGTAGGCAGGTTTAGAGTGGACTCTTCAGGCAAAGGAACTCCATGACAAAAGAGACCGAAGTGGTGGCTGAAATGTTAGAATCTCCTGGAAGACTGCCTGGACCTGGCTCACAAGGGGCCGAGTTCCTCAAAGTTGCCGTGTCTGGGACGCACTCTGAGAACCGTGCCGCAGGGACAGGGATGCCAAACGCACGCCTCCGGGCCCTCACTGTGTGCGCTCTTGGCTTTGCCGCGTCGTTAAAACTCTTCTCTCGACTGAAACAAGGTTCTGACGCATGAATTCCTGTCTCAGTGGCCAGCGAATCAGGCCCGTTGCAGGTGTCACTGGAACGCCAGTCTGAATGCACTCTGGGGACAATGGGCAGGGGGCCAGTTCACCCAATCTCCAAGTGTCCGAGGCTCCGAGATGGCAGGGGGCTTGATCCTTTTCTTCTATTTCACACATATTCATTTTATCCTACTCCCATTGTACAATTGTTATACAGCCTATAAAAAGCACCATAGCCTAATCCATTTTCCAGCGCTGGCTCAGAGCTAAGTTGTGAGACGGGAAAACAGTGAGGAAAGTCCAAGGGGAGCTGGGTGTGGGTCGGAGGCCGGCTGCCTGGCACCTGATGAGTGGCACCATCTCTGCGGGCACAGTTCCTGCCAGGAGGCCTCCTGAGGTCCCCGTATCTTTTCTTTGGGGTGCAGCACCAGGAGACCGAACAGGCCTGACCCAGATTGCTTCTACTCCATTCGTGTAAAATCCACTGGGCATTTGCCACAGAGCTGTTTGAAAGAAACCTTATTTTTTCCAGAAACACTCCATACAGATGCTCTTCTGGCCCACCTGCTCTTACAGTATTTACAGTGAAAACAGCCCTATTTTGGGATCCAAAGCCAGCAGTGGGGCTTCCTGAGCTGACCTGTGGCCTGTCTGTTTCCCAAGACACTTGGGGTTTATTAATGAACATCTTGCCTGTCACCTTTCACCTTGAGCTCGGTTATAGCGTGCATGGACTGAGGACAAGGCCAACAAGCCCGTCACAGAAGGACACACACTGTGCACATTCACTTAAATTAGGCACCTGAGGCTGTCAAACTCACAAGCGCAGGCAGCAGAAGGGCGGCTGCCGGGGGCTGGGATGGAGGGCAGCAGGCGTGGCTGCTCGGGGCCACGGAGCCTTGGTTTTGAAAGGAGGCAGAGTTCCGGGGTCTGCCCCACAGCAACATGCACATGTGATGTTCACAAGGCCGGTCTATGCGTGAAAGCATTTGTTAACTATATCTCACTGTATGCGTTTTTTACCACAATAAAAAATAATTTAGCTATTCCAATGGCGAACACCCAAAAGGTGGGCAAGAAACCACTGACAAGGCTGTGAGTGGGGTCACAGGCTCCTCACACGAGCCAACAGGAGGGCAAAACCATACAACTTTTAAGGAAGGAGGGCGTTGGTGATGTCACAGGTGCAGGTCTGCCGCATGTCCTTTGACCCGGCAGTCACACTTCTGGGAGTCTATCCCACAGATACACCAGCAAAGGCGTAAGTAGACAGTGCACAGAGCTGTCTCTTCAAGGCTGTGTGTAACTCAGAGCCAGAGCGTGATGGAGCAACTCCACAGCCCGGAAAGGCAGCGAAGGGGAACATCTCCGCTGTTGTAAACCAAGTATTTGTGTTCCCCCCAAAATACGTACAGTGAAGAGCCGACCCTCACTGTGATGGTGCCTGGAGGTGGGGCCTCTGGGAGGTGATTCGATTTGGAGGAGGTCACAAAGGTGGGTGCCCGTGATTGGATTAGTGGGCATAAAAGAAGAGGAGGGGTGTGTACATTGTTCAGTTCAGTTCAGTTCAGTCTCTCAGTCATGTCCAACTCTTTGTGACCCCATGAACTGCAGCACGCCAGGCCTCCCTGTCCATTACACCAACTCCCGGAGTTTACCCAAACCCATGTCCATTGAGTTGGTGATGCCATCCAACCATCTCATCCTCTGTTGTCCCCTTCTCCTCCTGCCTTCAATCTTTCCCAGCATCAGGGTCTTTTCAAATGAGTCAGCTCTTCACATCAGGTGGCCAAAGTATTGGAGTTTCAGCTTCAGCATCAGTCCTTCCAATGAATATTCAGGACTGGTTTCCTTTAGGATGGACTGGTTGGATCTCCTTGCAGTCCAAGGGACTCTCAAGAGTTTTCTCCAACACCACAATTCAAAATCATCAATTCTTCAGTGCTCAGCTTTCTTTATAGTCCAACTCTAACATTCATACATGACTACTGGAAAAACCATAGCCTTGACTAGAAGGATGTTTGTGGGCATACAACTAAAATGTTTATGAATGCAATGATAGAATTTCTTGAGTTTTGGCCAAAAAGTACAGAGGAGAGGGGCTAAGTGAGGGTCCAGAAGAAACAAGATTAGTCCTAGGTGATGTGCTAAAACTGAGTGCTGGGTCCACAGCAGTTCATTGGGTTCATTGTACTATTCTACTTGTCTTTGCATGTAATAGAAGACTGGCTAACTCATCCTTCCAAAAAACACGTCAGTCCTGTATTTCAGTTCCCTTGATGTTGTAGAGACCAAGAGAAAGAGCCCTGTTCCTCTACCGTCTCAGCTCCAGTATCTGTGAATCAAGCTTGTAAACGGCGTATTAATAGGAGAAAAATGCTCGCTCTATGTGTAGAGGGGAGGAGCTCACAGAGAGTGAAAATCCCAAAGCGGTGATCAGACCCAGAGGTGCACATTCTGTTTAAACAAAGGGTGGTAAATCCGTGCAGAAACGACAAGACCAGGGGAAGGAGTTGGGCTTCGGGGGGCTGTGAATTTGAGAAGGTGCACGTTCGGGAGAAGCCAATGGAAGATAAGGGTGTTCACAGGGTTTGTCTGTGCAGACGCATCTCAATGGGGTCTCCACCCGCTGTGATAGAGGCTGTTTTCCCTTCCTGGTATTGGGGGGTGGCGCGGGGCCCCTCTCAGGGGAAGTGCACACCCTACTTTTAGGCGGACAGGAGAGGGCAGAAAGCTCTCCTGCTGGCTGCTCTTCCTCAGCTGTTCTCAGTTCAAAATAATCCTGTGCCAGAGTGGCACATTTGGGGGCGGCCTATGCTAATCCCCTTCCGTGTCTGCCTCAAGACTAGAGCCAGGCCGGGCCACCCCACTCTGCTGCCTTCAGGGCAGGGCCTCCTCCAGTCTCTCTTGCTGGCTCAGCCTCTGGCCACGACGTCTGCACTCTGGCTGGCGGGGAGACGGAAGGACAAGGAGCGGCGTGCCCTTCTCTCAGAACGGTGACTAGGTGCAGAGCTCTAAGAATCCATCACCTGTCTCAGGGGAGCCAAGAGGCGTGATACACTGGATTCCTCTTACAAAGTGGGAGGTTTCTCACATTTCCACCTTATGGCTACTATTTTCTGGTAGCAATAAAATAAGATTTCACACTCTTTTTTTCCCCAATCATCTTTGCCAGTGTTTGAACAGAAACACACCCTGGTATTCAAATAAAGTAACTTCTGGTATGAAAAATGGCAAGCCTTATGCCATAAAACTTCAAAACCAATCTAAAATTGGTAGAAGAACTCCTAAAGAGCCCTAACATCATTAAAAACAGAGTGAAGATATTAAAATCGAATTTTCAAAGGCCAAAGATATGTGATATTTTGGCACAGATGTCAGTAAGATGTTCCATTGATACCACCTTGAGTCAAATAAAACAGGGCTGATGTTTGTATGTATACTCACATGTGCTTTTTTTCCTGGATTCTCATCATCTTTAATTTTCTTATTCCTGGAAAAGGCTTACTCAACCCTGAGGCTTTTTTCGTAATAAGACCTTTCCAAAGGCCTCTGGTTCAATGGCACTCAATAAATCTTTTAAAGTAGTAAAATTGAAAGCAACATTTTTTAAATGCCCCAGGACAATATCCTGTCTCACAAACATAAGGATCAGTTCTCAAGGAAGAGAATTTTTGTAAAACACTGACAGAGCTCAGCACAGCACACCCCTCAGCTGTCTGGAGGAGATCTCTAAGAGTTCGCTGTCCAGTGAGAAATGCCAAAATTTTCTGAACAGGATGGTGATTAGATTATTAAGGATAATCTGGTCCCTGATCCAGCAGTGATTCTCCACCATCAACAACTGGATGATGAATCGGCTACAAGGAGCCATAAAGAAAGTGAAAGACCTTCCAACCCCTTCTGTGACACAGACCCCGCCATTCCAGGCAAAGATGAGATATCCAGCTGTGAAACAGGTCTTTCTGAGTTTCAGAAAAGCAATAAAATGTATGGTTATGAAGAATGGAGTATCATACCTATTTGTGGAACATGTATCCTGGAGAGACATTAAATAAAATACTTTTATTTCTTTAAAACCTTGAAGTTGTAGGTCCTAAGATGTGACTAAGCCACGCACTTTACTATGGTGGGGACCCACTGAACCCCCTAGTATGTGTAGATAGATAGAAAATAGTTGCCCTGTCATGTCTGACTCTTTGTGACCCCATGCACTATAGCCCTCCAGGCTCCTCTGTCCATGGGATTCTCCAGGCAAGAATACTGGAGTGGGTTGCCAATCCCTTCTCCAGGGGATCTTCCCACCCCAGGGACTGAACCTGGGCCTCCTGCATTACAGGCAGATTCTTTACCGTCTGAGATTATTTTAAAGCGAAAACAATTGGCCTCAGGACAGGTCACCCCAAAATATGCCATGTTGGTTGGTTTACTGATTACTTTTAATTAAAGTTATTCTAGAAACAGCCAATGTGTGAAGAACAACCTCATCTCCCTTGGTCCTCGTGAAAGTGCAAAATAAATCTCCCCCAGGAAGTACCCTTCCTGCACCAGGAGGCAAAGAGCTCATCATCTGAGATGGAGAATTTAAGGCAGAGAAGGCTGTGTAAACAGCCTGGTTACTTCTTCACTAATTCACTGCCGCCGAGCCCAAACCTCTCTGTCTTGTCAATTTTTCACAAATCTGTTGTTTCTTTGTTTGAAAAGTAAAAAAGCTGTCTGCTTTGGTCACTTCTTCGAGTCTCATTTCTATGAATTCCTGAATATAGGAATCATATTTGGTTTCCCTATTAATCTGTCTTATATCAATCTAAAGAAAGCTGGTGTGATAGTATACAATCATTTCTTAGTTTTCGGTAGAAATAAGGGTTTCTATGGGTCAAATTCTCTAATATGTAATTAAAACTACTAGAAATAATAAGGGAGATATATGCAGCAAATGTAGGATATGTGTTTCTGGTAAGAAAAAGTATGAGGAATGGGCCTCTGATGATTTCCTTCTCATTAAATTACTTGTTTTAAGGTAGTTTGTACGAAGATGCAAACATGGCGAGCAAGTACATGAAAAGGTGCTCAATCTTGCTGATCAGTGGAGAAACAAAAATCAAAGCCGTGGTGAGATATCATCTCACACTTGTTACAAAGGCCACGAACAAAACTACAGGAAATCACAAGGGCTGCCGAGGAGGTGGAGAGAGGGGACACTTGTGCACAATCGGTGAGGATTGTCAATTGGTGCAGCCACTGCGGAAAATGTTACGGAGGCTCCTTAAAAAATTAAAAATAGGGCCGCTCTATGACCCAGCAATTCCACTTCTGGGTATTTATCCAACAGAAACAAAATCATCACCTTGAGAAAGTATCTGCACGCTCATGCTCACTGCAACATTATTCCCAACACATGAAGACAACCTGTGTTCATCAACAGATGAGCGGATTAAAACATGTGGACCACACACTCACACACACACACACACACGCATGCACACGCACACACACACGCGCGCACACGCACGCACGCACACACACACGCACGCATGTGCACACACACATGCACACGCACACACACACGCGCACACACGCGCGCGCGCACACACACGCACGCACACACGCGCGCACACACACACGCATGCACGCGCGCGCACACACACACACACGATGTGCGCGCGCACACACACATACATGATGTGCACACACACATGATGCGCACGCACACACACATGATGTGCCCTGGAATACTATTTAGCCATAAAAAAGAAGGGCATCCGTGGGAATTCTCGGGTGGTCCAGTGCTTAGGGTTCAGCCCTTTCACTCCTGGGGCCTGGCTTCAACTCCTGGCTGGAGAACTAAGATCCTGCCAGCCATGTGGTATGGCCAAAAGAAAGGAAAAAAAGGAAATCCTGTCATTTGTGACAACAGGGATATACCTCTGAGGGCGTTATGGTGAGATAAAGCACACAAAGAAAGACAGACACTGAACAATCTCACTTGTATGTGAAATCTTTTTAAAATATTGAACTCGAGAGGGTGGCAGGCAGCTCCACCTCCTTACAGAATGTAAACTGATGTAAGGTGACATGAGATTGAAACTGAACTTTTTCTAAATTAGTTCTTGTCGACGAAAGGCTGGGTCTCTAGTTTCAGATGTGGAGCTAAGACGATCTCAACCTTGGCTGCAAACCAGAAGCACCAGCGGAGCTGTTAGAATCTGCGAGGCCCGACTCACCCTCTGCGATTCCGAGTCCATCTGTCTGGGTTTGGCCCAGGCATCGCTATGTTTTTAAGGCTCTCCAGGTGATCCAGTTGTGCTGTCGTCCTGCCAGACGCGCGGTTCCTTATGCAGAGCTCAGTCTTAGAGCCGGTGATACACATACAAGCAAATCCACTGTGGTGCCCTCCCTACAGAGGAAGGAAAGAGAAATCTTGGAGCCAGGAGAAAGAGGGGCCTTAGCTTCTCACCGCTCCTGGCACAGGAGGGGCACGGGCACTCCGCGGAAGAGAGGGCTGGCTTTTCCTGCCTGCTGCGGGTTCTCGGAAAGCTGGGCCCTTGCCCTCGGGGTTGCAGGAGCGCAGGTCAGCGGCTGCCAGGCAGGATCGCATCCCTGGTGAGGCTCCCACCAGCCCCACGCTTCAGGCTGTCCCAGCGAGAGGCCCGGGTGGGGCGGCTCAGTCACACGGGACGTGACCAGGCGGGCGGGGCCCAGGGTCTGCCGGAAAACAGCCATCAGCCCTTGAAAACCACGCAACGGGAGGACAGACGCATGCTGCATTCCCAAAGCAGAGCTGTGTGCTAGTCGCTCAGTCGTGTCCGGCTCTTTGCACCCCCGTGGACTGCCAGGCTCTCTGTCCACAGGATCTCCCGGGCAAGATTACTGGAGTGGGTTGCCATCTCCTTCTCTGGGGGATCTTCCCGGCCCAGGGATCAAGCCCGCATCTCTTGTGTGTCTTGCGTCAGCAGGTGGATTCTTTGCTGCTGAGCCACCAGAGGGGAGGAGCCATTGAATGGATGTGGTGAAAACACCACCACATTTTCTCTGCACCGCGTGAGGAAAAGAAAAATAAAATGGTAAGCATTCGGGACAGTTCTGAATACTGAGTCTGTCTAAAATTTCCAAACAAAATCCAGTTAAACGTTTTAAAAGGGAAATTGACCTTGGTTTGACACCAGGCTAGACTCCGAGGGGCCTTCCCGGGTTCAACGCCCATTTGTGTCCTCCTGTTCTATTTCTTTTTCTCTTTCTCCATCTTTCTAAGTTAATTTTATTTGGCTGCACCAGGACATTTAGCTGCAGCGTGCGGGGTCCTGCTTTTTGCTGCCGCAGGCAGCATCTGTAAGTCGTGGCATGCCAGCTCTTAACTGAAGCGTGTGGAATCTAGTTCCCTGACTATGGATTGAGCCCGGCCCCTGCACTGGGAGCACAGAGTCTCACCTTATCTGTGGGAGGAAGGCTTTCATCTCCTCGGCGTTCCCCGGTTCCAAAGAGCAGATTCAAGAGCAACAGGACAGTAGGGTCAGAGGATCCCTCGTTCCTCCTGGAGGGATACAGATCATCTGACACATATCCCTGAGCCATTCTGCAGAAACTAAGACCCACCCCCACCTCCATCTGAGGAAGACGGTGACCACATGCTGCCCAGAAGCACATAGACCTCAGACTGGCTGAAACCTGAAGACTGATGACTGAGATTCCTGAAGCATGCACCCTGTTACCTCTACAAAACCAGTCAGAAGCAGGTCCGTGAGCTGATCAGGCCCCTGCGACTTTCATTCCCAACACTGTTGCTAAAATCCTAACCTGAATGCCCCAGGGATAAACTGTCCTTCCCAAAATGTCAGAAGCTGTCTGGCTCCTTGTGGTGGCAAATAAGACCCGTCACCGTGGGACTTCCCTGGTGGTTCAGGGCTTGAGACTCCAGGTTCCCAGTGCAGGGGGCCTAGGTTTGATCCGTGGTCAGGAAACTAGGTCCCACATGTTGGAACTAGGACCTGGCATAGCCAAAATAAAAATAATAGTAAAAAAAAAAGACCCACATCTGCCTGTTCTCAGCTTCCCAGCTTCATTTCCAACCTGCCTTCTGAGGGTCACCCCCTTGTTTTACCTTTGGATGCCATTTTGCTTCCTTGTTTTTAGATCCTAATTCTGTCATTCCAGATTAAATTCAGAATAGCAAGAAGGATAAATAACCCTTTACTTGCCCACTCTGACTCGAGGATGGCCCTCCAGGAGCCCTGGGGTCCAGGTGGCGGCCTGAGAGGGGACAAACATCGCGAGGCCCTTGAGGAAGCCAGTGGGTCTACAGGTGCCTTTCAGCCAGACTCTCCCAGTTCCTCTAGAACGGCATGCTCTCGATCTAGTTTGTACATCATGGTTTTCAAGGGGCAGGAAAATGTCACCGTTCGGTTCATTATGGTTGTGGAGTAACAGTATGGCTTATTCACTGAACCAAACCATGTTATTCGCTAACAGTTTCATTCCCCTTAACTTCATTCCTAGAAGTTTAGGTAACAGCTTGGTGCCATGCCTTTCTTCTACCCTGTCGAACTCGGTGATGTGTTAACACCTGCCAAGTCAGAACGTCTGGGATTTTCCCGTTTGTTCATGGTAGGCCGAGTGAGAGTTAGAGGGACAGAAGACACCTAATACCGTGTCTCATTTCCTTGTGACTCCCGTCCCCACCCCCCGCCCAGAACAAGAATCACCTCGCTGCTATTGATCAAAGATCTGCAGTGATTCACATCATACCCCTTTCCGGATAACCCAGCGTGAACAGCTAGGTTATCCAGCGTGAATACAGGCAAGGGTGAACTGCTTGCCTGGCAAGCAGTCGGCACTTAGAACTATTTTCTGATGAAAGTTGACCAAGTAGAACATTGAGTCTCAGCTTTAGTCCCTTCTGTCTCTCTCAGAACTGAGCAAAGAGAAAACTGCTCAGAGAACAGAACACTAACGTCTTCTCTCTTGATGAAATGATTTTTTTTTTAAACGGTTAATAGGAGCACATGTTTTTATTTGTAATTTTGCATGTTAATTCTGGTGACCAGTCTCTGTATTTTAGGGGAAAACAGTGGATACAATAAGCTGAGACAGCTTCACCAGGCTCATGAGGAAGAGGAAGGAGGCCATTCCTAACCTTGAAGGTCATCCCTAACCTTGAAGGTCATCATCTTCGTGGATTGATTTGTAAGCCACCACCATAAAGTTCAGCCAATAGAGGAACAGCCCTGTCTGTTCCATCTTTCCAACGTGCACTGGGCAGGCTGAGAGGAATAAAATGCACAGGCCTGCTTTTGAGGAGCTGGTGAGTCCAGAGGTGCTGGGCTGTCCTGATAGTTTCCTGATTCATTAAGAACTCTGTTTTGATTTTATATACTCTGAGAAGGCTTTTGCACGAAACACTAATTTCTAGTCCTTAAACGACTTAGATTTTTGAATCAGGAGGCAGAGAAAGAATGAGGGAGCTGAGAGATTTTTTGACCAACCAGGAGTTTCCATTCACTCTGAATTCTCTCTTTTCTTTTAGCTATGTCATGTTTTGTTTGTTTGCTTGTTTTTCTTTTTTTTTCTAAACACGATCAAAGCTTCGTACTGTATTCCAAAGATGCTCACATAAGCTTTGCATGTATTGTGCTTAATTGCTCAGTCGTGTCTGACTCTTTGTGACCCCATGGACTGTAGCCCGCCAGGCTCCTCTGTCCGTGAGATTCTCCAGGCAAGAATACTGGAGTGGGTAGCCTTTCCCTTCTCCAGAGGATCTTCCCAACCAGGGATGGAACCCAGGTCTCCCGCATTGCAGGTGGATTCTTTACCAGCTAAGCCACCAGGGAAGCCCAACAATCCTGGAGTGGGGAGCCTGTCCCTTCTCCAGGTGATCTTCCCAACCCAGGAATTGGGCCAGGGATTCTGTGTTGCAGGCGGATGCTTTACCAACTGAGCCACCAGGGAAGCCCCAAACTTTGCGTATATAAATGGAATTTCCAGAACAGCCGAGTGGGAAGTGTGCTATTGTGAGTAAACGCTTTATGACTTTTCCTTTGATTTATTTTCAATGCCCTTTACAATTCCATCAATTAGCCCTTTGTGTGAAATTTTTTTCTGCAGATTTTTAAAAACACGGGCAGCAGCTTTTTACAGGTTGCATGAGCCAATCACTAGAAGGTTTTGGACCCAACTTCAGAGTGTACTTTTTGGGGAGTGTTCCCACAAATCAAAGAGGCAATTGTGTGTGCATGTTCAGTCACTTCAATCGTGCCGGACTCTGTGCAATCCCATGGACTGTAACCCGCCAGGCACCTCCATCTATGGAATTTCCCATGGACAAGAACGCTGGAGTGGGTTGCCATTTCCTTCTCCAGGGGATCTTCCTGACCCAGGGATCAAACCCGCGTCTCTTACATCTCCTGCACTGGCAGGCGGGTTCTTTATCACTAGCGCCACTGCAGCTGGGTGTCTGTCCTACAATCAGCTCAGCTCTGACACCATGTGTCTGGGGGCAGCTTCGGATCCCACAGTCAGGGGCTCAGTCCCACGAGCTGCTTTCTACCAGAGACACCAGACACAAACCTGGGGCGTCACCTGTGCTTCTGACCAACCAGCAATAAATCAGCGGCTCCCAGGATCCCCTCCTTGGGTTCAGTCAATTTGCTAAAGCAGCTCATGGAACTCAGACTTTATTTACCTGATTACTGGTTTGTCCTGAAAGGTTATGGCTCAGGAATAGCTGGTGGAAGGCAGGCACAGGGCAGGTGTGGGGAAGGGGTGGAGATTCCATGCCCTGCACAGGTGCCACCTGCTCCCCAGATGACACGTGTTCAACACGGAAGCTCTTGGAACCCTTATCTTCCAGGTTTTATGGAGTCTCTGTGACGAAATCACGAGTGGTTAAATAACTGACCATTGGTGACTGACGGAACATCCAGCCTCCCCTGCCTGGAAATCAGGAGGTAGTCCTGAAGTTACGACCTGTTTTTATGGCTGGTTCCCTGGAAACCAGCCCTGCCTGCACCTACCCCTCCAGCCCACCCTGCACAACCTCAGATGCTTCCAAAGTCATCTCATCAGCAAACCTCAGCCGGTGTGGGGGTATGGGCTTGTTATGAGAGCCAAGACACCCAGTTCTCCTTTATGACCTTGAAGCAATTTCAGGACTGAGGATAAGAGAGCAAATACATTGATAAAAGGTATTCCTGTTGTCAAGTTGCCCACGGAATTCCAAAGGTTTGGGGGCAACTGTGAGCCAGGATCTATGGACAAAAGCCAAATATATATGAGAAATATATGTTGGTCACCTGAATGATCAGATAAATATTTATTATAGGTCATAATACTGCACACATTAAACCAGAAACTCAAAATAAAAACATTTTAAAAGTATCTGTTTTTTATATTTTATCAGATTTACTATTATCTAATGTTATTATTCAACAATATTATTTATTTGGGCTTTCCCAGTGGCCCAGGAGAAAGGAGCAGTGACCCCACAAGAGACTGACCCAGACTTGCCCAGGAGTGTCCAGGAGTCTCTGGTGGAGGCATGGGTCAGCAGTGGCCGGCCGCAGGGCTGCGGGCGCCGAGTGCAGCAGTGCGTCCTTGGGACCTTCTGAAGGAGGCCATTATCCTCATCACCTCCACCATAGTTTGGCCTCAGGCCAAACAACAGGGAGGGAACACAGCCCCACCCATCAACAGAAAATTGGATTAAAGATTTACTGAGCATGGCTCCACTCATCAGAATAAGAACTTATTCTCATAAGAATAAGTTTCCCCCTCAGTCAGTCTCTTCCATCAGGAAGCTTCCATAAGCCTCTTATCCTTCTCCATCAGAGGGCAGACAGACTGAAAACCACAATCACAGAAAACTAACCAAACTGATCACATGGATCACAGCCTTGTCTAACTCAATGAAACTATGAGCCATGCCATGTAGGGCCACCCAAGACAGACGGGTCATGGTGGAGAGTTCTGACAAAACGTGGTCCACTGGAGAAGGGAATGGCAAACCACTTCAGTATTCTTGCCTTGAGAACCCCATGAACAGCATGAAAAGGCAAAAAGATAGGACACTGAAAGATGAACTCCCCAGGTTGGTAGGTGCCCAGTATGCTACTGGAGATCAGTGGAGAAATAACTCCAGAAAGAATGAAGAGATGGAGCCAAAGCAAAAACAACACCCAGCTGTGGATGTGACTGGTGATGGAAGTAAAGTCTGATGCTGTAAGAGCAATATTGCATAGGAACCTGGAATGTTAGGTCCATGAATCAAGGCAAATTGGAAGTGGTCAAACAGGAGATGGCAAGAGTTGAATGTCGACATTCTAGGAATCAGCGAACTAAAATGGACTGAAATGGGTGAATTTAACTCAGATGATCATTATATCTACTACTGTGGGCAAGAATCCCTTAGAATTCAACAAAAGAGTCCAAAATGCAGTATTCTGATGCAATCTCAAAAACGACAGAATGATCTCTGTTCATTTCCAAGACTTAATATCAGAGTAATCCAAGGCTATGCCCTGACCAGAAATGCTGAAGAAGTTAAAGTTGAATGGTTCTATGAAGACCTACAAGACCTTCTAGAACTAACACCCAAAAAAGATGTCCTCTTCATTATAGGGGACTGGAATGCAAAAGTAGGAAGTCAAGAGATACCTGGAGTAACAGGCAAATTTGGCCTTGGAGTACAAAATGAAGCAGGTCAAAGGCTAACAGAGTTTTGCCAAGAGAACACACTGGTCATAGCAAACACCCTCTTCCAACAACACAAGAGAAGACTCTACACATGGACATCACCAGATGGTCAATACTGAAATCAGATTGATTATATTCTTTGCAACCAAAGATGGAGAAGCTCTACACAGTCAGCAAAAACAAGACCGGGAGCTGACTGTGGCTCAGGTCATGAACTCCTTATTGCCAAATTCAGACTTAAATTGAAGAAAGTAGGGAAAACCACTAGACCATTCAGGTATGCTGCTGCTAAGTCACTTCAGTCGTGTCTGACTCTGCACGACCTCATAGAGGGCAGCCCACCAGGCTCCTCTGTCCCTGGGATTCTCCAGGCAAGAACACTGGAGTGGGTTGCCATTTCCTTCTCCAATTCCTTCTCAGGTATGACCTACCCCAAATCCCTTATGATTATACAGTGGAAGTGACAAATAGATTCAAGGGATTAGATCTGATAGACAGAGTGCCTGAAGAACTATGGATGGAGGTTCATGACATTGTACAGGAGGCAGTGATCAAGACCATCCTCAAGAAAAAGAAATGCAAAAAGGCAAAATGGTTGTCTGAGGAGGCCTTACAAATAGCTGAGAAAAGAAGAGAAGCTAAAGGCAAAGGAGAAAAGGAAAGATATACCCATTTGAATGCAGAGTTCCAAAGAATAGCAAGGAGAGATAAGAAAGCCTTCCTCAGTGATCAATGCAAAGAAATAGAGGAAAACAATAGAATGGGAAAGACTAGAGAGCTCTTCAAGAAAACTAGAGATACCAAGAGAACATTTCATGCAAAATGGGCACAATAAAGGACAGAAATGGTATGGACCTAACAGAAGCAGAAGATATTAAGAAGAGGTGGCAAGAATACACAAAAGAACTATGCAAAAAAGATCTTCATGACCCAGATAATCACAATGGTATGATCACTCACCTAGAGCCAGACATCCTGGAATGTGAAGTCAAGTGGGCCTTAGGAAACATCATTACGATGGAATTCCAGTTGAGCTGTTTCAAATCCTCAAAGATGCTGCTGTGAAAGTGCTGCACTCAATATGCCAGCAAATCTGGAAAACTCAGCAGTGGCCACAGGACTGGAAAAGGTCAGTTTTCATTCTGATCCCAAAGAAAGGCAATGCCAAAGAATGCTCAAACTACCACACAATTGCACTCATCTCACACACTAGCAAAGTAATGCTCAAAATTCTCCAAGCCAGGCTTCAACAGTACATGAACCATGAACTTCCAGATGTTCAAGTTGGATTTAGAAAGGCAAGGAACCAGAAATCAAATTGCCAACATCTGCTGGATCATCCAAAAAGCAAGAGAGTTCCAGAAAAAAATCTACTTTTGCTTTATTGATTATGCCAAAGCCTAAACTGTGGAAAATTCTGAAAGAGATGGGACTACCAGACCACCTGACCTGCCTCCTGAGAAATCTGTATGCAGGTCAAGAAGCAACAGTTAGAACTGGACATGGAACAACAGACTGGTTCCAAATTGGGAAAGGAGTACATCAAGGCTGTATATTGTCACCCTGCTTATTTAACTTATATGCAGAGTACATCATGTGAAATGCCAGGCTGGATGAAGCACAAGCTGGAATCAAGATTGCCGGGAGAAATATCAATAACCTCAGATATGCAGATAACATCACCCTTATGGCAGAAAGTGAAGAAGAACTAAAGAGCCTCTTGATGAAAGTGAAAGAGGAGAGTGAAAAAATTGGCTTAAAACTCAACATTCAGAAAACTAAGATCATGGCATCTGGTCCCATCACTTCATGGCAAATAGATGGGAAAAACAATGGAAACAGTGACAGACTTTGTTTTTTGGGGCTCCAAAATCACTGCAGATGGTGATCTCAGACATGAAATTAAAAGATGCTTGCTCCTTGGAAGAAAAGTTGTGACCAACCTAGACAGCATATTAAAAAGCAGAGACATTACTTTGCCAACAAAATTCTGTCTAGTCAAAGCTATGGTTTTTCCAATAGTCATGTATGGATGTGAGAGTTGGACTATAAAGAAAGCTGAGCGCCAAAGAATTGATGCTTTTGAACTGTGGTGTTGGAGAAGACTCTTGAGAGTCCCTTGGACTGCAAGGAGATCCAACCAGTCCATCCTAAAGGAAATCAGTCCTGAATATTCACTGGAAGGACTGATGCTAAAACTGAAGCTCCAATACTTTGGCCACCTGATGCAAAGAACTGACTCATTGGAAAAGACCCTGATGCTGGGAAAGATTGAAGGCAGGAGGAGAAGGGGACAACAAAGGGTGAGGTAGTTGGAATGCATCACCGACTCAATAGACATGAGTTTGAGTAAGCTCCAGGAGTTGGTGATGGACAGGGAAGCCTGGCATGCTGCAGTCCATGGGGTCGCAAAGAATTGGACACAACTGAGCGACTGAAATGAACTGAACTGAGTGGCTCAAATGGTAAAGAATTTGACTGCAATCCGGGAGACCTGGGCTCGATCTTGCTGCTAAATACCCGAACCTTCCCTCATGAATGAGTTTAGGGACTTTTCAGTATTGACTTGTGAGATATGTAGCAAGCATCAAGGGGAAGTTTTGGTTTGGTGGGTCACCAAACCATGACTGTATGTGTAGCAGGATGCTTTTTAAGAAACAGGTGTTGAAACCAATAAGATGCTAGTATAAAATTCATATGTAAACTGTGATTTAAGATACTATGAAGGAAAACCAGAGTAATCAATAGTTGGCTTTGAGGTAATTGGCTATCATTTGAGAAAAAACATATTTTATTACATTTTAAATAAAAATACAAACAGAGGAAAAAACAGGGAACAGTTGTGTAATACTGCTGTGGGGAATCTCTTTCTAAGTAAGCCCTAGAAAGAAAGGGAAATGAAAAGCACCCTGAAGGGAGTATTTGTATCACATAAAATAACGGAGTAGCACCAGCCATCACACACAGACAGCTCCAGCAAACCTGTAAGAAGACAAGAAAACCCACAGAAAAGGGACAGAACGCGTGATGCAGTGATTTAGAGAAAAATAAACAAAAATGATAAAATAAAGAGATGCTCTGCATTACTCATAGTGAAAAACATATAAATTAAAACAAGATACACTTGTGCCATCAGATTTTGAAGAATTCTAGATTGAATACAGAGTTTGGTGAATAGGCTGGAGAATTGGGTACTTTTAAGCACCATTAGTGGAATCACCTTGAGGAAGGCAGTATGGGCTGGTACGTGGCATAAGGTAGGCATAAGATAATGATTTATTGACCTAAGGCAAGGTTACTTTCCTCAATGGAAAGAGCATGGACTTTGCTGTCAGACAAAGCAGAATTTTTTCCTGGTCCTGCCATTTATTTACTAAGCAAACTTTAAGCAATTTACTTAACTTCTTTATGCACCAACTTCCCTTTCTAGAAAATGGAGCTACTTCTGACCTTTTACAGTTGTGACATATAATGAGATAACATAGGAAGGGCTTCATCCAGGAGCTGCTCAGTTTATTTGCTTGGTAAACGGAAGAATTTATTCTCTCTTAATTCCTCTGGCCACGCATGAGAATTCCATACCTTCAGAAAATTTTACCCAGGCTCTCTTCACAGGCTCCTTCCTGGCCGTCTGAGCACCTCTCTATTTTTTTAACCAGCCTCCCCAGGTCTGCCCTTTTATGCTGCCCGTGGTTCAGTCACATCTTCCAGTTACGATGACTTATCGCCAGCACTTCAGTTTTTTAATAGACTCATAAACACTGCGTTTTGTGGGTTGTATTGTGTCCCCAAAAAGATGTGTTCGAGTCCTACACCAGGTTCTTGGGAATGTCACCTTATTTAGAAATAAGGTCTTCACAGATGTAATCCAGTTGAGATGAGGTCAGACTGGTCAGACTTCACTGGGGTGAAGTGGGCCCTGAACCCAATGTCACTCGGTGTCCTTATAAAAAGAGGAGTGTGGACAGGAGACCACACTGGGGGAACGCCAAGTGCTGATAGAGGCAGAGGCCAGGGGGACGCATCTCCACGCCAAGGAATCCCAGCGTCGCCGGGAACTCGGGAGCCGGGGGAGGCGCCTCCCAGGGCCCGCGAGGGAGCACAGCCCCGCAGACGCCTCTCCTCCCGACTCACTTCCAGCCTCCGCAGCCGGGAGCCGCCGAGTCTGCTCCACGGACTCCCTGGGACTTCATTGGGAAGCCGGAGGAGACTGACGCGCTGCCCCCAGAGGCCACTGGGCTCCCGGTTTTGACTCCATCATCGTCTGCGGCTCAGATGGAGGCGGCATTCGGTTTTGACAGTTCTGGATAAATCCCCGAAGGTATAGTCTTGATGTTCCAACAGGAAGCCAGGCTTAGAAAAGGGGAGGATATTTAAGGATTAGATGGGCTAAAAAATATTCTAAGGAGACAAAGCAACGAGCGAGGTTAGCCTCGGGAGAGAGGGCTCCAGGGGCGGGTTCCCGGCCGGGAGCCTGAAGGCCCCCACTTCCCCGGCCGTGCCGGAGGGCAGGCGCGCAAGGGCCGTCCAGGGCTTCTGGGGCTGCCAGGCTCCTTTCTGCCCGCCGCCGGGGCGGACGGCGTCACTCACGGGCGGCGGGGGCCCGGGGGCACAGCAGCAGAGGCACCTCACCATCACACCTCCTGGGACAGGGCGGGCCGGCGGGGGGGCGTCAGTCCTGAAGAGGGGCGTGATCACCGCGGTGAGCTCTGATTGGCACTCCCCGGGCCGCTCTCCACGCGTGCCGCTTGCTCCTTCTGCTAGGAGCCCAGCCCCGCGTCTGCCGGAGGGTCTGTCTGTCTGTCTGCGGCCCCGGTGCCCGCGCTGACCCTCTCTGCCCTCTGCCTCACCTCTCCACCGAGGTTCCCGGAGGGGCAGCTTGCCTCCTCGGGGCTGACGTTTGCTGCAGGAACTCAGGACGAGTTTCGGCAGAGCTGCCCTGAGGATCACCGGGTGTCTCCATCAACCATAGCGTCACGAGGGACTCTTCAGACGGATGATTAGGGCACAGTCAAGGACACAGCCGGGTACACTTCGGCCCTCCTGCAACGACCAACCCTGTGCTTGGTCCTCCCCAGTCCACAGGAACTGACCGGAGGCCAGACGAGAAATTTAGGCAAGGCTTTCCTGGGGTCCCTGCTGCAGCAGGAGGCAGCGAGAACAAACAGGTTCCCTTGCTCAGTCTCCGAGGGGTGGGCTGGTTCCTCACGTGGAGAGAGGGTAGGGTGGGTCCAGGGGTCAGCTGGAGGGGGAGCTTAGGGGCTCTGCCCACCCCTTTGGTGGTGTTGGGTGCAGGGGGCACGCACCATACTCTGCTTTTGCTCCCAACACTGCCATTCGGCCGTGAGTTTTTCGGCCTTCTGAGAGCTTTTTGTTCATAATTTGCCCCCGCTGTGCGTGCTTGTTTTGAGTCTGTTATCGTCTCTTCGCGTTATATTTTGTTGCTCGAGGAGACGTTAGCCCAGGCGCAAGCACTGAGGCAAGGGTCCCAGGTCCCGGCCTGACTCACTTCTGGACCGGGAAAAGACTCCCTCAGGCGTGTCTTCCAGAGGTTGAAGGAAGCTCTGTCTCTTGGTGGGGAGGAGGGCGCCGTTAAGAAAATTTACTAGGATCCGAATTTTTCTTACCATCTCTCCCAGCCTGTCTAGCAGATTCTCTAATGCACAGGATTTCTGGTGTGAGCCTTTATAATCCTAAAGTTCCTCTGTTTCCTGCACACACTGGGCCCTGAGCCAAGAGATTTCTAGGCACACAGATACTGGAGGCAAGATCAGAAACAGAGGTGGACTCAGCCTGGAGGAGCTGGAGGTCTGTGAGAGTGTCTCGAACGTGCTCAACACATCAGCATAAAGTTTTCTGGAATCAGAATCCTTACCATTACAAGTGAGACCTAGATCATAACCTTGAGGCAATTTTGACATTTTATAAGGATCAGACTAGCAGCCAGGAACTGGAAGGGTCCTCTAGGCGGTCAAGGGTGTTTTATTACCTCATCTAATTTAAAGAATAGTATATTACTTCAATTCCAGTGTTTCGAGTTATTAGAGATTCACTTTTTATTGGGCAAGGCTTTGGGAAACATCACGAGGAGACGAGTGAGCACGTGTGCATCCTCACGTCCAGAGAGAAGGCTGAAAATCAGGGCCCAGGGAGGCTGAAAGCTTTAGGTGCTTCCCCCTGGGTTTGCCACCAGTAACTGTGGAAAAGCTGTGCTGTGTGTCTCGAGTGGAGATTCTAGTTAGACGGTCCAGGAGGGACCCATGGCCCTGCTCCCTGGGGCTTTTTGTGAATTAAGAAACAGATTACCAGAGGGGAAACCTTTTCCAGTGAATACCTCTTCTAGCGTGAAAGCTACTAGTGCAACTAAAAACTTTGGAGATTTAAAAACAAAGGAGGCAGAGGTGTGGTGGCAGCAGGCCCACGTGCTCCACTAGAGACAGCATGTGTCCGACAGGGTCCGGAAAGCATCCTTCTCGGGTTCGTCTGCCTGGAGCCAGAGCGCTGTCTGAGTCAATTGTACGTGTGAGAATGTGGGAAATACAGGTCTTCAACTATTTCAGTTACATCTTGCCTTTTCTGAAAACATGATCTAAACAGCTTGCTGCAGTGAGATCTCATGTGTCAAAGGAGAGACCCCAAAGCAGAGGTGACAGGTTTCAGGAAGCCCTCACAAAGCCTAGGGATGGCTCATCACTTTCTAAAACTTTGCCGCTCCTGCCACAACTCCCAGGACAGGAGACTTGCCCGAGTTAATTTTATTCTGAAGAGAAACACAGTGAAAGACAGGGGTCTGAGCTGCCTCTTCTTCAGTGGAACTTATAAGATTTGACTTAAAAATTCATACTTCTATCCTTCTTTATTTTCTGGAAAACTGGTATAAATCCTGAAATGGAGGGAAAGTAAAAAAAAAAATGGTCTGTTCTTTCCCCCTGTATGTTTGCCCTGGTCCAGTCCTTCTCACTCAGTCACACACACACACACACACACACACACACACACACATGAACCATTTCACTGGCCTTTCAGTGGAGATTCAAGGCCCCAGGTTTGGCCTTCTATCTCGTCTGCATTTTTTTGTTCATCAGAGTTCAGAGTGGGACACAGGAACCACTGAAGGCAACTCAAGCAGAAAGGGGTTATAGAGCAAGACATTCTGTTTACGAACTCTTTGCAAAACAACAGTTTGGAAGTTTAAAAAACAAAACAACTAAGCATGCAATTACCATGTGTCCCGTAATTACACTCTTGGGCTAAATGAAAACTATAGCCACAAAAAACGTGTACATGAGTCGTGTACACGAAACGTGTACATGTTCCTACCCACAGACCAGAAACGATTCCAATATCCTTCAGCGGGTTAGGGTCGGGGCTGCATGAACTATGGGGCTCCCACACCACGGATGGGCTGTTGATATACGGAACTGGGACATGGACCCCTGGGGAAACTCAGGCTCAGTGAAAAAAGCTGATCCACAGAGACTGGAAGCGGTAGGAGTTCACTTACAACACTTTGTGAAGGGGCCGCGGCAGAACAAGGACAGGGTCGCAGTTCCCAGGGACGAGGGATGGGCTGGGACAAGGCGGCAGGAGCGTCCCCGTGCTGTCAGAACTGTTCCGTACTTCAAGCTGGTAGATAAACAGCCCCACTGAACGGGGGAGATCTGCACAGTATCGGCGTCTTGTCTCGGTGTCAGTATCCTGCTTCTGCTGTTTTACTGTAGTTTCTGAGTGACCGTGGGGGAGACCGGGTAAAGGGTACATGGCGTGTCCCTGCATTATTTCCTGGAAATACATTTTAATCTACACTCATTTCAACAAAAACATGGGTTCAAAAAGAAATCTTTGTAAGGAGTGGAGGAACAGAAGCTGGAGGGCTATCACTGGGCTGCTGAGGTCAAGGGTATACCGTCACCTTGCTCCGAGCCAGAATTCAGGAAGCTGCTGCTGACGCCACTCCCCCCTGGCTCCTGGTGAAACTAGTAACAGACCTAAACTTGGAGTCCAGGTGCCAAAAATCTTTCTACTGTGTGACCAGCAAGGAGAAAGATAGTGCCCGTTTCCCTTCCACCTGTCACAGTCTGACTGGTGGAACTCAATTTCCAAAAACTCAAGATGCAAAATAACCCGGGAAATGTGGGTTTCTGCTGTTGTTGTTCAGTTGCTAAGTCACGTCTGACTCTTTGCGACCCCATGCCAGGCTCCTCTGTCCTCCACTATCTTCCAGAGTTTGCTCAAACTCATGTCCATTGAGTCAGTGATGCTATCTAATCATCTCATCCTCTGTCACCCCCTTCTCCTCCTGCCCTCAATCTTTCCCAGCATCAGGGTCTTTTCCAATGAGTTGGCTCTTTGCATCAGGTGGCCAAAGTACTGGAGCTTCAGCTTCAGCATCAGTCTTTCCAATGAATATTCAGGAGTATTTCCTTTAGGATGGACTGGTTGGCTCTCCTTGCTGTCCAATGGACTCTAAAGAGCCTTCTCCAGCCCCACAGTTCGAAAGCATCAATTCTCTGGAACTCAGTCTCAGTCTTCTTCTTTTTTTTTTTTTTCCAGATAGAATATGGAATGGGATTGGAAGAACCAAGAATGATTTTTACCATTACCAGCTACTAGCTATGTGACCTCGGTAACAGCTTTTTACAAATTGCAATCACCACCATTCTTAGATGACATGTTACAAGGTTCTGGACACAATTCCAATCAATGTTTGTTTTGGGGAGGGTTTCCCATAGCACCAAGGAGCAACTCTCCAACATCAGCTGGGTGTCCTCCAGTACAACCCAGTTCTGACACTTCTCACCCAGGGGTGAGCCAAGGAGAGAGGCCGCAGAAGGAACCAGCACTTCAGACACCTGAACTTGGACTCCAGCCTCCAGAACTGTGAGGAAACCGATTTCTGTTGTGTAAGCCCTCCATCTGCGGCAGTCTGTGCAAACCAGCGTGCTGGCCTGCCGCTGTCCCTGAGCTCCTCCAGGTTCGGGGGCAGCAAGGTCACAGAAACATGTATTGCTCCTGCAATGCTCTTTGGTAGGCAAAATACAGGAAGGAGAGCCTGTGCACAAGGGAGAAGGCAGAAGCAAATACCAGCTGCCTGAGACATTCGGGGAAGGGGTTTTAAAGGCCACATGAGGGTGGGGACCACAGAGACCTGATTACCTTGTGCTCAGCTGTCTGACTGGTTGGCATTGAAGTGAAGTTTCAAGCATCATCAACCATCTGATTTCAACAAGGCTGGGGTCCACCAGCTTGTCCTTAGCAGTTTTCATCGGATGGGGGTCTGCTTCCTGCAGAAACAGCTTGGGACACATGTCAGGCCTTTATCTGTATCTTTCAGGGAACTGGCAATTATGTTGGGTGGGGTTTTACAATCCTGCTTTTGTTCTTTGGAGACTATGTACATACATCAGGGAACAGAGATAATCTTTCAGAAGCCCAACCCTTTAGGTGCTCTGTTTTACTGAGCCTGCTTACTCAAGGCCATTCTTGCGTCCTTTTCCAAAATGGCTCTACTCTTGTCTCACTGTTTCATCAGCTTTTTTCAGAGACATTTTCTAGGGAAATACCCTTCCTTTTAAATATCCCACTGTATCTCGGAACTACTATTTTCCTCAATGTTTTGTTATTGTTTACAGGCCCTAAAATATAGTTGATCTTCGGTCTGGGGGTCTTCCACTGTCAGGCTTCTTAGCAGGACAGGCCAGAGATTGGACAGGAGTCTTGGATGCAGATAAACTAGGCACATCCTCCCTAAATATCCATTTTTTCCCCAGCAATTTTGGGGAAATGTTAAATAATTTATCTGCAAATTAACTCAAAGCATATTTATATCAAGACAAACATAAGTTTTTAGTCGACTCTGGTAGATTTCACAGACATTTTCACAGCAAGTTCCTCCAATGATGGTGCCTCCTCTCCTCTGCTTCAGGGCCTCTCTGTTCACCAGGGAGGTGAGTCACAGACTGTCCTTCAGTCATTCTCTGTGTAGAACGGACAGGAGAGAGACAAATGAATCCAAAGGTGAGTCTATCCACAAAGCTAAGCGGTATTCCTGACAAGACTTAGGGGGCGGAGAGATTTTTCATTAAATCCTGAGCTTTTCTATTTGGGGATTTGAGGTCTGCAAGGGTCCAGCAGGTTAGGTAGGCACCTCCGAGTCACTCAGTGTGTGATGTGAAGCTGGTCTGTGCAGGTCTGCTGGGGAGAGGAATATGCACAATGCTGGGAGGCAGCGCAGGGGTACGGGGAAGTTCCATTTCCTCCTTGGATTCCCGCCAGCGCTCAGGTACATACACTTGCTGCCCCACCAGGGTCTGAGTCACCTCCGTTCCTTTCCCTGCCCTACCTGCTGCTGCCAGGTGGAAGCCACATTCAGCAGGCCACAAGCTAGGACCCCACCTTGCATCAGAATTATTTTTTGAAATTGGACATGTCCAGGGTTACTGACCTGTGCAGTCTTTTCAAGAATTCGTTACGCTGCACATGGGTGAGGCCAGAGACTCTGGTCCTGCTCTGCCAGTCCCCTGACTAGAGCATTTTGAATCGAGTTACTTGGAACCTCCAGCCTGGTTCCAAGCCTCAGAGAAACATGAGAAGAGCCAGAAAGCAGGGTAGAAATGAGGCCGGTCATTGCCCACATGTGTGACCCCATTCAGGGAGCTTATAACACAGTGCCCTTCAGGAAGCAGAGAACCAGACTTCTCAAAAGGTATTACAGTAGGTTTCCAGGAATTACATATAGCTTCCCGCGTAGCTTAGTCTGTAAAGCGTGTGCCGGCAATGCGGGAGACCTGGGTTCAATTTCTGGGTCGGGAAGATTCCCTGGAGAAGGAAATGGCAACCCACTCCAGTATTCCTGCCTGGAGAATTCCACGGACAGAGGAGCCTGGCAAGCTACAGGCCATGGGATCGCAAGAGTCGGACACGACTTAGCACTATCTTTCTTTCTCCAGGAATTACTTGTCAAAGCCGATGATCCAGGGCCCTGAACCCTGGATTCAAAATTAAGGACCTTCTCCCAAGGTAAAGGTCAGTCCCTAGTTCGACCCAGCATCCTCGGTACAATGAGGATTCTGGGAGACTCGGGAGGGTGGAGGGGAGGACAAGCAGCGTGAGAAGAGCAAGTCCAGGCGGCCGACAGCCCGCCCGGTCCACTGCCGGCCCTTAAGAGGGGCAGGCCTTGGCACGAAGACCCAGCATCCTAGTGTCTGCCAGCGATATGGACCAGCCCGCGCGGGCCCGCCCGACGCCCCGCCCCCGGGCGCAGACCCCGCCCCAAGCCCCGCCCCTCCAGGCGAGCGCGGCCCAGGCGGGGCGGGGCTTGTAGACGGGGGCGGAGCCCCGGCGGGGTGGGCGGGGCCCGGCGGGCTGCGCAGAGCGTCGCGCCGTGACGCGGCCGGCGGGGAGGGCGGGGCTTGTGGCTGGCAGGGCGGGGCCCGGCGGGCAGCGCGGAGCGTCGGGCGGTGACGCGGCCACGCGGCGCCCGCCCTGCCGCATCCCGGCCGCCCCGCCCCCGGCCCGCCCCACTGGCCTCTGGGCGGCCTGTCAGTGTGGCGGCCGGCCGCGAGGTCCTGGTTCCTGCAGCCGGCTCCGCGGCACACCCCCGGCGGTCGGCGCCTCCAGTTAGCGCGCGGATATGGCCCAGGCGGCGGCGCATTGCCCCGGCCCACGAGGCGCCGGGGACGCCGAGACGGGCAAGCCCAGGAAGGTGGCGCTCATCACGGGCATCACGGGCCAGGTGAGCGGGCCGGGGGTCCGCGCTGGGGGCCGGGATCTCTGGGGCCGGGGGCCGGGGGCGCCCCCATGCGCGCTTGGGGCGGGGGGCCGGGGGTGAGCCCCGGGGTCGCCCCGCCGGGGTCCGCACGCGGGGGCTTCCCTGCCGCCGCGGCCCCTCGCCGGTCCCCCGGTCGCGGAGGAAACGAGAGGGAGCTGAGCTGTGCGGATGCAGACCAGGAAATGTGCGCCTGTTTTGTGCTTTTTAAACAGAAAGCCCGCCTCGCAGGAGCTGCTGTGAGCGCCGGCAGTTCCGTGTCCGCCGCCGCACATGCACGTGGGGCAGCCGGTCCCCTTCCCGCCGGGCCCGGAGGAGTGTCCGAGCCCGGCCCGGGTGGCGGATGGGGCCCGGTCTCTCGGGTCCCCCCACCCTGCGGACCCCGGCGCTCC